>NC_043704.1:35501405-35517678 GCF_006229205.1 Suricata suricatta | reverse complement strand
TTTTTTTTTTTATCCCTGGCCCCATGCACAGTATCTGGCATGTAGCACTCAATTCAAGTTTATGAATAAAGGAATTAGTAAATGACTTTAAAAAGCTTCGGTGACAAATTAGACACACCAGTGTGGTATAAATATAACAAAAACATACATTTATAGGCACCACTACTTTCTTTTACGTTTCATCTTTTTTACAATTTTATTTTAAATGGTTGCCCTGGGGCAGAAACTTTGAGCATTTATCAACATCATGATAATTGTAAAGTCAATAACCAATATTTTCAGAGCACCCATAAAAATGAAGTTTACAAAAGGGAAAAAAAACATTAAGGATGGCCAGTCAGAAAAGAGAAACTGGGAGAAAATGAGTTCTGCTCTACCTGAGTTGATGGTAATATATGACTCCCATCAATTTCCCCTTCCTCCAAGCCAAGGCTCTCCTTTTGTCATTGTGATTACTAAAGGCATAAGAGCCTGCTGGCTAACTGATGATCCTGACACAGCGTGCCCCTGAGCACTGTTAATCCTTTACTCCTAAAGCCTTTACCTGTGTACACAATCAACAGTTAGGTCTGATCTCCTGGGAATCCTACTTAATCCTTCTATTTCATATGCATGTTCAAAATTTGGAGAAGCAGTTACTCCTATTGAGCATACCCAACATGTTTCTAGGTTTTCACTAAGTCTCTATTAGAAGTAATGGCAAATATAAAAAAAAAATAATAATCTTGAGAATCTATAGTCCTCTGATTTTTGAAAGTTCATCTTATCAAAAATAATTCAGTCCTAAAATGCTCACCACGGCACCTGCATAAAGATACCTCTATGGATGTTCCAAACAAAGTAGAACTTTCTACCTTAATGAGTTCCATTCTTACTTTATAGTATTTTTGTGAGTTGTAAAATTGCAAACTGACTGCTCAGCTACCATTATATTCCAGATAAGAACTAATGAAATGTAGATTTTATTTTTCTGGACTGACTGGTTTTTTTGTTGTTGCTGTTTTGTTTACTATTTTATCTAATGACTCTCAACCCACTTTGAGATTTATGTGACAATTTTGGATGCTTGACCTGAGGATTTGCTCTCCAAGGGCTTCACCATGTGTTTTGATCACGTGTGAGACATTGATAAATTCTGTCTGAGATACCAGGTATAAGATAGGCAATTTAAAAATATATTTTTTCCTCTGTTCTCACTTTCTTCTAAGAAGTCTTTCATTCTATTTCTGAGTTGAGTTGATTGATTCTGAACTAGTTTAAACTCAAGGTCTAGAGCAACAAGCTGAGGGAAAAAATGATAGAGATATATTTAAAAAGTGCCTTGTTTTTATCTTCTGATTCATTCAATAGAAAAACTCCTTTATGGATAAAAGTTCCTTTTTCTACAGTGTAGGACTCTTGGTTACTACTGGGGTGAAGCATTACAAAAGAGAAGAAAATGGTGAAATGCTGACAATTTAATACACACTCAATGTAAAAGAAATGAATATTGAAGAAAACTCGGGCTTTATTTGTGATATTTTTGTGGGAGTTATCGTCTCTCCCACACCCTCCCTCTGTCTGTTTAATTAAGTAATTAAAGTTTAATTAAAGTTAAGTAAACTGGAAAGTTTAATGGTGATAAGTGAGTGCATAATAGATAAATGTAGGGAAGTTAAAAAATTTTTAACCTTGACTATAGTTAGCAAAAATATGAAATTGTCTGCCTGAGTATGTAATCAAAATACCTCAGCACTACTCCTAAGTGAAGTAACTATCTGGTAATATGTTAAGAGTCTCCTCTTAAGATCTCCCTTTCCTGCCTGATGCCTTGGACCCCATCTAGAAGCTTCCTGTCTTTAATCCTCACACAAATAAAAATATCACCTGGGAGGGGTAAAATATTAACTTATGGAACATTTCAAATTCAATAGTCACTTTTCTACAAAGGAGCTCAGGCCATGGAATGCCTTTGAGAAATTTTCATATAATAATGGGAGCTTTTCTTGGAAGACACAGATTCTCTATATATCAAATACTTTTGATGCAGTAGCATATTATGTTTAGAGAGAGCATGTGGTGGGAATTTAGAATAGTCTTCATGCTCTTTATATACTCCTAGTTTTATATACATTGAAGTGATTTAAGATAGTTTTTTTTTTCCCTAAAGTACATGTCTCAGGAATAAAGGACTCTTTGAGACCTATTCATTCCTTATCTTATTGATTGCTACCCAACACAATGAAAAATGTCCTGATTTATGTATTTGAGTAGTATTTTATTTATCTATATTGCTCTCTTCCTTATGATCACCCACACTGATGTCAGATGTCATGGAACTCAAGTGCTTATGGTACAAAAGACTGTCACTATTACTTAAGTCACTTAAGGCCCCAATATATGGATATAGAAGCTTAAGTAACA
This sequence comes from Suricata suricatta, assembly GCF_006229205.1. Lineage (NCBI taxonomy): Eukaryota > Metazoa > Chordata > Mammalia > Carnivora > Herpestidae > Suricata > Suricata suricatta. The sequence goes on along the minus strand of NC_043704.1, from coordinate 35,515,275 downwards.
CTTTTGATGTCAACGACTTCCTGTACTTTAGAGGGCTCTCTACTTAAGTACTTTGCTTTGTATAGCACCCACCACCATCACAGACACTCCCATCTCCTGAAATTGAAATCAATTACATCTTGTTCTATTGTCTTGTTGTTGTTTCAAGTTTTTATTTAAATTCTATTTAGTTTATATATAATGTAATATTGGTTTCAACAGTAGAATGTAGGTATTTATCACTTCCATGTAATACCCAGTCCTATACTGGGTATACTCATCCTAACAAGTATGCTCCTTAATACCCATCACCCATCTAACCCATCTCCTACCACATCCTTTCATTAACCCTCAGTTCAGTCTCTATAGTTAAGAGTCTCTTGGGATGCCTACGTGGCTCAATTTGTTAAACACTGAACTCTTGATTTCAACTTATCTTAAGGATGAGCATCATGGTCTCAAGAGTCATCATGGCCTTTTGAGTTCATGATCTCATAGTTCATGGGATCAAGCCCCACGCTGGGCTCTATGCTAACAGCATGGGGCCTGCTTATGATACTCTATCTCCTTTCTCTCTGCCCCTTCCCTCATCTCTCTCAAAATAAATAAACTTTAAAAAAGAAGAGTCTCTTGTATCTTGCCTCTCTATCTTTTTCCCCTTCCCCTATGTTTATCTGTTTCATTTCTTTAATTACACATATGAGTGAAATCATACAGTATTTGTCTTTCTCTGACTTGTTTTGCTTAGCATAATACTCTCTAGCTCCATCCACATAGTTGCAAATGGCAAGATTTTATTCTTATTGGTGGCTGAGTAATATCCCATTGTATATGTATACCACACCTTCTTTATCCATTCATCAGCAGATGGACATTTGAGCTCTTTCCATAATTTGGCCCTAGTTGGTAATGCTGCTATAAAAGTTTGGGTGCATATGCCCATTCAAATCAGTATGTTTGAATCATTTGGATAAATACCTAGTGGTGTAATTGCTGGTTGGTAGAGTAGTTCTATTTTTTTACTTTACTTTTGAGGAAACTCCATATTGTTTTCTAGAGTAGCCATACCACTTTGCATTCCCACCAACAGTGGGAGAGGGTTCATTTACTCCACACCCTCACCAACATATGTTGTTTCCTTGCCATTTTTGGCCATTCTGACAGGTGTGAGATGATATTAATTGTAGTAGTTTTGACTTGTATATCCTTGGTGATAAGTGATGTTGAGCATCTTTTCATGTCTTCTTTGGAAAAATGTCTACTCATGTCTTCTGCCCATTTTTTACCTGGGATTATTTGTTTTTTGGGTGTTGAGTTTGATAAGTTCTTTATATATTTTGGATACTGACACTTTACTGGATATATCATTTGCAAACATCTTCTCCCATTCCAAAGGTTACCTTATAGTTCTGTTGATTGTTTCTTTCACTGTAGAGAAACTTTTTAACTTGATGAAGTCCCAAATGGTTCATTTTTGCTTTCGTTTCCTTTGCCTCTAGAGATGTGCCTAGTAAGAAGTCACTGCAGCTAATGTCAAAGAGGTTCATGACTGTGTTCTCCTCTAGGATTTTGATGGTTTCTTATATCACATTTAGGTGTTTTATCCATTTTGAGTTTATTTTTGTGCATTGTATAAGAAAGTAATCCAGTTTCATTCTTCTGCATGTTGCTGTCCAGTTTTCTCAACACATTTGGTTGAAGAGATTGTCTTTTTTTCAATGAATATTCTTTTCTTCTTTGTCAAAGATAAATTTCCCATGCAGTTGTGGGCCTATTTCTGGGGTGGGGTTTTCTATTCTGTTCCATTGATCTATGTGTCTTGTATCATACTGTCTTGATGACTACAGCTTTATAGTATATAGCTTGAAGCCCGAACTGGTGATGCTTCCAGATTTGCTTTCCTTTTTTAAGATAGCTTTGTGTATTCAGGGTCTTTTGTGGTTTCATACAAATTTTAGGATTGTTTGTTTTAGCTCTGTGAAAAATACTGTTAGTATTTTGATAGGAATTGCATTAAATGTGTAGAATGCTTTGTGTAGTACAGACATTTTAACAATATTTATTCTTCTAGTCCATGAGCATGGGATGTTTTTCCATTTCTTCATGTCATCTTCAATTTCTTTCATAAACATTGTATAGTTTCTAGAGTACAGATCTTTTACCTCTTTGGTTAGGTTTATTCCTAGGTATCTTGTGGTTTTTGGTGCAAATTGTAAATGGGATCAATTCTTTTATTTCTCTTTTCTACTGCTTCATTAGTGGTGTATAGATATGTAACAGGTTTCTGCAACTTTTATGAATTGATGTTTCAGTTCTAGCAATTTTTTGATGGAGTCATTTGGGTTTCCTACATAGAGAATTGTTTTGTCTGCAAATAGTCCAAGTTTGATTCCTTCCTTGCCAATTTGGATGCCTTGTATTTATTTTTGTTGTCTAATTGCTGAAGCTAGGATTCCCAGTATTATATTAAATAACAATGGTGAGAGTGGATATCTCTGTCTTGTTTTTGACCATAGATGAAAAGTTCTCAGTTTTTCCACATTGAAGATATTAGCTGTCAGTCTTTTGTATATGGCCTTTGTGATATCGAGGTATGTTCCTTCTATCCCTACTTTGATGAAGGTTTTTTTTTTTTTTTTATCAAGAATGGGTGCTGTGCTTTGCAATGAAAGAATTGTCAAATGATTTTTCTGTATCTCTTAAGAGAGTCCTATGGTTCTTACCCTTTCGTTTATTAATGTAGTGTATCACGTTTCTTGATTTGCAAATATTGAGCCACTCTTGCAGCCCAGGAATAAATCCCAATTGAACGTGGTGAATAATTCTTTTAATGTACTTTTTTTGTGTGTACATTAAACAGATACTAGATGTGATTTGCTAGTATTTTGAGAATTTTTGCATCCATGTTATTGAGGGATATTGGTCTGTAATTCTTTTTAGTGAGGGCTTTGTCTGTTTTTGGAATCAAGGTAATACTGGCTTCATAGAAGAAATTTGGAAGTTTTCATTCCATTTCTGTTCTTTTGGAACTGAATGAGAAACATAAGTATTAATTCTTCTTTCAATGTTTCTTCCTAGAATTCCCCTAGGAAGCCATCTGGCCCAGGTCTTTTGTTTGTTGAAAGATTCTTCATTACTAATTCAATTTGTTTGCTAGTTATAGGTCTGTTCAAATTTTTTTTTCTTCCTATTTCAATTTTGGTGGTTATTATGTTTCTAGGAATTTATCTATTTCTTTCAGATTGCCCAAGTTGTTGGCATATAACTTTCATAATATTCTCTTAAAATTATTTGTATTTCTGTGGTGTTGGTTGTGATTTCTCCTTTCTTATTTGTGATTTTATTTATTTGGGTCCTTTATTCTTTCTTTTTGATAAGTCTGCCTAGGGGTTTCTCAATTTTATTAATTCTTACAAAGAACCAATTCTTATTTTTATTGATCTGTTCTACTGGTTTTTCATGTTTGTTTGTCTCTATATCATTTATATCTGCCCTAAACTTTATTATTTCCCTTCTTCTGTAGACTTTAGGATTTATTTGCTGTTTCTTTCCTTTAGGCATAAGGTTACATTGTGTATTTGAGAGTTTTCTTGCTTCTTGATATAGGACTGTATGTCTATATATTTCCCTCTTTTGACCGATTTTGCTGAATCCCAAAAGTTCTGGACTGTCATTTTCATTTTCATTTGCTCCCATATATTTTTTATTTCCTTTTTAATTTCCTGCTTAAATCATTCATTCTATACTAAGATATTCTTTAATGTCCATGTATTTGTGGTCTTGCAATTTTTTTTCTTGTAGTTTACTCCAAGTTTCATGGTGGTGTGGCCTGAAAATATGCATGGTTGCATGGTATGATCTCAATTTTTTGTTCTTGTTTAGGCCTGATTTGTGACCTAGTACCGTGATCTAATTGGGAGAATGTTCCATTTGCATGCAAAAAATAAAATAAAATGTGTATTCTGCTGTTTGGGGATGAAATGTTCTGAATATATCTGTTAAGTCCATCCAGTCCAGTGTGCCACTCAAAGCCATTGTTTACTTGTTTATTTTCTACTTAGGTGATCCATCCATTGCTGTAAGTGGGATGTTAAAGTCCCCAATTTACTGTAGTTTTATCGATAATTTTCTTTATTTGTTATTTATTGATTTAAATATTTGGGTGCTCTTCTTGTTGAATAGACCCCTTTATCATGATATATTGCCCTTCTTGATCTCTTGTTACAGTTTTTGGTTTAAAATCTAGTTTGTCTGATATAAGTATGGCTATTCCAGCTTTCTTTTGATGTCCATTGGCATGATAGATGGTTCTCCATCCCCTCACTTTCAATCTACAAGTGTCTTTAGGTCTAAAACTAGTTTCTGCAGGCAGCATATAGATAGGTTTTGTTTGTTTTATCCATTTTGATACTCTTTGTCTTTTAATTGGATATTTAGTCCATTTACATTCAGAGTGTTCATTGATAGATATGAATTTAGTGCCATTGTATTACCTATAAAGTTGGTGTTTCTGGTGATGCTCTCTGTTCCCTTCCATGTTTTTGCTTTTCATCTTTCTTTCCCACTCAGAGTCCCCTTTGAAATTTCTTGCAGAGCTTGTTAGGTAGTGATGAACCCCTTTATTTTGTATTTGTCTGGGAAACTCTTTATCTTCTTTCTATTATGAATGACAGACTTGCTGGATAAAGTATTCTTGGCTATATATTTTTCCTATTTAGCACATTGAATATATCATGCTGCCCCCCTCTAGCTTGCCAAGTTTCTGTAGGAGATCTGCCTCTAACTTTACTTGTCTCCCTCATAGGTAGAGATTTCTTTCCCATTGCTGCTTTCAGGATTCTATTCTTACCTCAGTGCTGGAAGCCATTTCTGAAGTAAGGCAGATTTGCAAGGCGGGGGACTTCCCACTGTCAGATACTGACCAATATCTACCCCCACTCAGAGCACCAAGCCCCAGGGCACATTGTTGACTGGCATCAATAGTGACTTGTCTTCTTACGCTAAAAATATGTGAATTGCACCTTGTGAAAAAACTTATTATAGGAATTTCTTCTTCTGTGTTTATGGGAGCAAATATTACATTTCCTCAAGAAGACAGGCTATGGACCCCTGCTCACAAAGAACTAAGCTTTGCTTTTGCTCTGCTAAAAACATTGCCTTGTATTTGAATGCTAAAGATCCCTTCCTTCCCCATGTGATAAGCATCTAGTCACCTACATCAATCACTATTGATAAAGATTATGCATGAGTCTTCTTCCAATCTATGTTGGGAAATCTTTACATACCAAAAGAATTTGTCATCAGAAATCATTGTCGAAGGCAATTGCCGCTTCTGTTTTGTCCCCCAGACAGTTTTTTTCAGTAAAAAAGGCTGTCTCTCCAGTCAGTGCAGAGATGCCTGCCTAAAGAGCAGAGATGCCTGCCTGGTGATCAGAAAGAAGCTGAGGCTCTCTCACTCCATTTTGCTCACACTGTCCATACTTCAGGGAGCCCTGGACCTGCTCCAGCTTGACTACAGCATCTCAGTATTCCCAAATTTTACTATGATATGTCTTGGGGTTGACCTGCTTTTGTTCATGTTGATGTGAGTTCTCTGTGCCTCCTCAATATCAAGTTCTGTTTTCCTTCTCCACATTAGGTAAATTTTCAGCAATAATTTGCTCAAATAAACCTTCTGCCCCTTTTTCCCTCTCTTCTTCTGGGAGTCCTGTGATACGAATGTTATTATGCTTTGTGGAGTAACTGAGTTCCCTAAGTCTGCATTTGTGACCCAATATTTTGCTTTCCCTCTTCTTTTTGCTTCATTTTTTCATACTTTTACTTCCTATATCCCTTATTCATTCCTCTGCTTCTTCTATATTTGTCTTTACATCTAGTCATTTTTGCATCTCAGCTATAGCATTTTTTTTATTTTGACCTCACTAATTTTTAGGTCTTTTATCTCTGATAAGATACTCTCTAGTGTCTTCTGTGCTTTTCTTAAGCCTAGCTAGTATACTTATGATTGCTGTTTTAAATTCTGATTCAGGCATATCACTTATATCTGTTTTGATTAAATATCTGGCCCATTCTTCTTTTGGGGAATGAATTCCTCCATCTTGGCATTTTGCCTAGACCTCTGTCTACTGTGTGCTAGGAAAACCTGTTACATTTCCTGCCCTGAAAGTAATGCTATATTCAGAAGGGGTCACACACTGTCCAGGGCCTGGTGCTTCAGGAAGTATTTCTAGTGTATGCTGTATGTACTCTGCTGTTGTATTTTGGCTGTTTTTGCCTCAGGTCAGTCCTCTGCAGTGTTTCTCCTTGTCCACAGTGGGGAGTATTTGGACATTATTCAGTGTGGGGTGAGTTTTAACTAGGTGTGTTTTGGTCTGTCTGTTAAACAAGACTACATCCTACTCCCCCTAAGCTGAAGCTTTGGAGCACTCTGTGGTCAGTGAACTTGGTGCATGTCGGGGGTTTATGCTGGTCTTCTGAGTGAGTGGCCCACTGCTGCTCTGACTCTCAGGTACACTTGCCCTAGTTAAAAAAAATACCTTCAGAGCACAGGTAGGTGAGGCTTGGTATAAGTGGGTCAAGTCTCTGCTGTAGGCACTATGCTGCTCACTGAAGTCCATCCTTGCTGATGGGTGGGTCTAAAAATGGCATCTGCTGGCTTTATCATCCCCTCATCCTAGAGAGAGGAGTTTGCTGCTGCTTCATTCAGGAAGCCCTCACAGATAAGCAAACACCCTCCCCTCATTTGTCCTAGGGTTCCCTCAGATCCCTCCCTTCACTCTGTCTGGGTCCAAGCTGTATGCCTACACAGTCTCACAGTGCTCCTGTGTTTTATCTCAGGCACATTGGTTGGGTTTCAAAACTCCAAATTTTAGGTCTCTGACACTGCTAGGACCCATGTGAACCTCTGGGGAGAGGGTCTTGCCTCACTGTGGCTGGTGCTACTTTGTCCTAGAAAGGGAGTCACACAAAGGCACAGAGGCTTGGAATTTATGGTAAATCACAGCAAAAAGCCAGTGTCTTGGTTAGTTGCCTTTAGCAGCTTCCTCTGCTCCTATACTAATGAACAGGGCAGCTTAATGGCACCCACCAGCTCTTCTGACCCCAGAGGGGCAATGCCATATCTCCCAAATACACTCCAAGAAGAGGAATTGTCTCTCCCAATGTGATCCAGGGGATCCTCAGACCATGCTGTCTGCTCCTGGGCCTCTGCCCTCCTTCTCCAGAGGAGCATCTCTATGCCTGCCAGCCTCCACTTAAGTGAAGGTTCAGAACCTGTGTTGATTCTTGATTAGAGAGGAAATGTTTCATTCATTCATTCACTCATTCAAGAAACAATCTTTGTGTCTACTCTTCATGTTGTAAGTACCAAGGATCTTTTAAAAGATATTACTTATCACAGATACTAACACTATGTATTATTCCCATCTAAACTGGATCTTCTCCCCAATCAATCTCAATTCCCTTATCCTGCTCTATTTTTTTCTTCAAAGGACTTATCACCATTTGAAATTATATGATTTTTTGGTATTGTCTATCTCCCAGCAATTGAATATAAGCCCCAAGAGGGTGGTGAATTTGTTTCATTCAGTGCTTTATGTCCAGTATCCAGAACAATGTTTATGTCATCGTAGGCACTCAGTGTTATTAAATGACTGGGTTAACCAATTAATTAAGTAGTCCCCATTTCAGATATCACCCAGTTCTCCACGATGCTGTAACAGGGAGCCTGTGTTACAAATGGGATTGTGTCAATAGGCCTCAGGTCTACTGGAATTAAATGAAGGTTCAGAGGCAGTGATTGAGACCTGCAGTCACTGAAGACAAAGGTATATCTATTTAGATTCTTCTTACAGACATTAAACTCTTCATAGAGATACATTTATTTTGTGATAACAAATAATTCTTTTAATTGAAACTAGCTTGTAGCTAGTTACTTAAAGGTGAAATTTTTATTGCCTATTATCAAGTGTCTTAGAGTATTTACATCTTCCTCTGTTGACACTTAAAAAGGAGGGGGGTCTCATTATGAACGACATTTCATAAGACTGCCAGGTTTTGAAGCAAGGGGCATTAAAAATATAAAGTCACACAGAGTATTTTTAGTCATTTAAAACAAAAAGGCATGTGCAACTGAATTCCTAACAAATCTGTGGCTGCGAGGATGTGCAACCACAACTGTGGAAGGCAATGATTGAAATGCTCTACAGTATTCTTAGAACACCACCCAGCCCTGCTCTCTGTAGCAGCCCATAGTGTACAACAGGAAAACGGGGACCAAAGCAGCCCGAGGGAAGGGGATGTTTTCAAGGCAAATGAGACATTTTATGGATGAAGGGTATTATCAGCATAATTAGGTGGAATGCAGCAAATGTTTTAAACAGTTCATTTTGATTATACTTGTCAGTTTTGTTTTGCTTTTCAGAAAAAAGAAATGAACTGAGCATTTAAAGCAAAAGATTCTATTGTTAAAACTGGCTCTAGGGGCACCTGGCTGGCATAGTCAGTAGACCATGTGACTTTTTAAAAAATTTTTTTATTTAAATTCCAGCTAACACAGTGTAATATTAGCTTCAGGAGTGCAATATGGTGTTTCGACACTTGCATATAACTCCCGATCCTCAACACAAGGGCACTACCTATTTAACCCTTTTTGCTAGCTACCATACCCCTCGTACCTATCAGTTTGTTCTCTATAGTTAAGAGTCTGTTTCTTGGCTCATCTCTCTTTCTGTTTCTTTTCCCCTTGAGCATTCAACTCTGGATCTTGGGGCCATGATTTCAAGCCCCAAGTCAGGCACAGATCTTTAAAAAAAAAGTCCCTAACTCTTAGAATGTGCTTAGAAAGTTGTTGACAACCATGAAAGCACGGAAAGATGACCATGGCACATAAATTAGTAAACATAAACTTACCAAGTACGGTAAGTATGATCACAGAGTTTGTGTGAGCATCTAAAACCCTCCTTCTCATTTCCATCTCATTTCTAAAAGGGATGAGGGGAGAAGAGCTAAATGCAAAGGTTAAAAAAGGAACATGGTTTTAAATTAGGAGTTGTACAAATGGTCTTCTTAAAACGTATGAGTAGGTGATTTCTAAAATGTGAAAAATTTCTTCCAGTATTAGAATAACAAAACTTTTAGTGTGGTTAATATAATGCACAGGAATATGTCAGTTCTATTGTTTGTAATTCAATGAAGCAGCAACACCTAACAGAAAGCACTGAAGTAGGTGTTGAAAAAACTGCATTCTAACACATGTGATTTTTTCTTCTATTTCACATGTTTGTGCTTTAGCTTTTCTTCTTTAAAAATAGAAAAGATAAACCTTTTTCCAGAGTAATCTGAGGTTATACTGAAGGACAAAGGTTACAGCAGTGATATTTTAAATATTATTGATTTGAAAAGCAGGCAGAGCCAATTATAAATTATCCTTGATATCTGGTCTAAGTGAGAATAAAGCAAAATCTGAAAATTAAAGAAATGTATCTTGTACATTTCAGTTTAGTCAAGCATAAAGGGCACAACAATAACATGAGAAGATTTAGTAAATAATCCAAAAAATTTAGGTGTATTCCATATAGTATATGATGAGAGATAAATGTACATATTTATTCTTTTACTAACAAGTTCCTAACAGCATGGAAAGTGTAGCATTAATTTGTAGTGTGAATCAGAAATGTTGGAGAAAGAAGAAAACAAAATCTTGGTGACTACCAATCATTGATAGTATATGATTTACAAATATAAAATTGCTTTATCTTATTAAGTTTATCATATTAATCTTATGCACCAAGTGATTTTTATTGATGAGAAAATACATGTCAAATTATTTTTACTCCATGGTATACATCTAGTTAGAACCAGCAATTTGAACCCATATCTGCCTGTCTCTAAAGCCTTGTGTTTTTTCTACCACATTATGTAATGTTTTCAAATGAGTGCATAAACTTAGCCCAGCAGGTTTGTTGCTGAGCAAAGGAGCAACCTTATCTCTTTTTAAATTTCTTTTTTAATGTTTATTTTTGAGAGAAAGACAGACAGACAGACAGAGCATGCATGGGAGAGGGCAGCGAGAGAGGGAGACACAGAATCTGAAGGAGGCTCCAGGCTCTGAGCTGTCTGCACAAAACCTGACACTGGGCTTAAACCCACGAACCATGAGATCATGATCTGCACTGAATCTGGACGCTTAATCAACTGAGCCACCCAAGTGCTCCCCAACTTTATCTCTTTTTAATGGCCCTATCCCACCATTGGGTCCCCTTTTTGCACCCAAGCTTAACTTGGATCCATGTTCCCATGCCTCGGTCCTACAGTGCAGTACTATACCCACGACTATTCTCAAGCACTGCTGCTTGGCCTGTTCCCAACCATTCCTCATAATTTGCAACAGAGAGCCCTGCCATATATCCCCCTAGGGCTTTGTAGGTGGTGAATTTGTTAATTTCAAATTAATGAATTCATACTAAATTATTTGTAAGATGACAGCTTAATTAAGTATCATTCCTAGGGCCTTTCCCATTTTAAAAGGGGATTCTAGAGATTCATTCATTCATTCATTCATACTTAGAACAAACAGGTATTAAATACTCACTTGCTATTGCAAAGACCAGCTATGGAAAACTGAAAATGCAACACACGCACCCTCTGCTCTCAAAAAGACAACCGTCTGGTCCAATAGAAGAGATTACAATTCTAAGTAAATTAAATACTAGAGCATGGCATGCAGGTTCACAAAGAGTAGACCCCTAAAGAGTAGCATCAGATATTGCCTGAGAACTTGTTAAAAGCAAACTTCTGGGCCCTTAATGCATACCTGCTGAATCAAGAACTTTGAGACTGGTGCTTATCAATCTTCACTTTAACAACCTTTCAATGATTCAGATGCAAAATGAAATTTGAGAACTGGTGTTGTGTTTACAGTAAAGGGGCTGGATCCAGACTCAACTGGGTTCAGTTACTGCTCTACCACTTTCTGATTATAGGCTCTGGGAGAGACACTTGAATTCTGTATGCCTATTGTCTTCTTTGTAAAACAAAAAAAAGGTAATGCTAATGAAAATAGCTGCCTGATATAATTTTTGTAAGGATTAAGTTAATTAATAAAAGAAAAAAACGGATTAAGTTAGTTAATATATGTTAAACACTAGGACAGATTTCTTGACATAGAATAAGCATTCAGTAAATGTGCTTTGATTTCATCAAAAGGCATAGTTGTTGAAAAGTCCATGTTTTATTTTAAGACCAAGATAATTCTTGAAACTATTCAAAATAGTCCTGAAAATTTTTAACTTTTTTTTTTTACATTTATTTATTTTGAGAGAGAGAGAGAGTGCGCGCACGAGAGAGAGAGAGCATGCACTAGTCGGGAGGTTCTCATGAGCCTGTGAGATCATGACCTGAGCTGAAATCAAGAGTCGGACATCAATGAACTGAGCCACCCAGGTGCACCCAAACTTGTTTAGTTAGAAGACTCTTTTTCATAAGGCTGCTTTATTATTTTTTTTAACAATGGTGGGACAGATGCAATATCATAACTAAAAACATGGATGTTTAAGGTGGAACTGTGCAATAAATGATGACATTTTGTTGTTGCTTTCAGTAAAGACCTGCTAGCAGTTCTTTAGTGTGACTCATAATAAACCCCCCTGCTCACAAAGAGCTACTTCTACTTGTGATATTTTTTGTTTAATAATTGAATAATGATATTTTTGAGGATTTTTTTCCTTATAAAAATGCTAACCTCTTGGGAGAGACATTTAGTTCTTCAAGCACAGTTACTGTGTCGGAGACTCTCTATAACTTAAAGAATTAAATTATTTTACTTTTTCTTGAATATTACCTGATATTTTTCTAGAAAAAAAAATAAATAAAACTTTTTGAAAGTAGGAAGAAAGTAGTATCCCAACCAAAAAATAACATTTCTTAGATTCAGTTTGGTGTCACTTTCTGCTTTCCACGAATTGGGGTAACAAGAAAGTCCCTCCTTGCTCCCTGCTCATCTAAGTCTGCCAAGCAATTAGCATCTCTTAACATTTCCTGGCAGCTGCCTAATGAAATGCTTGTTTCTCTAGGAAGCCATTTTGTATATAAAACTCTGTCTGATACTCTGAAACTAACAAAGGTATTTCTAGTCCAAAAGAACTCTGACATTGCCAAAACAAACGTTCAGGTATTAAAAAAAAAATCCCTTCCAAAATTTACATTAGACCTATCTATAGAATATCAGTTAAGTCAAGGTGACCATTAAAAAACAAAGTGGCATCTACAAAGATTTTTCCTCACTTTCAAAATATCTTCATTCTCTAGTTCTTTCAGCATATTATGAATTCCCAGGTACATTTCTTCATTTGCCTTCTGAAATGGTTCCTTAGAGGGAAATCAGAACCATGAAGAGGATGTAAATGAGAAAAAAAGTGCTATTTAAGCTTTTTCCAGCTGTTCTTATCTCCATCTTTTTATAGTTAGTAGACCTTTGCCTTGTTCTTTAGGCTTGTGGAAGATGAACAGATTTCTGCCCACACTTAAAGAAGATTCTTTTCTAAGTATTTAGAGTTCCATTTGCAGGACAAATGTTCAATTCCCTTATCTTTTTATTTATGCATGCCAGCCTAGAAAGGTTTGAGGCTTAACTATAAGAAAATACAAGTCACTACAGTTGGAAGATGCAGTATTCTGACTCTTCTTCCTTGACTGCATGTACAATTAAGCTGAAAGCTTTGGGCTTAACCTCTTTTCGTTAGTTGCATCAGAACTTGCAAATTTTTGCAATATTTGACAAGGATGGGAAATTTCTTAGAGGTTAGGGCAGAGAGTCATTCAATGTAGTGATTGTCAGGATGCATTAAGGTTATAGAGAGCATGCCTTGACAACTGATAACATGCTAGAGTTATCGTCAAGGTCCAGAACCCAGAATAATCTGATCTTTGGAAAAGGTTAAAAAGACAGAACTATTCCTGGTGTAAGTACAAGAGCAATAGGATGTTCCTAGGATCAGAGCAAAGAAATCTGCCTTGTAGTCTGTGCTGTAATCAGACTATGCCACATTCAGAGTGAGATGGAACATTTTTCCAATTCCCTACCTGCTCACAGATACCAATCGTGTCATAAACACAGAGCCAAGCAAAGTGAATTGCATTGTAACTTCTAACACAGACTTTTATAGCTGTTACACCCCAAAGGCAGAGACCTCAAGAGAAACCAAGAACCTTAAAAGAAATATAGCAAGTGAAAGACAGAAACTAACTAGAAAATGGATCAAGACTGGATACTAATCTCTAGTATCTTCAATTCTAAGACCCATGATGCTTGTGCTTAAATTAGATGGGTTATAGTTTAGTGATAGAAAATGTTAGAAGCCATTTCTGAACTCATGAAGTTGAGAAAACTCCTTGTGAGGTAAAGCAAGTTTACAAGGCTTCCTGCTGTCAGATGGTGATCGATATCCACCCCCACTTGATTATTTTTGTTTGAGCACTGACCCCCAAGGTACCTTGTTGACTGGTATCAGGAGTGACGTGTCCCCTTATTCTAAAATATGTGAATTGCACCTTGTGAAAAAACTTACTGTAGGAATTCCTTATTTTGTGTATATGGGAACAAATATTGCATTTCCTGAGAAACCTGTTTTACTTCCCCTCAAGAAAACAGGCTATTGACCCCTGCTCACAAAGAACTAACTTTTGCCTTTACTATGCTAAAAACATTGCCTTGTATTTGAATGCTGAAGATACCTTCCTTCCCCATGTGATAAGCATCTAGTCTCCTACATCAATCACTATTGATAAAGATTATGCATGAGTCTTCTACCAATCTATGTTCTGGGAGACTTTTACATACCAAAGAAATTTGTCATCAGATATCATTGTCGAAGGCAATTGCCACTTCTGTTTT
>NC_043704.1:35497274-35501305 GCF_006229205.1 Suricata suricatta | reverse complement strand
TTTGCAACGGCTCAACTTGGAATCTAAGGAGCAAATTCTAAGTGCAGAGAAAGTTTTATAGTATAATATAGTAGAGAAGAAAGGTACTATCTGTTTTAACTAAAAGTAATTATTAACTAACAGTTAATCATTTGGGTCCTTCTGTTCCAGTTTCACTACTGTCATATTTGACTTAAAACTTAAGAAAAAGGTAACAATTGGCATATTTAAATCACCTTTTTTTACATAAAATACTGTGCCACACATAAACAAATCCCTCCTCCAACTCCAGAATAAGACATTATAAGAAAGCCTCACCCTAGCTAAGATAAAATTGCACATGCTTTTATTTTTTTTATTGCTATACAGGTTTCCTCAGTAGATATTTTATACAGTGGTAGAAAAAATAATTACAAGAGTTTTTTGAAAAATATCAAAAACTGAAGGGATTTTTTCTATTTAATTTCATAATTACTAAGTCATACAGAAGGAATATTTATCAGACCTAATTTGTTTGTCTGACCAAAGCCCTAAACAACATCCCATATATCAAGTATTCAGCAACTGAAGTACACCTGCAGGTGCCACAGCTACCAGTGAATTTGGCCAAACCATTAACTAAGCAGTCCCTGAAGTCAAATAATGAGTCATGCAGGTTGACATTGATCAGTCAATTTAGTCCAAATGGTCCATCTGGAGTATTAAAACACAGCTCAAAAATAAAGAAGGAAGAAGAGAAGAAGGAGATTATCTAGCATCGATCTAAGCATTTTGTACTTTAAAATATTTTATTATTGATCAGAATTTTTAATATAGCTTTGGAGAATATGGACATATGACAAGCTAAGAATTCTTATTAAGAGAGATATTCATGTAAAAATACTAAAAGTTAAGACTATAGGAGGCCTGAGACTTGCTTCAAAATAAGTCAATGAGAGGGAGTTGAGGAGAGCAATTAATAAGGCATATAGATAAGATGACCCTATGATTCATTTTGCAAATTGGGTCACCTTTGATGGAGTAGTGGAAAGTTAAGATAATTAGTGGTCATTTATTGATTAAACTAGGAAACATGATCAGACTAAGTTTGACAGAAATGAAAAAGGCAATAGCTAAAAATTGCAGAACCTAGGTTATGGATACATAGGTAGTTCATTATTATATCTGTGTATGTTTTTAATTTTTCCATAATATAAATTCTATAGCTTAAGGAATATTAACTATCTGATATTAATGGCAATATGACTTTGGTCAACTCTTTTCCTGTAGAGTCCATTAGTCTCCATGTGGCAGTGAAGTTCCCTTCCCTTTTAAAAATTCTGAAATTTAACAAGGAGAGTTGAGCCTGACTTAAATTAGAATGAAAATAAATATGGAATATGAATAGAAGGATAGAAGAAAATCATGTCATACATAGTAAATATTAATGGTATCCTGAAAAAGAGAAATAAGTAGAGATTAAATTAGTATCCTGTAAAAAGGCATCACTAGTGTGAGTCCTAGGGAGAAGAAAAGAAATAAAAGTTTGTCATTCTAAGGACTTCTCTCTCCCTGAGAAAACAATAGTGCTACAAACCCAGTACGCACAGGGCAAGTAGCATTAAGCTAAACTGCATCCTTATATATACAATAAAAACAAACCAAAGCAATGCAGGCACAAACCCTGTGAGTTTCCTCTGACAGGTACCATCATCAATGTGGATCACTACTGCTCTTTCCATCCTAGGGCGATCTGTATGGATTATAGAAGCCAATATTATCCAAATCTATAGTCTGAATCTATTGTCCTAAGGCCTGTTTTTCTCCAGCTGTGACCATGAGTATCATTAATTGAACTTGGCAATCTTATCACTTACTGTACTGTACTCATCCTTGTATCTATTACTCAGTCATGATATAATAATAATAATAATAATAATGATATGAATTAATTCATTAGTCCTGAAGGGAATGTTAAACCATGGTATTCTAAGATAGAATACTATTGTGAAAAGCAAGTTTATATACAGGTTTTCCCTCAAGTTCTCATTCCTCCACAATGTAGAAAGAGACCATGTACTCAAAATAAACCACTAAAAACTGCTGAAGCAAATGAATGGTTATTCCTAGTTTATCCTTTAATCCACATAACAACCATCGGAATATTAGATATAAGGTATGTACTATTATTATCATATCCATTTTAGTGATGAGAATTTGGGGCAGAATGCTTAGTGACTTATAAAGGCCATCCAACTGGCTACTTGGAAAGCAAGGGTTTGAACACAAACTTCTAATTCCCATGCTATGCTCTCACCCTTAAAACCTGTCTTGCAAGTGAGTAGTCATGACAAACCAAACCATAAGCAACTCAAGACCAGAGAAGCCAAATGCTATACTTATATTGACTATATGTTCCCTTCCAACAAATATCAAACTTTGTTTTTTAAAAAAAGAGGAAAATTTAAAAAAGGACAGATTTAACTTTCCCGGGAAGTTTGGGTAAGTCGCTTGCTCCAGATAATGTATTTATATTAATCTAAGCCTGGGGTTGAAAAACTATAACCCTTAAGTAAAATTCAGATAAAAAAAATTGTGGACGTTTTATCGGAACATAGCCATGCCCATCCATTACTGTCTATAAATGATTTGGGGCTACAATGAGTAGTTGCAATAGAAACTATTTACAATCTTGCCAGAGTCCAGCTCCAGCAGGTCCAGGGCTCCCTGGAGGATGAATGGTGTCAGCAAAAGGGAGTGAGAGAGCCTTGAGTTTCTTTCTGAACACGAGGCAGGCATCTCTGCACTGACTGGAGAGTCAGCTTTATTTATTGAAAAAATATATGGGGTACAAAACAGAAGTGGCAATTGCCTTCGACAATGATATCTGATGACAAATTATTTTGGCATGTAAAAATTTCCCAGAATATAGATTGGTAGAAGACTCATGCATAATCTTTATCAATAGTGATTGATGTAGGTGACTAGAAGCTTATCACATTGGGAAGGAAGGTATCTTCAACATTCAAATACAAGGCAATGTTTTTAGCAAAGGCAAGAATTAGTTCTTTGTGAGCAGGGGTCAGTAACCTGTCTTCTTGGGAGGAAGAAAAACAGATTTCTGAGGAAATGTAATATTTGCTCCCATAAACACAAAAGAAGAAATTCTTATAAGTTCCTTCACAAGGTGCAATCAGCACTTCAGGGCCAGAATAAGGAGACAAGTCATTCCTGATACCAGTCAGCAAGGTGCCCTGCAAGGGGGATGGGGTTCAAGCAAAAATAATTGAGTGTGGGGTAGACATTGGTAGCCATCTGACAGTGGGAGGCCTTGAAACCCGCCTTACCTCACAAGGAGATTTTCTCAACTTTGTGACTTCAGAAATGGTTTCCAGAACTATCTGATTCTTTCTAAGAAAAAAGTTTGCCTATCCTTACTTTAAGCCATTAGTAGTAATTCCATTTCCCTCACTGTCATTGTTTCAGAACAAAAGCAGGTGATACTTTTCTTCATCACTTTTCTTGTGATTCTTGGGGAAGTCTAGTGTGTGTGTCACAGGAACACATGAGGAAGTATGTTCTTTAAAAATAAGGAATTAGCACTTGTCCTTTCAGCCTTTGAATGGTGTACAAGGATATGATGCAAGGGTTTTATTATGGATTGAGCTGTGTTTCCCCCCAAATATACACTGAGGTCTTAACTGTCATGATTCAGAATACAACCTTATTTGGAAATAGGGACATTGCAGATATAATTATGTAAGACGAGGTCATACTGGAGTGGGGTGAGTCCCTAATACAAGATGACTATTATCCTTTCAAGAAGATGGCCATGTGAAAACAAAGACACAGGGAGAATGCCATGTAGTGATGAAGGTGGACATTGAAGTGATGCATCTATAAGCTAAAGAACACCAAAGATTGCCAGCAAATCACCAGAAGCTAAGACAGAAGAATGGAATTGGCTCTCCCTCACATCCCTTGGAAGGAACCAATCTTGTCAAGATCTTGATTTCATATTTCCAGCCTCAAAAACTATAAGAAAATGCATTTATGTTGTTTAAGCCACCCAG
>NC_043704.1:35360912-35497174 GCF_006229205.1 Suricata suricatta | reverse complement strand
TCTGGGAAACTAATACAGAGGCATTGCAGCAACTTATATTCATGAGGGACACAGGCTGAAGTAAATATCAACACGCCGAGGATGGCAAGACAAGAAGGAGAGACGGCACTCTGGAGCTATACTGACCCACTGAGTTTACCGAATCTAAAATTGTACCTTTGGATTTCTTACTTAGGATAATAAATCCTCTTATTGCAAAGGCAATTTTACACACTGCCCTCTATTACTTGCAACCAAAAGCATCAAATATAGCCTGTATTTTTCAAAGCAATCCTGATTTCAAATACTTTATTTCACTGTTCATATAAATGCAGTCAAAATTATTGGCAATTGCTTTCTTCTCTTTGGTTCAGAAAATGATATGATTGTAAGCAATCCTGGCACTGTGAAGAAGGTAGAAATGAAGGAAGGAAGGTTTTATAGACTGAAGGCAAGAGAGTAAGACAGCCAGGCTGTTGAGTGATTAGGATAGGTATCAGTTTTTACAGTTCAGTCTTCAATTATGAGATGTGATGAAGCAGATTAGTAAATCTTGAAAAGACTGGGTTTGTTATCACAACTGATTAAGACTTCTCTAGTGAATGGCAACTCGATTTCTTGATATGTATATAAAGGCCAAAGTATTTTCAAATTAACAAACTAAGAAAAGAAGCAAACACAGATACTCTCACTAAACATAAACTGGCAAGATTTTGAATGCAAACATTAAGAGAAAGCTACTTAGCTATCTGTGCCCATTTCACTATACACATTTGCATATATACTAAGGGATAGGATACTACAACATTATGCAGTGACAGGATAGATCTCTGGGAGGAATATGTCAATAACGTCTGAGAGACTGAATATACAAATGGACCATGGCCAGACCATATATAAAAACAGAACTCTGACCTACAACCTCCAGCAACATGCCCAGGAAACCAACTCCCTTATCTACAACAAATAGCCCAAGAAGCCAGTCTGCTGTGGGTCAGATTGCTATCAGGTGATAATCCAGGAAGCTAAACAATAACTTCTGTAACAGTCAGCCCAATATGACCAGGACTTGATTAGTAATGGGCAGTTTCCCTAGTTTTTGTTTCCACTTCCAACTTAGCACCAACCAGAGAGAACTAAATATGCATTCCTAATCAATTATGAAGGATGATCTACTTCTAGTTAGCCTGTCTACAGCTTCCCCATGCCAACAGCCTCCAAATCTGGACATACCTGAAGCCTTCCTTTTTTACATTATAAAGCTTTCCTAGTCCTCTCAATGCCTTCAAGTCTATGCCAAAACACAAAATGATAATGGTTAACTTCCTTGTTATGAGCAAACTCAGTATAAATAGGCTTCTCTTTTCTCATGTGGTTGGCCTTCATTTATTTGCACACAATTAAGTTTTACATGAAGAAATAACCTCTCACCACCCCTCCTCAAAACTCCATTAAGTCAAGTCAATAATATTCACAATTGTGGTTTTAGGGGGAAAGTCAAGATGCCAAATTAATACTTGCAAAACTTTCCAAAATGATACTGATATGGTTTTGCAGTGATGGTGGAGGTCCAGAGCCAGACAGCCAAGAAAAAACTCTTGAGATGTCTTTAGTGTAAAAAGATTATTTTATTAAAGCACAGGAACAACAACAACAACAACAACAACAAAGCACAGGGACAGAACTTATGGGCAGAAGGAGCTGCACTGGAGTTGTGAGGAGTAGAATGGAGTTGGGGGAGGTAAAGGCAAAAGGGAAGTTTCCAAAAAGACTTTCATATACTAAAGAGGACTCAAAAGAAACTGGAGTCCCTGCTATTGTCAAGCTAAGGTTGTATTTCCCTCTAGCAACGGATTAACATTAAGATAGTAGGGAGTTCCTGGAGGAGTGTTAATTCTGTATTTCCTCAAGTGTTTGTCGATGGGCTGCAGATTACAAGGAAATTTAGTTTTACCTATCATTTCCTTCTTGCCTTTGTTCCCCACATCACTGTGGAGGGGAGGGTGATCTTAGGGCTGAGTCTATGAGGTTGTGGAGGTTAGGTGATTGCCTTTTTCTTATAATTTAATAAGACATTTGTAAACTGACAGAGCTTCATGTCCGTCAGGACTGTGATCTCTATCAGTTAACCATTTGGGGTGGGGTTTTTTTTGTTTTTTGTTTTTTGTTTTTCCTTTTTTAGCTTTAAGGCAGCCTGGAATGCCTAAGGAATGTTACACCTGAGATAAGGAAGGGGTTTGTAGGAGAGCGGCTTTCCTTATGCTCATTCCTCATTACAACCCTCACTATCACTCACCATCCACCCAGACTCACAGAATCACATTTACAGCCAGCCCAATATTGAGGGTTTACCATACTCTTCAGTTGTACTAAGCAGAAAATGCTTGAGAACCATCAAGCACCATCTTTAACAGAAAGATGAGATATTTCTCAAACTCAGTTCAAATTATATTCTGGGGGGAAAATTACTTTTTGCCCAAAGTGCAGATCATAATCTGATTTTAAGTTAATGCCAGTTGATTATTATTCAGAGTGTATTGTACATGGGAAAGAATAAAGACTTATTTTTATTTTAATGAGATGCTTCCTAAAACTTTGCATTTCCTCTAACCCCACACAACTGCTCAAGCACTTCTACACTCCAAAGTTCTGCTTAAGGAGGTATCTATATCTCTTATTGACTTGATTTCCTAAGGCACTGCCCTGAAAAGATACTAAAATACTGAACTTATTTATTTTAAAAATGAATTTATACATAGAATTAAGATTTTATGGAGAAGTGACCAGTTTCTATCCATTTCCAAAGACCAGTCTCTTATCCCTTCAATGCTTGAATTGCTCTGTTGATCATGTGATATTCCTGACCATATTTCTGAAGTTACTAAAGTAGTCTCTCCACACCATGTTTATGCTTTCTATCATCTCCAGTGTCTCCTTACTGTCTTTCTATATCAATTACAAACACCTACTACTCATTCCATTTCTCTAATGTCCTATCTAACTTCTTTACATATCATTTTTATATTCCAGCCAAGTCAATTATGTAGCTATTCTAAATAATATTTGCTTTTTCTTCTGTTAGTCTCTTTTCATACTACAAATAAAAGTTTTCCTGTTGAAGTTTAGATATACAATCTTCTTCAAGACTCAATTAAAGCTTATCTGCTTCTGGAGGCCTTCCCCTTTTGTGGGAGTCTGACTTTAATAATTTGGTAACTCTTTCCACCTCTCTCTCTATTCTGTACCCAGATATGCATAACACATTTTCTAGAATACCTTCTGCCTTCAAATGCTTGTCAAGCATATATGTTTTCTTTTAATCTCCATGCTAGATTGGAAACTACTCAAGGGCAGGAATCTTGTCTTTTTTTTTTTTTTTTTTGAGTTATCCTCTGTCCTCATCAGCACCACACAACATAAGAACTTAAATGTCTGCCGACCGTCTGACTTACCCATGCTTTCTTTCATCTGAGTGTATTAAGCTCATCAGCAGCTGGTTGAGCATGCTGATTTGAAAATGTACACAATAAGTGATACATTTCATGTTTGGTGAATAACTGCTCCCACTTTAAAATTCTAAAGTGCAGCATAAAAATAGCATATGACAAGGCTGTCCATCTGGAAGTAGCGTTCTGTGCATTACAAAGTGAGAAGACACTAAATCCTGAAGAGGCCTCAAATTGGAGAGATCAGTGAAGTGTTTTGCCAACAGGAAAGGAAGATGATTGCTTTTCTCAAACTGTGCCATGTTGCCAAGTATAGGAATCCAGCTGTTATGTGAGATTTATACTCATTTCACTTAACTATAAATGCATCATGCATCATTTTTCTTTAATTACTCAGATTAGCTGGGTAGGTGTAGGTGATGCACTGAGGTCTGAGCATAATCAAAATGAGCTACTGTGATAAAGTGAAAGGAAAATATTTTTGTAGTCAATGGAGGAAAAAGTATGTTTATGTGAAAAAATAAGATCTTGTCACTGCAACAATCTAATTAGCGTTAAAATCTCTTTAGTTATCCAGAACTGAGAATTTTCCAGTTATAAATGAAATGATTTTGTTGAAATCTATACCCCTTTTTAAAAACTCTTAATTATGTTTCTATTTTGTGCCCTCATATTCAGGGCCTTCCAATGGGCAGCTTTACCCTTGTAGGCATGCTTATGTTCCTGTTTCCTTAAATCTCTGGAAAGTTTTTAATTTCCTGAATTTTGACATCAGAATTCCTGGCCAGATTTTCAAAACATCTACCAAATTCTTCCACCCTCCTTAAAACAATTCAGTTCTTATACGAGTTGCCAGCTGTTAGTGTGAGATTTATACTCATCTAATTATCTCCATTGAATACTTTTAAGATTTTTCTTAAAATGTTCCATCTTCTTAAAGTAGCTCCTGTTCTCCCCATCATATTTGGAAACAGTTTTTATCACTTACTGGAAACCTTCACTGACTTTTTATACTCAGTTCCTAATGATATCTGCTTTAGCAGCATGTTTGCTTATGGGTGTCCACATGTTTTCCTTATCTGTGTTTAATTAACATCTGTACACATATCTATGTGTTTTATTCATGGATGAACTGTTGATAAACAGAACTTATTTACTGTTGGATGCTCATCACGTCACAATTTTGTTAAAAATAAAGTCTATATTATCTTATATTCTGCCAATCCTTAGTATCTTGAATAACGCCATCTACAAAGAAGGTATTAATGATCAAAGTAATTAATCTAAGATTATAAACTTCCATTGTTCTTCCCACTCCTCCATTTTTCACACAACTATTTTAGACTCCTTCAGGTACATAGCTTCTGTTCAAATCTCCATTTTGACTCTATTCAGAAAGGCTCATGAATATTTTTCTATCAGTCCTCATTATGTCACACATCCATATAAGTACAGTGTTCCATTTATGATTTTTATTAATCATTCTAATTGCCACATTGCACTGAAATGGTTCAACTGGTTTCTATGAATAAATAGCCTGATAGTACTATAATATGCTCTATACAGTCTCCATCCCACTTTGATTCTTGTGAACTCTCGAGTGTCATAAGGTTTATAAATGTACAGCTCTTGTATTGTTTTGCCCTGTCTTGTTTTGCAAGTGTAATCATTTGCACTGTCTTAAGCTAACTGAGATTTCTTAGGCATTTGCCTTGAGTCTCACTATCGTGCTTCTCCAGGCCGAGGCAGTACATTTCATTAATAAAGGATTTGTGAATAACATGGCTTAAAAAAAAAAATAAGACAACAAGGTAAGTGCATACTATGACCTGCAGAATTACTTTTAAGTGATTGTTTTATCTTTCTAATGACTGATCTATAGATCTATAGTCTCTCTTATAGAGAGAGAAAAAGGTTTAAAATTTTTAAAATTGGCCTGGTTTCAATAATTGTCTCTTTAAGGGAACAATGACCTGCATGGCATCAAATATGAAGGGTTAATTTAATTCTTTAGGCATTGAGTGAGGATTCCACTGGGTCAGAAACAATACCTTCCCTTTTGAAGGAAGTACTTTAAATTTTACAAGTAGGCATAGGAATATGGCCCAGGAAATACATAATTTGTTTATTCACTATGACTCTAAGTGAAAGAATACATAAAGCTTTTAAATTCTCTGAGTTTCTTTTAAAGGTACGGAGCTCTTACTTTGTCTCTGTCTGTCTCTCTGCTTCTCTCTCAGTATCTGTATCTCTCTTTATATTATATATCATATATATTTCATTTTTCCAACTCAGGAAGCAGTAGTAATGAGGCATTTTGAAATGTCTACATTGAACACAAATTTTGTACCAGAAAAAAAGTGCTGCAAGCATGAGCCATATTACACCTCCTTTCATTTTACAGGGCTATTGTGTGTGTGTGTGGTGTGTGTGTGTGTGTGTGTGTGTGTGTGTGTGGTGTGTTTTCTTCTCTTATTAAAAGCTATTTCTTTGAGTTACACAAAATTTTAGAGAGAGTGCTAAAGAGTTTCAAGTCCCTTTCATTTGATATAAAAATTGGGCAACACAAATGATACCATAAATAAGAATGATTATTTTAAAAAGGTAATGTTTGGAGCTTTTAAAATAAAATTCTGGAGTGTAATGTTTCATAAGGGTCATACAAAATCCTATAGAGAGCAATATGATTTTGAGTGGGGAAAGAGGGATGTACCCCATATGGCTTACAAATTGCTTCATCAGATTCTTCACGTTTGCAAAACTCCAGAACAGCAATTCCGATTGGCTCAACAAGTTTAGGCAATTACCTTACAGATGCAGTAACAGTGAAGAAAGTTCAGTTCCATTTCTGCAAGCACTAGTCCAAATGAGAACTGCAAGCAAAGCAATGAATAGTGATTTTTTTCCCCCTGGTTCTTAATGCTCTAGGCAAGGGATTCAATCCTAAGGGCTATGCTATTGAGAACAGGGAAGAAACTAAGCAAAGGGGACTGATTTCAGTGAATGCTGCTGTTGGCACTGGTGGAGAAGAAATAACAAATCAGAAGGAAAAATAAAAGGGGCAATGGGGAATAATAAAAGATAAGTAAGGCTATCCGTGGAAAATAATATTTTTATAAAATGATAAATGTGGAGGAAAGATTTGTTCTCTTGAGACACAAAAACTTTTAAAAGAAGTCATCGGATCTTTCGAGGGCTAGAGTGTTAATAATGTACTTGGGGATATTTAAGTTATTGTTACTGGTTTGCTGATATTGCTGTTTTTAGCTTCCAAATGGCTTTTGGGTAAGTAACAATCTTCCATTTAAAACCTGTCGGCCCTGCTGACAATCTCTGATCACATTGCTTACTCAGAGCAGGTGTTTCATGAAACCGGCTTTCAGGGCCAATAACGAAGCACCTGAGAGGGTCCATATCTCAGCACAGATGTGTGTAGTTTTGAAGTCTGAAATCTCTGGTGCGCTCAAATTTGGAAATTTAAAGCAAAGAGCAAATAGTTTTCTTGTGTAATGTTAATGTCTTTCTCTTCTTCTTTAGAAAATATGTGGGCTTCATGTGTTAGAAATGGATGTTATTTTCCCTGCATTATGGCACCATAGGAAAGATCTGTGAGGCAGAGAAGCTTTTATTCTCATTATGCTGTATATGTGGAAGCACTAGGAAATATGAAATCCTTCACTGGTGCAGACTAAAAGATTTCCATTTCGTCTGGAGGGGAAATGTGCCAAAGTGGCTGAAAATAATTCAAGTAATTGGCAAAGAGCTGTACTCTAAGGAGCCTTTTGGTGTAATTTGATTTTGTGCCTTTTAGGGGAGCAAGTGAGATGTGATTCCACCCGCCCCTGAGGGCCAAGAGATTTCAAACATGACAGAATCCTTAAGGTAGATGATGATGAACTACGGTGTCGAAAGACACCTGGAATTGCGATGTCTTTATGAAACAGTAAGAAGAAAGATAATGATCAACTGCGTTAAAGAATGTCCCTTACCATGCATAGTTTGTCTCTCACCTTAACTGAGAGAATGGTCTCACTGAAAAGCTAGATGCTCCTCTGCCTACAAACTTACAAGATTATTGCTAAATTCCCTAAGCACTGTTAGTAATAATGGATGACAATAACCAACTCAGTCAGAATCGGCCACTTATAGAGGGGCACCATGGCATGCCAGCACACTGATCCTGCTTACTGCGGGTCCTGAGCTTGCTGGGCAGCCAAGCTGGTTTGGCACACTCCTTCTTAAGTCCCCAAACACATTCCCTCTCATTATGGCCTCTTTGTGTATCTTGGATCTTCTTCACACGGTCTTAGAGTCTATTAGCTTTCAATTTATTCCTCCTCTATTACTAAGGAAAAGACAGTTTGATGTGTTGCTTTTTCCTTTGGGGAAACGCCAATTTCTTTAAAATAATTTCCATGGTGGAATTTTAAGCATATTTTACACAAGAAACTCTTAAACATTCCTCTTTTTTTCTAAGACTTAAATGGAAGGCAGACTCGGACTATATTAATATCTCTCATGTGGAAATAAGTAGATTTGAGCTCCTATCCTCTCCAAGACTGTACAGGCAACTCATACCTTCAGCATCGAGCATGCCTACTTTCTTCCCCTTGCTTCCCCATAGAATTAAGGAAGAAGTAGAAAAGGCTGCATGAGAAGCCTCTAGGACAAGGTCATACATGTACAGCATAGCATATTAACACCGGGGCTCTGGAGCATTCTGCCACCAGCAAACCACACTAAACTGAAAGAGTCCTCAAGTATTCCCTTAGTTCAGTGGTTTGAGAACCAATAAGAATAGCTGGGCCCCATTCTCAGAGTTCTTTAATCTATAGATCTTAGGTGGGGATGGGTATTTCTAATTTTAACACATGTCAATGCTGTTTGTCAAGGGACCACACTATGGCTCAATAGTCTTTTCCCCTCATTTGATTTCTCATAGGTCCCAATTATTTTATTTAGCATGTCCTAAGGATCACACAGAAATGATATGTAATTATGAGGTTCATAACTAACCATATTTATTGTTGGAGAAAAGAATTCTGTGTTCATGTTCTTAAACAGTTCTATGAGTAAACTGTCCCAATTTCATTATTAGTTTCAATGAAAACCATAGGACTTGAAAGTCAGTAAAGGACTTCCAGTTTTAAATACTGTGGGTTCAGCTTTCAGCTCTGTCCAGCAAGCCCAAGAATGGCAGAAAGGATTACTCAAGATGCCATGAACGTCAAGAGAGGTGAGGGGAGGCTAAGAGAATTCTCCCTGAGCTGCTCTCAAGCTCCAGTATTTACTGAGCACACCTTTAGGGAAACAATGAGCAATACGTCAGTGAGCTATGTACCTGTAAGAACATATAAAAAATGAAGAGAAAAACAAGGTAAGACAAGGTAAAATATTCCATGAGAAAACATGGTCTAAGGTCTAAGGACCTACCCCTAGATATACATTAACTACATAAACACAGCATGGTCTGCTGTTTTCAGCAAGGCCGTAAAGCAGTTTTCTGCTTTGCAATGTGTTCCCTATAATCTCCTAACCCAGGACATAGCGATTTGATTCTGAGGAAATACCTCATATGATATGGAGTAGATGCACTTCTTCCTAGTGTTTCTACTAAGAAATATTAAAACTCTGAACATTTTATATAAACAAACCTAAGAAGACTCTAAAGGGAGGATTGGGAAGGACAGACCATCAGGGGATCTTAGGACCTGAAAACTGCCTTGGCAGTGAATTCACTCAGTTTTCTTTTGGCCTCATACATCCCAGACCAGATGCTGGAGAAGCAGCAATCTAGAAATACCACTGGGTGCAAACCAAGAAAAGAGTGAAGTCGCAGCTGGGAATTACATGTCTGCCTTGAGATAAAAAGCTTCCTCACTTTATTGTGTCCATGGGGACCACATGGGATCCAGGACTCCCTCCTCCAACAGGAGGTGATAAGGTAATCCATTCTCCCTACGAAAATGGTATCCCAAGAGGCTCAGTGGCAAGCCTGGACTTTCCCGACTTTCCAACAGTAACAAGTCTTACCTACTACCCTATGATGTCATGCTGGCCACATGGGGAGAATTTCAAGGAGATCCTCCCCGTCCCAGCCCTGATTGGGTTAGCATAGGCCTAATAAAGAACATGAACCTAACCCCAACCCCAGGAGTAAGGAGACACCCCCCTCTAGATGGTCAACAAAGGAACACCTGGGCTTGTACCTCTATTTGGCAGTGATGGGGTGACCTGGTGCCCCCCAACTTGTCCCCACCAGCACAGCATCACAAGGAAGCCTGCTCAAATATAGGATTTGAGCATGACCTAAGAGTCTCATACATAATATACAAAATGTCCAAGATACAATAAAAAAAAACTTGTAATTTTTGATTAGTAATTGGTCCTAAAGTTAACCAATGGAAAACCATAGATAAATATTTTGTTACAGGATCCAACAAAAAATTTTCTACCCTTCTGGTCCGAACCATACAGTGATTAGCTTTCTAAGCACAGTTAGATTGCCCTTCTGAACTACCTTGTCCATTGCAGAGGTCAGTGGAATGTTTATTACCATGTAAATCAAAAGGTCTGAAATGATGGGCATAGCTTTGTTTACTTCTGATAGAGAATGTGTAATGTACTGAGAAAGTCTAAGAGTCAGTTGGAAAAATCCTTTTTCAGGGATTTGTGGGTGGCTCAGTCAGTTAGGTGTTTGATTTTTAATATCAGCTCAGGTCTTGATTTTATGGTTGTGAGTTCAAGCCCCACATTGGTCTCCCCACTGAGCAGGTGTGAAGCCTAATTAAAAAAAAAAAAAAAAGAAAAGAAAAAAATCCTTTCTCAATCCCTGTTTTTCCCCTTTATCAGGAATATGATCTTGATTAAATTTAGATTTATTAACCTATCTAAGCTGTTAGTTTCTTTACCTATAAAATGTGGTAGCAGTAGCAGCAACAGAAGTAGTAGCAGTAGCTGATGTTGTAATAGTAGGAACAGGGGAGTCATATAATAGTAGCATTAATGGAAGTGGTAGTATGTGCTAGTCAATTTACCCATATCACTTATCAGGACCAGGATTCAAAACCATGACCATTAACTTCAAAGTCTGTATTTCATCAGGTACACCATATAGCCTCTCAGAGAACTAAATGCAATAGTGGAGATAAAATGATTTAGTGCATTGTCATATCACTATGTTTTACACCTGAAACAAATATAATATCCTATGTCAACTATATTTCAATAATAAAAAAACAAAAAATAAAAAATAAAAATCAGTGTAAACATAGCACTCAGTGTTAATTCTCTTTCCATTTTCATATATATTTATATATGTACACATACATATACATGTATGTACATTTATACATACATATTATAAATAATATTATATATACATGTGTGTGTGTGCAGCTTCATGTCAGTGCCCACTCAATAAAAAGTCTTCCATTTCATTTGGAAAATTTCAATGCTGTAATGTTATTTCTCAAATCAGATAAACCCAATATAATTTCCCACCAGTATAATTTAAAGATATTACAGAAATTTAATACATTTATATTCACAAATTATTATCTTATATAGAATATTTTATTGAGTAGGACACCTGAGTAGCTCAGTTGGTTAAGTGTTCACCTTCAGCTCAGGTCATTGTCTCACAATTCATGGGTTCGTACCCTACATTGGGGTCTGTGCTGAAAGCTCGCAGCCTGGAGTCTGCTTCAGATACTGTCTCTCCTTTTCTCTCTGTCCCTTCCTTGCTTGTGCTCTGTCTCTCTGTCTCCCATAAAAACATTTAAAAAATTTTTTAAGAAAATATTTTGGGTGATTAGGTGGCTCAGTTATTCAGTATCTGACTTCAGCTCAGATCATGTTCTCACAGTTTGTGGTTTTGAGCCCCATGTTGGGCTCTGTGCTGACAGCTCAGAGCCTGGATCCTGCTTCTGAGTCTGTGTCTCCCTCTCTCTCTGCCTGTCCCCTGTTTGCACTCTCTCTCTCTCTCTCTCTCTCTCAAAAATGAATAAGCATTAAATTTTTTAAATTAAAAAATAGTATTTTCTTGAGTGCCTTGTAAAGGCACTTGACTAGGTTAAAAAACAGTAAGAAGAAACTCAAGGGTCAGTTACTATACTGTGTATCTACAGCCTTTAGATATTCTTATTTCCAAAGCACAATGCAGTAGAATAATGCCATAGTCCTTTTCAACAATTCATTCATTCATAGCTAACTAACTAACCAACTAAATAAATAAATAAATAAATAAATAAATAAATAAATAAAAATTTCATTCAATTGGCATTGAAGTCATTTTTTTTAATATGCAAAGGCAACCAATAAAGAAGACGTGAAATCAGAAATAGAGCTCTAGAAACAGAAGTGTAGTGAGTGCAGTTTCCAGGATCAAAGCTGCCATAGGTTGCCTAAAAAATTAGGAACCTGTATTCAAGCAGTAGATAATAATATACTCTGGGGAGAACTGGTGGTCAGAAAAAATGTAATGGAAAAATAATCGGATACATTTGATCATGTGAAAGGTCTACTGAATGCTGTTGGAGGGTATGGAAAGAACTGGTAGACAACTAAACACCTGAGAACAAAAAGGAAGTTACTGACTCTAGGAAAAAGGAAAAAGGGAAAAAAATGCAAGAAAGGAAATTTAGTATACTCCTTGCCTCAACAGTAAATAGTATCTATTCACGATGATATAAAACTTAAATGTCATTTTAACTTCACGTTGGGACATGATGCTATTGGGATAAAGAAGGGGAAACAGAACAGGAGCTCTCAGCTAACCCCTCGGCTCTCATAACAGGAAGTCAATGGATGAGGCCTAAATCATACAAAATCAAGAGTAAGCAGTATTATAATATTATTTAGAAATATGAGGATGCACAGAAGAAAAATTAAGAGATGAGAATAGCACTAACAGCAAGGTAGTCTTTTTCTTTTTAGAAATAAGATTTTTCTTAAAAGAAGAATGGATTTTTTAAGTTTATTATTTTGAGAGAGAGAGAGACAGAGAGAGACAGAGAGAGAGAGAGAGAGAATGAGTGGGAGAGGCCAGAGAGGAAGGAGAGAATCGCAAGCAAGCTCCATGCCCTCAGCGCAGAGCCCAATACAGTTCTCCACCTCATGAGCCATGAGATCATCACCTGAGCCAAAATCTAGAGTTGGACAGTTAACTGAGTGACCTAGGCACCCCCTGATATAAGATTTTAATAATTTTTGTTTATTAACTAGGTGTGTATTAATTTATTTTTTAAAAAATAAAAAAACTACAAAATAGTATATATGGCATTAATTTTATTTATGCAAACTTTAAAAAATCAAACACAATATTAAGGCTTTAGTATTAAGAGATATAAAACCAGAGGTGACTTTTTACCCTTCCCTCAACATGGTGTATCAAATAGGATAAATAAAGGAATGTGATCAAATTTAATAATTTTCCGGTTCACCAGGGAAATGTTTAGCCATGTTAACCAAACACTCCTCTAAATACAAACCTTTCTTCGCATATTTATGGAGAAATTGCTCAGGGTTGTAATGAGTGGTGTGAGGCAATCAAGTTGCCCCTTTGATTTTGGGTCTTTGCTTTATTTTCCATTTACTGGATATTTTTGTTTGTTTTCTTTTCAGGTTTTGGTTTTTCCTTTAAAAAAAAAACTCACTGTATTGTCTGGGTCATCTACATCAATATAGAACTCTATTCTGTTTCATTTTCAGACCATGCTATATTTCTCTGCCAGGGAAATCTACACTTGAAATTGTGCTATAAAGAAATGAGGACATCAGGGAGAAAATGTGTGAAGGTAGGAGAGCAGTGATCAAGGAGCACAGTTAGTAGGTGGAAATGAAGAGAGAGAGGGAACAGCAATCACTTTACCTCGGGCTACAGTCAGTAACTAGCAGAGTAATAGAAGACAGAGGGTAAAGTTGCTACAGATTTATCATTAATACAACTGTCCAGTGAAATCCAGGGAGATGCCAAGCATCTTTTCTGTCTCTTTAAACATTTTATATAATTAGAGAAATAAAACCTGCCTACAAGATACTTTTAAAAATACTTTTCGTTCTGAGGCCCAATAATTCCAGGAATTCTAAATTGTCAGAAACACACCATGATTTCAAAAATAGAGCTTCCTCCCCACTCCAAAGAAGGCTTGGTAAGGGAAGTAAATTTCAGCCTTTAGTTATGGCTACTCTGGCTTTTCCAGGCTTATTTCTTCTTCAGACAAATTCCATTCCCCCAGAAGCTACTCTATCAAGAGCTTCTCAACCATGCTATTAATGTGAAAATGAAAAATCTGCTTTATAGAGGCAGCACTCATGGGAAGAAGCATGCTGGCTCAGTGAGCTTCTAAGACTCTTGATTACCTGGAATTTCTGAAGCTTTTGCAGTTGTTAATGTACCTCTTGCAAAATAATGAGATTTCAACCTTTCCAAACATAGTGGCTTTGCTTTTCCTTAGACAAACTCCTGCACACATTTTACATTTCTAACTCCAATTTTCTCTGGCCTTCTTCCCAGCAATCCCTACTTGCATTCTACCTGCCATTTGCTTTTAATCTAGAAACCAAAATAACAATAATTATTCTATCAGATAACAGGTGATGTCTCCAAATATATGGTAGAAGAGGGATGTTTTTTCTTTTGCTACCCTAAGTTGAAATAATATAATGGTTAATTTAAAGTAAGAAATTATACTTTTTAAGTTTATATTATCAAATAATTATTAAAAGAAATATGTGGGTAGGAGAATCCTCACTTTAAGGTAGGTAAAGTCTGCTAAGGTAGCTCCCCTTGATTTCAGAAAAGGAAAAGTTTTTACTGCTTCCTAATATTTGTAGTTTTCATATCATATCACTGTAGCCTTAGCTTTCCTTCAGCATATTGGGGAAAAAGTATCCCAGTAAACAAAAATTCAATCTTAATGTCTGAAATCTCTTTACCAAGGCATAGCATTTTCTTTGAACTTCTATTTTTGGGGCTCCTTAAAATTCTCACATTTCTCCCTGTGATTTGTCAGAATGTCTGATTTTTCTCTAGCAGATATCATGAATCCCAGAAGCACATATTCTTATAAAAATGAAACTCTACTTCACCTTGAACATGTAGCTAAAAGACGTTTATGGCAAAGCAGCTCAGGGTCTAGTGTTGTCACATTCATAATTGTTTAAGGTTTGGAAGAATAACCAAGAAAGGTGGCTTTTCTTTTTGCTGCTAGGCTCTGTCTTGAACTCAGTTTCTTCATTTTTCCTCTGTTGATTTCTAGTGTGCAACTTACAATTTAAATGTGAGCTGAATTTAGACTGTGAAATACATTAAACCCCAGTAAACTATACACCACAGGATTTTTTAATATAGAGGATGAATATGAATTTATGAGCAAAAATCATCAAACCTAATTTGATAAACTGAAAAACACTGGTAGATCAGTGCTGATATGTGATCATAAAAATACCCTACTCTTTTTAAATTGTATTTTGGTAAAATCTGGCATCTCTAAATCCTAAGATATAAGAGCCATAAAAGACATATTATAATTATATTAAAGTCTCTAGAATATTAAAATTTACAGTTCAGATCCTATTGTTAGATGGGTAAATTTAATTAATATTTTATACACAAAGTGATCCTCTAACTTTCTATCATAGTAGAGAACAGAGTTCCACATTGATTACTTTTCTAGATAACTGAAGCTTAAAGTACCATAAGATTGTTAAATTATTTTTCTACAGCTGCTATAAATTTACCATTACAGCACTCAGATATGCTATAATATCTTTCCATTATTCTTCACAAGTCATTTTATTTCAATGTTCCCCATTTCTGAAGATTAAGGAAACTTCAATTTTGCAAATTCAAGAGTAGACACATTCACTTCTGATTTAAATCACAATCTCTTTGTTATCACTATGCAGACAATACAGTATTCCTATCTTCCACTTTTCCTTGCCTTCTTCGTGGATGACTCTGGCTCCAGGGAAGGTTGACAAAACATTGGGCACAGAGGGACAGCAAGGGGTAAGGGGACAGAACAAAAGGGTTCTGCAGCCAGTTTGTGGTCCTCTCCATTCCCTACGGTCTCTTCTGAGTGCTTTTCATCCCTTTCTACCTACTGAAGATGTCAGAGGTCTTGCTATGGCCTCTTCCTTTCTAGTACACTCACTCTGCAACCCATTTATTCCAAATGCATCCACTTTAATAGTCTTGGCTGTTTTCCCCACACGCTGCTGAGATGTACAATACCAAACCACGTGACACTACTTTCAGGGCCATTAAAAGAGTAGCAAACCATAGGAGATTCTTAAATACAGAGGACAAACAAGGTTGCTGGAGGGAAGGTGGGTGGGAAACGTGCCAAATGGATGATGGACATTAAGGAGGACACTTGTTGGGATGCACACCCGGTGTTATATGTAAGTGATGAATCACTGGTCTCTACTCCTGAAACCAATCCTACACTGTATGTTAACTAACTTGAATTTAAAAATGTTTTAACATTTATTTATTTCTGAGACACAGAGAGAGACAGAACATGAGCAGGGAAGGGACAGAGAGGGAAACAGAGTCCTAAGCAGGCTCCAGGCTCTGAGCTGTCGCCACAGAGCCAGATGTGGGGTTTGAACTCATGGACCATGAAATCATAACCTGGGCCAAAGTATGCTTAACCTACTGAGCCACCAGATGCCCATAACTTGAATTTAAATAAATAAATTTTTAAAGTGGCTAAACAGTCAGTGTACTTTACCTGTTAAGCACCATGCTGAGTGTGGGGTTTCTCTGCAATGCTTGCTGTTTCCCTGCACACGGAAAGTTACCACACCGAACATTTCTAAATCTCCCTCTTACTCCTGATGGTCAGATTCTTACCTATTTGGGATTTCTTACATTGTGCTGGAATTCTCACTCTAGTTGATGCTATAACCAGATCTGAGTCTTCCATGCTGTGGCTCTTGATATTTTAGGCCCAGGTTTTAGAAATAAAAGTGGCTAGTTCTTTATCAAATACAACAATTAAAAATTGGAGGACTTTCACATTCATAATCTCTTTTGGAGAATTAAAAAAATCAATCTGCAAATTTAAAACAGAAAAATTACTTTGTTTTGTCCTAGGCTGTATCCGTACTTCAGCTTATACGTTGAATACTCCTACTACCAGGGGAGAGCTGCAATGCAATTATTAAAATAATAATGATGATGATGATGATGAAAAAGAAGCTGGCAAGAAATCTCCAAATAGTATCACATGATAACCAATTTTAAATAAATTCTCCTAGAGTAACATGTTTCTGCTTCTCCAGGTAAAATCATTTAGCTTCCTATTTATGATTCAGAGTCAGTTTATCTCCTTCAAAGTGTGTGTTCTGCAGTTATGATGTTCTAATTTAATCCCTTACTCTACAATGTATTAACTTGGCAAATGACAGGTTCATATGTAAACGAGGGATAATAGAAATCTTTATCACATAAGATAGTTGTCAGGAATTAGCAAAATAACTCAAATGAAGTGCCTAGCACAGAGTCTCCACATAAATGCTCAATAATTTTTAGCTATTATTATTCTAAAATGATTAACTATACAGAAGATTTCTTCAAGGTGTATGAAATGTGGGCTTGTATTCTGAATAAAGCCACATGGGTTTACTATTTGAGTTCCTCTCTTCCAATCAGGATCAGTGGCTACTTTTCACTTTTTTTCAGACTAGATTATGGGACAGAAGAAGCAGAAATGACCAAGTAAGGATGAGGCCTTTAGATTTGAGGCTATTATTACAAAAACATAATTATCTCTAGAAGGCAGTTTGGACATCAGAGTAAGGATGATGAGATGCCTTTATTTTGTTCATCATTAATATTTTGAATTCATTCTGAGTTTTTAAAAATATTTATTTATTTTTGGCAGAGAGAGAGAGAGAGGGAGCATGATGGTCAAAGAGAGGGGAAAACACAGAATCTAAAGCAAGTTCCAGGCTCTGAGCTGTCACCACAGAGACCAACAGGAGGCTTGAACCCACGAACCACAAACTCACAAACTCATGACCTGAGCTGAAGTTGAGCCAACCTCAGCCAACTCAGCCAACCAACTGAGCTCCCTAAAGCCCCTTAATTTTGACTTAAAAAAATATTGCATGAATATACCTTTTATTTGAATTACTGAGCTTTTTGTGCCATCTTAAACTTATGCCCAAGGTAAAAATCATCTCACCCTAATCCTAGCACTCTTGGGTACTTTAGAAGACCCATGGGTGGAACTGGAGTAAGTAGGAAAAGGGGCCTATCTTTACATGATATATCAAAGTAAGAGTTGTAAACTCAAATATTTTCATGGGCCAAGATGTTGATATAAGTGTTTCCAGTAGGTGTGGGGTAAAATGGCAGTGTGTAATAGGGCCTATGATTAAAGCAAACATTCAAAAATCTAAAGGCATTCAAATTGATATTTTTAAAGACACCAACCAGCCCAACTAAAAAGATTAAAGATGAAATTTTCTGACCTTGACTTAAAAGAATGGCTTTGCCCTCACCTAAAGTCACAAGAAACTGGGATTAAATTTTCTGTTTGGCTTTAGGTGTTGGATTTGCCACTATTGGAATCATGCTAAATCCTCCAGAGTGCCAAGGTTGGAAATTATTTCCATTGCATGTTACTGTATGTCTTCCATGTGATCTTAAGATAAAAGTGGTTGCTAGGTATGTATTTAGCATTAATGTCATTCCTCTATCCACTTTTTATTTAGTATCTCATATTAGGAATTTAAAAAATCTGTTAAGCAAGTGGTACAGTTTGTTTTTAAATAAAATAAGTGATTCCAAGTGAAGCCCTAAAAGTTTCTTCTGTTGATAAAATTGTATGTGTTTTTTAAAATGTTTATTTATTTATTTTGAGAGAGAGTGTATGGGGGAGGGGCAGGGAGAGAGGGAGGAAGAGAATCCCAAGCAGGCTCCACTCTCAGCACAGAGGAGTTTAGCCTGGATCCCAATGCCTGGCCACTTAACTGACTGAGCCACCCAGGTATCCTGCACATGTTTTAAATCAAGAACATTTTACAGTCTACCCTGAGACAGAGTGCCATATTAGAAAGTGTGTGAATAGCTTTGGAGTAAGCTACAGCTATGTTCAACTCCGCGAACTCTGCCACTAATTAATTATGGAAGTTCAAACAGGTCATTTTAGTTCTATTGCTATATTCCTCATCTGAACAACAGGACTAAAAATTCCAATTACATAGCATTATTATAAACAACAAATATCATCATATAAAGTCTTCTATACATGACAGTTGCCAATAAAATGTTCACATATAGTAGAATAATGATTAAGAGGCAATGTTTTGCCTACTCTCTTGCCTCTTGGTTATAATGCAGATTAATAAATTTGTAAAATAATAACCACTGAAAAGCTGATGGGCTGCTTTATACATAAAGAATATAAATGAGCCACTATGTATGATTCTGTAAGAGGGAGATAATTATAAGCAATTCTCTTTTTGACGTCCTCAAATGTGACTTTAAACAAATCATGTAGGCAAAACAAAATATGTTTAAAATATATCACCATTTCTCAATTTCTACTTTTTAAGGACTATGTTTTTGGTTTTTCCTTTAAGAGTAACTAAAATCTTTGTTTAATAAATGTAAGTCCTCCCCAGAATTACATATTATATGTTGATTATTATACTCAGCCCATAAATGTGTTAGCAAGCCCTTTAAGTCATAGAAAGATTTATAAACAAATATTCACTAGAAGATTCTAGAGTTCAAAGTATACCCAA
Organism: Suricata suricatta; assembly: GCF_006229205.1. Taxonomy (NCBI): domain Eukaryota; kingdom Metazoa; phylum Chordata; class Mammalia; order Carnivora; family Herpestidae; genus Suricata; species Suricata suricatta. The sequence continues at coordinate 35,477,984 of NC_043704.1, read as the reverse complement.
TTAGAATTCAGAAAAGAGATGAGTTTTTAAATGCAATTTTAAACTTGGAAAGGGAATCTATCAGGAGGTAATTGATTCCACCAAAGAGAAGTAATGATTGAAAATGTTCTGTCACTAGAGGATCCTCTGGAATATAAAAATGCATGGAAAAAGCAATAAGTAGGTTACACATTTGAGAACACATTTGAGAAATAAAGCTTTGTAGTGTATTCATTAGCAAACAGCAGGGATCCCTTAAACAGTATGAGTTTATTCAAACACTTTTTTTTCTTAAGCGATATTCCAAGGAGAATAGTGGTGTGGCAAATAAATGTATAATCAGTTAGAGTGTCCTCAACTACATGAGTGCACGCTATTGCATGTCTTGTTATGCCAGTGGCAGTCCAGCGCGGTGCAAGCGCAGTAACTGATTTTACAAGATGCACAGTAATACATTTCCCTGTATGAGAAAGCAAGATGGAGCGCTGAGAGGGTGGTGACAAGGCACTAAAACGTGCCTGTGCAATTGTAGATATACATAGTGCAAGTCTCATAAAATTCAGAAAGAGAAGGAACACTGACTTGACTGAAACATATTTGGCTCTGGTCCTTTTCCCTTAGATTTCTAAGATCAAAGCAGCTGATGGTACCAGAAAATATTATAGAAACCAAAAATAGTATTTGCTAAAAAAAAGAACATGTGGCTAAAAATTAAAAGTTGAACGCCTTATAGATTCTAAAAAATTGGGATCCTTTGCAAGATTTGAGATTTTAAGGGTTATTTTGTGAGGACTTTTTCTGTCTTTTTTTATTGCCAAACTTTGTAATTATCTTCCTATTTATGGTGTTTCTCTTTGCTATGCTGAAGGTTTGCCTTTGTTTTAATCAACCCCTAGAAAAAGCACTATAGTTATAATGCTAGAAATGTTATAGATTTTACAATATAAAAGTGCTTCTTCCTCTCTTAACCTATAACACCCCTCTCCGTGCATCTCCTGGCCAAACCAATCCTCCTGCCTCCTCTCCTTTGGCCTCCAAAGTCATTGCTTCCAGTTCAAAAGACTTCATTAAATGTGATTTGGAATGCTGTACCAATGTCTTCTTTAAGGGAAAATATACTAAAGAAGTAGATATAAATAGAATAAATAGATGTATAAAATTGTATTGGAGAAGCTCAGAAGTGTTGCACTCAAGAAAAGCACGGCGATTGACAAGCAATTTAAGCTGGAGTGTGAAAGGATGCAGAAATAACAAGATTTGCATGAAAAATATTGAGATCATGAGAACATCAAATCTAAACGAAAAATTCATGTGCCTCATGATTTAATCATGAGGGCTGACATTACTGTTATAACTTTCAATATCCTTGGCTTTTGAAAATAGTTCTATAATGAGGGCGGAGTATATTTATCTATACAGAAAACCAGTGTTATTTTATCCAGTCAGCTCATTACTATGAGAAACAGGGTTATAAGAATCTTAAATCTTAATCTGTATGTTGGAAAGCCCAAACATTATGTATGGCTGAGCCCTTATTTTGGTCAGGGACTCAAAGCAAAAGAGAAAAACTAAGTCAGATTGTGAAACAATCCACTATTAAATCAATTATGATTAACCAACCCCAAAAAGCAAAAAGAAATTCAGTTTGATGTGAATACTTCTGCATTTATCTTATGAAAATTTTTAATAACTGGCCAGGAGCAAGGTTGGAGATGCTGTCTATAGAAGTCATTTAAAGGGCTCCATATTGACCTGGGTAAGTTTCATTGCCACAAACCAGGCAGCTGACATAAAGTAGGTCTTATTTTTCTTTCCTTTTTATTTTTTATGGCATAATAGGTGGTCTGAAAATCTAGTTGCACTTGTTATCTCAGAGGAGAAATGCAGTTCCGACTTCTGTTTATACTTTCATATCATACTGTATTGCTGTGAACCTGGATGGCACTTCCAGTGGGACGCCATGTTTAGCCCATGAATGAGAAGACTGTCACAATCAAAAGTGCTTCAGGCACAAACAGATTTGAAACAATCTTCCTACTGACTGGAAGAGAAAAGGCTTGTTCTGAAGATCATTAAAGGTTCTATTGATGTGGTTTAGGGGGCACACATTTAGATTTTCAAATGTGTTTTACATTTGGAACAGTTTTACTTGCATTAAAGCTCAGTTGCTTTCCCTGAGAACTCTCCTTCTTGTCATCATTTGCAGAAGCTTTCACAGAGAACTTACTGTTCCAGCTGGGAAGGAGGTGGGAGAGGTGGGGAACGCAAAGCAGGCGTTTGAACTAGCTCTCTTGACTCAGAGATGCCAGGATCACCTGCTCGGCAACATTCTGCAGAGTGTGAAGCACAGAGATGAAAGGGGCCACCTGCAGTGTCCCAGAGGAGAAAAAAAAAAAGAAGAAAGAAAAAAAAACTTTTTGGCATTTAAATGTGCTAGCAGGCTCTGGTTTAAAAGGGAAAAAGTCTTTCTATCGATATAAATTCTATTGAAAGCAATTAAACAGACAAGTCAACATGTCATTTCTTCCGGTACATTTGTGTATGTGCATATATGTGTACTCATTTGTTGTGGTGACATTTGCCCGACCACTTCATTGTAAAGACACCTTTTACACAACTTTTCATTGTAGGAACATTTTCCCATACAGCATCTTATCACTGACATTTTATCCTTAATGTTGTCAAGGGCATTTCATCATGCAGTACCCCACCATTGACACTTTATCAAAACATCAGGCTACGGTGGTAATAGCTCAGTGCTGACAATCAGTATACTAAACCCCTTAATTACATTATTACACATGCAATTAAGTTTTCCAGTTCCTGATGTAACACTATCCCTCTGGAAAGAGAGAAGACACCTTTTACATCTTGCTGCCCTGAATATTTTAAAACAATTGTGAGAGTGTTACTTAACTAAAATATTGTATATTCATGTTGTGTGTCCTCAAAATGTCTTTTAAGGCCATTTGAAAAGAATCTTCTATAGCAAGAGTGGGAAAACTATTGCCCTTGGGCCAAGGCCACTCCGCCACTTATAGTTGTTAAAAAAAAAAGTTTTATGGGAACAGTTATGCCCATTTAACATGTCTCTATAGCTGTTTTTGCAACACGGCCAGAGTTGAAGAATTACAAAAGAGATCTACTGACATACTAGGCCTAGACTATTTACTATTACAGAAAAAGTTTGCCAACCCCTGTCCTAGAAGATGCTTATTTAAAATGTGGGTCTTCAGACCTAACCCCATGCCATAGAATGTTAATAGAATCTGGTAATCTGTATTTCAGCAACTATTGCATAACATATAGTTATGAACCGGGAAGGAGATACCACTGGGAAAGGTGGGGCTGTGTTCACAAAAAAATAATAATTTGAAGAAAATTCATAGCTTATCTGATTTGGTTCATGCTCCACTGTCTTCTGTCTCTTTTACAAAAGAAAATAGATACAGTGGATCCATCATCCATTGCCTAACCAAATAGTTTGTTCTGCAGCCTTGACAAAGTTATCTAAACAATATGTACGTAATAGGTTAGTCCATTTTTAGCTTTGAAAAATCTTTAATTTTTGAATTAAGAAATTATGACAAATTCCTATAAAAATTAAAACAAAACTGGTCAAAATAATCTTTGAAATTCCCCCTGCCCCAGTCCCACATTCCAGATTCCTAGAGGTTTCAACACTTCAGTCAGTGTTTATACTTGCAGAACTTTTTCTTTTCATCTCCAAGGAATCACTATAAGTATTTTATTTTACAAGGTCTTCCAATACTCTCCATATTTACATTTCCCCCCCACAGCTGCATTAATTGCATAACAAGACTCATTCAATAGAGCTTTATTCAGTGTTGACTCTGAGCCGATATGATGGTACATGACTGGTGTCCCAGGAAGGAATGGCCATAAGCTGGGCTGGAAATCAGGTCAGTTGTGATACACATATTTTTCCCTCAATTTCTCCTTTGCTTCTTTCTTTTTGTTTCATACTCTTTCATCCTCCTGGAATTTACTTTCTTTAACCCTAAAGATTTTCTGCTTTCTCAGGTACATTTCTCTTCTTCTCTTCCCCTTTCCATTTATCTCTATTCTCTTCCTTTTGGTTTGATTGGTTTTGCAACTATAGCCGATCTACACATTTTCCCCTTAGGACTACCATCTCAACCAAAAGTGTTTATCCATGATTCTTTCAATAAATAAATATTATGGTGCTTCCTATTCTATGAACATTTTCTGGCAAGGTGTTTTACCACTGCCATAGACATTTATAGTAACTTTAACTAGTAGCTTCTTATTGCAAAGCAAAGTATATGTTATCACTGTTTTGTCTACTTTTCATGTTATTCTGTCTCTTGAAATAATAGATATTATCTAGTCACCCCTTCTATCTATGTCAAGTTTAGTAAGCCACAGACCACCCTTTAAACTTGTTTTTATCTTTACATTTTTCTTTCAGCGGTCATGCCTTTCTTTTCTGTTACCATCTACTTCACCTTGTTCTTCTTCATTTTTTAAAAAATTATTTCTGTCCTTTCCCTCATGTAATGAAATTTTTAGACACAGCCAGTATATTACTCTGGTCACCTACCTTTGAAATACAAAAATATTTACCTGTGAAATAAATCTGTATTGGTGAAACCTAGTTCTTGATCAACTGAGAAATATTGGCTTTCTACTGTCAGTTTGCCTTCTGCAGGAAGAAACTTTACTGGAAAAGTTTGCATCAGAAACTGACTAAATCATATTTCTCTGTGCTTCTAGGTTCATATCTTTTCTTTCTTCCTCTTTCTTCTTATAATGTAGATTAAAAATTGTCACTAGCACCTTTTATTATAACACGATACTTCTTGCTATTTTTTTCAAATCCTATGATTTGTGATTCCAGGGTGGTTTTTTTTTAATTTTATATTGTACTTTTTAAATTGAGATATAGTTGGCATACATTCAGAGAGTTTTTGAAATGGAGCATCCTCTGGTCTTTCCTGAAAATAGACAGTCTGATAGGATTAGCAGTGAAACTGCCAGCAAAGGAGAAAAGGGTGGAAAAATAAGGAGCAAGAGGGTAGCTTAATGGAATTGTGTATAAAACTAGAAACCAAGAATATTAAAGTATCATAAGGTTTTTTTTTTTTTTGATAAGACCAGGAATAGAAAGGCATGCTGATAAACTGAATAGATAGTATAATGGAAACTTTCCAAGAATCACTATATATGATTGCTTCAGTAAGTCAAAAGGTACAAGTCTGATTATTGTTACACTTATCTCTTCAATAAAATTGTACTATGATTAATAGAATAGCATAAGAAATTGTAGACCTCTCTAGTATATATCCCATGGATGAGAATGATAATGAAAACATTAGTTTCTTACAACCTCCATGTACAAGATAAGGAAAAGAATATGAGGGCTTCCTATTTACCTATATTTGCCTTCCCTCTCCTCCTCAACTTGAGTGAAAGTGGCCCATTGTGCCTTAACTGTACTTGGTCCAACCCTCAATTACAATACTTCTCTGAATACACTGTAACTGTTTGTATACTTGTCTGTCAGCCCTTCTAGACTGGAAGGCAGGTCAGAAATTGATGCTCATTTGTCTTTCATTCCCTAGCACCTGGCTTTATTTTCTCAAAAAATGTTTGATATATGGGTGGGTGAAGGGAAGAATGAGAGAGGAAGAGCAGATAAGCAAGACGAGCATTCTCCTGTATGTTATTATATGACAAATGACTTGAATATAATTAATACATCAACTTCCACTATTTTTATGCTACTCATTCCAGGTTTTTGTGTGACATTAAAACACAGAATCTACTCAAAAAGAGCATGAGAGAATGAATTCTTTGATTACTGAAAGGGACTAATTACCATGACCAGGGCTCTGATTCACTAAAATAATAATGATAATAATATTAATATTAATATTAATAATAATAATATCTAAAGTGTACTGAATGTTTACTGCATGCCAGATGTTATTAGAAGTACCTTATGAAGTAGGCTATATTTTTCTTATATTACCAAAGAGGAAACTGGGCAACAAGTGGTTAAGCAATTGCCTAAGAACACAGTAATCAATATAGCTCCTGAATGATAAGTCAGCATTATCATTATCAGATGAGATCAGAATATTCTCATAACACTATGGCCCTTGACATTGATCACACTTTGTAATTGTATATTTAGTTTTTTAATGTTGGCTAATGTGCGCCTTTCCTACTATACTCTATACTTCCTCAAAGCAGGATTGTGTCTGGTTTTGCTCATCTGACACATGTTATGCACTCAATATTTCTTGAATGAATGACAACACTAGCTTCTCAGAGGTCAGCACCCCATAAATGTGGTACACAATAAGAGCAAATGATCCTGGAATTCTATCTTTCTAAACACTCATTGTACATGAAGGATTCCAGAAGCATTAATGGGAGGAGGTTTCACACGTAGAGGACATACACATGACTTTTAGTCTGCATGTTGTCAACAGTAGGAAGAACCTCAAATCTGAACACCTTGGGACTTTACTGGGACACATTATTTTCCTCAATTTGTATAGAAGGATACTTCAGCCTCTTCAGTCCTTTTGATTTTTCTTATATTATCTGAAAGATATCTCTTCACAGTAGACTATTTTCTCTTAAAGCCCCAGTGAATCTTATCTTTTCTCCTTCAGCAGGAGATGTCCCTGAACACAGGCAGAAACTGAAAGCTTCTCAACACCAGTGCCCAGCCAGTTAAAATGTGTACAAGGAACTCACCAAACTCCACACCCAAAAAACAAATAACCCACTGAAGAAATGGGCAGAAAACATGAAAAGATACTTCTCCAAAGAGGACATCCAGATGGCCTACAGGCACATGAAATGATGCTCAACATCACTCATCATCAGGGAAACACAAATCAAAACCACACTGAGATACCACCTCATGCCAGTCAGAGTGGCTAAAATGAACAAATCAAGAGACTATAGATGCTGGTGAGGGTGTGGAGAGATGGGCACCCTCCTACACTGTTGGTGGGAATGTAAACTGGTGCAGCCGCTCTGGAAAACAGTGTGGAGGTTCCTCAAAAAACTATCCATAGAACTTCCTTATGACCCAGCAATAGCACTGCTAGGGATTTACCCAAGGGATACAGAAGTGCTGATGCATAGGAGCACATGTACCCCAGTGTTCATAGCAGCACTGTCAACAACATCCAAAACATGGAAAAAGCCTAAATGTCCATCACCTGATGAGTGGATCAAGATGTGTTATATATACACAATGGAGTACTACATGGCAATGAGAGGGAAAGAAATATGGCCATTTGTAGGAATGTGGATGGACCTCGAGGGTGTCATGCTAAGAGAAATAAGTCAGGTGGAGAAGGACAGATAACATATGTTTGCACTCATAGGTCTAACAGGAGACCAGGAGAAACCTAATGGAGGACCAGGTGGAGGGGAAGAGGGAAAGAGAGTTGGGGAGAGAGAGGGAAGCAAAACTTGAGAGACTATTGAATACTGAAAACGAACTGAGGGTTGAAGGGGATGCAGGAAGGGGGAAAAGAGGTGGTGGTGATGGAGGAGGGCACTTATGGGGAAGAGCACTCAGTGTTGTATGGGAACCAATTTGACAATAAACTATTTTTAAAAAATAAAATAAAATAACTGCCTTCCTCATATAGCTAAAAAGTCTCTGTATAGAAAAGGTGGCTATATCCTCATGTTTCATCTTTGAAATTTTATTTATCCTCTTGTACCTCCAGTGGATTCTGGAGTCACTCACTGGCTGTTTCTGGACCAGTTATGATTCTTCTCTGCTCATCCCACCTTCCTTATTTCCACAGGTGTTAGAGAAATCCTATAACCCCTTGTGCTCCACTTAAACTGCATTTAACTCTCATCAAAACCGTTAATATCACACTTGCCAGTCAGTGACTATTTCTTCCTACATCAACTTTTTTATTCTTTGGGGGAATTCAATCCAAAAAGCATTTTTAGAATATTTATCTGTCTAGATATAAGACACTTTGTGGGAATTCATAGATGAATAATGCTCTTAGGTTCCACCTCATGGAGCTTGCTTAAAGAGTCTTTTGGGAGACCCAGTACAAACAATAATAAAAGGTAAGATGAGTCCTATTCTAAAATACATATAGAATTACAGTGTTTTGAAAGATTAGTCAGCCATAAAATGGAGGTGGCTAAGTTGATATTTAAAGGAAATGTGAGATTTTGACAGAAAGAAATGAGGAGGGAGAGGGAATAATCTAGATTGTAGGAATACCACCAGAAATGGCAGTGGTTATTAAGTCCATGATACATTCAGAGATTAGTGAGTAGATGAAGATAGCAGTAGTATCAGGATCATGGATCAGGTTGGAAAGATTGTTTAGAGCCTTAATTGTCTTAGTAAGAATTTTGGACTTTGTAGACAAGAGAAGGCATCATAACTTTTTGAGCAGAAATGTATCATGATTAAGATACAAGTTGAGGAAAATTACTTTATATGTATATGAAACAGATCAGAGAAAGTTTAAAATGGAGATGAAAATTCTAAAAAGGAATCTTTTATAGTAGTTTAAAGAGGATTTTAACAAGGGCAGTAGCAGGAGGAAGGGAAGTAGGAATGAATGAAATGCCCTTAGTAAGTAGAATGGATAATTTTGAAAAATTAAGAAAGAAAAAGAATGAAAGATGACAAGATGTTATGGCTGCTCTGCACAGTAGAATCCCTACAGAATTTCTCTGACAGCCTCAGTATTTTCCACAGTACTTTTTCCAGGGAACCTTACCACCAGAAGTTCATAACACTTCTAACTCTAAAGGCAAAAACCGTGTAGAAGTTCACAACAAAAAGAATGCAACCAAATCTCTTAGAGCTGGAATGACCCTAGAGATCTAATTTAACCTTAGAGAGTCTACTACAGCTCTCTTATTTTGTAGTTAAAAACACCAACGCCAAGGCACAGAAAATTAATGTGACTCAGGACCGGATAAATGTGTCTGTTGTCTTCTGCTCCAGTACTTTTCCATTCATTGCCCCTGTTTCTAATAATCTAAAAGTGAACTTTTTAGGAGAAATTAGTTGACAGTCTATGTGAGGAAAAACTATACACAGAATGAAGTATCTGGGAAAAAGAGTAAAAACTAAGGATGGGGCATTCAAGATGAACAAGGGCAAGAGAAATTAGACAAATATAACTGTATGTAATGTGTTACATTGGGTACTTCAGGACATGCCCATCAAATTTTGTGTGCCATAACTTTGCCTAATGGCTCCTAGAAGGTATTTTGTTTTAAACCTGATTCTGACTTCAGGAAATGTCAGCCATTTTCTAGTAATATGAAGAATAATTGTTTAATATCCTGCCAAATTTAACCCTTCAAATACAATATTAAATGTTCTCTTATATGAAATGATATTGCCATAATTAATTTACCTTGTCTTACAACACAAAGTTTTCTTTGTCTTATCTATTTCCTTCCCTATTTTTCAACTTGTTTGACCAAGTGGAGAGACTATGCTAGGAGACATAGCTTTAATAGGGTCACACTGAGAAGAGCCAGTTTATTTCTTGATTTCTCTTTGTGTACTGAGTCATGCAACATACTAGAAACTTTTTCTTACTAAGTGTATTTATGCAGCCTTAATCTTTTATCCTTTTTGTAAACCATATTTATGCCTTGATAATAATACCCTGTTTTCTGTCACTTATTTTCCTCCATCTTTTGTCTTATCTCTTGATTTTGCATTTAAAATTAATTCCTACCCATGTCACAATGAAAACAATTATTTGATGCCAAACCTCATACTGGAGTCTCCTGCCCATCACCAACCCTCTTATCTCTCAAACATAAAACAGGATATAATGATATTCATCTTATTTAGACTTCTCTCCTTAGCAGGAAGAGTGAGGAGGGGGCTAAGATAGAGGTATTTAAAAAATGAAATCTTCCACATAAGAATCTTTATGCCATCAAACCAAGACCACACTTACATAGCATTGCTTATTCATTGTTAGAACCCAGTGAAAGAGTTTATGGTCTCTGTATATCTCTATTTCTGCCTTAGATTATTTCATAAGTACATGGGACATAATGGTATCTTTAATTTGATATCTTGCAAACTCCTACCTCCAGCTCTTATCCCTCTCCCTTTAATTCTCAACTATATAATCAACTGCCTACTTATCATTTCTGTTTTGATTTTGAATACACACCAAAATCAATCTAAATTGTCCACTAAGTTGTGTAGTCCTGGTGAGTTCCCTAATCTCTCTGAGTTTTGGTATTCTTATCTACAAATTGGGGAGAATGCTATCTTCTTCAAAGGGCTGATGTTGGTATGAAATGAGCTCATGATCATAAAATATCCAGAACTGACAGGCTTTGGCACATAATATATACTCAATGACTCTTGATGTCTTTCCTCTCTTCTTATTCTATCTCATTCCTTCCATGCATTCCCAGATCATTCCATTTTTCTGTCCATACCTCATGGACCCATCTTATTTCCTGGTTCCCTGTTCTCTTATTCACAAGGAATTACACAACCACCTCTGTGTCCCAGGGAATAATGATGCCACACATCTTCCTACTTACTTCTTCACCCACCAATCCCAACCAGCAGCTGTGTGCAAAACATGTGAATAAAAAAAGAGTAGATAAACAGCAACTTTTTTTTAAGAACTGTTTTTTATGGTATATTTGATATTACTTTTGTATTCTTATGAATATAAATATATATATATATATATATATATATATATACATAAAACACTGATGGTTATAACCGCTTGAAATTTCAGCACTTTCCAGTTACAGCTGAACAAAACTGCAGAACATTAGTTTCTACTTTGAAAGATGTATATGTTAATTACTATAACTGCCTAATCTCCATATTCCAATACATTATGTGGCTAATCCCTGAGTGGGGTTTTCTATGTTATTCTGAGAAATTGAGAATTGGCATTCTTAAATAAATGTCAAAACTATATTGGAACAAAATAAAATTATTTATCCTAAGCATAAATACATATTTGCCAAATACGCAATAATGAGCACTAATGATAAACTCTAGCATTGTAACAAAGCAGCTTAAAACTTTTTTAGGGTTTCTGTTCAAAAGCATCACTGTCTCTCTAAAAAGTGAGTAAAGTTTTACCAACAAAGAAACTCTTTAGACAAGTGGAAATGTTGTCTGCAGCTCTGCTTGCCAAGTGAAGAAAAGATAACTCCCAAGACATGCAAATCCAAGCTCGTTGGGTGAAGAATAGATTTCAAATGTGTTTCTAAAAACATTTATTACAAAACAGTCAGGTTTACCATTTTGAATTGTTAGTTACTAAGTCCTATAAAAAGTTCATATTCTGAAGATTTTTCAGCTTGCTGTGAGCAAAATACTGTGTGTCAATTCACATTTGACACACTAAAATACTTTTAAAAATATTCTGAATTGGCCTTTTAAAAACAATTCAGGCATTCAACTTTATGTATTCACCTCTATTCCTACTTAAATATGAACATGTGAAAAAGAAGTTCACCAGGGGATAGATAATATGCAGCAATTTGAAGCAAGGAAACATGACTTGACATCTTGTCTGGTTGACAGAAAACCAAATAATAGACAGTTCACAATAGCAAAAACTGATGCTAGAACTGTTTCAGAGGATTATGTCCTGAAAGCATAAGTAACCCTTTGAATCAATTTCTGAGACTAGCTGTAGCAATCTAAGCTGTTGCTTCACAACCAATAGAGACTAGAAGAAAAAAATAATCATTTTTATATCCTCTCATGAGCCATAATCTCCATAATGAATATATGGGAGTACTGGCCTTTAAGAGATAAAATGTCTTCTAGGCAGCTTTAACATTCTGAGCTTGTACTGTCTTTAGTCCCACAGCTGGCTTTACTAAGAGTGGGGTATCTGCAGTGCTCTTTCCTGAGTGGTCAGCATCTGTTTATTCGCTAGCCCAGCTGGATGCCATGTCCTATATGCCCATGTAAGGCAATGCAACTGGAGAATGGAGCAGGGATCTCCATTCACATTTGCATATGCATATATTCTAACTGTACAGGAATTTAAATTTAGAGGATATATGAACAGAATAGAGTTAAAGTGTTAATTACATAGGTATTAATAAGGAGAATCTATGTTCAGGGTCCCGAATCTTCAAAGGTAAATGAAACTCATTCTCTATTCCTACAGCAAAAGTTTATCCAGTGGTATTGTCTAAAAAGATGGTTTTAAAAAATATCAAAATATAATAAATAAATAAATATTAAAAGATGGTTCAGCACATTCCTTCTTAGGTGGTTTACCTCTCAGAAAATATTTCTTTATTATCTATCAGGAATCTGCAGTAATCTTTCAATTTGCAGTCATCTTCCTCCCCATTATTTTTATTTCTTCTAATATTACCCTTTGGAGGAGACAGTAAGAAGATTATATCTTCTCCTTGAACCCCTTTCAAGCTTTGAAAATTATTATGTCATGGTTATACATTTTTAATTTTGCTTGTTTTTGTTTATTAGTGCTGAAAAATACCCAATTTGCAGTAATCATTTGAGGTTTTTCAAATGCTTTTCAGACCCCTTACTATCCTGATTGCACCTCTGGATTCTCCTGACGTATGACTGTCCTTCTTTCGGGTTATCCAGAATTGAAAGCAATGTTCCATGTGGATTCTCGTCTGGCAGTAGAGCCCATATCCTGAATTTGTTATCCACAGTCACATTTCTTTTAATGTGACCCATAAGAACATTAGTTTTTAAATGGCTTTGTGATACTTGGACTCCCACTGTGTCTTTGACTAATGTAAATTCTTGAAAACAAGAACATCTCTAAATCTCCTGTTGAGGACATTAGCAAAATGGCAACAAAGGAATTTCTAATGTTTGACCCCCACATACTGCCCTGCAACATCAATTTGAGCAAACTATTTGTGCATGAAAATACCTTCAAAAGAGCTAAGAATTCCAGGTGGTGGATTACTTCACTTGAGTGAAGCACAGAAATAGAAAAAGAGCTTTGAGAAGTGTAGGAAAGATAAAATCACATTATCCCCATCACTTTTTCCCAAGCCTGGGCAACCCAACAGAGAGAGACAGCTTTCTTGTGAAAGAAGAAGAGTGAAGCAAGTGCCCTGTCTTTACCAGAAACCCCTGAGGTGACTCATCCTGATGCCAAATTGAACTCATGGACCTCGGTGGTTCCCTGTAGGCTCCTTCAAACACGGATACCAGGCTTATCCCAGTGCCTGCTGGCTGCAGTGGCCCTGGTTGGCTTCCATGTTCCCAGGCTGCCAGCAGGTTCCCACAAATCCAGACCCTTATTCATCCTGGTGTAAGTCAGTTCCTGCAGCCCCTTGGCCCCACGATACTGACAGATTCCAATAATCCCAGGCTCCAGGCAGACACCACAAACCCAGTTCCTGGCCAGGTCCACCACCAGGTCTACTACCACAGACCCATGTTTTCAACCCACCCCAGCACCAGGCCAGCCCTTACAGTGCCTGGTACACCTCTCACTCCACTGGCAGGCTAGTCCCTGCAAACCTAAATTCCAGACCAGACCTGCAAAACCAGGCTTGCAGCGCATTTCTGCTTTCTGCCAGCTCCCATGGTCCCCACCTCAAGACTAGGATTCAGTCTCCTGTTCTGCCCTAGTGCCAGATCAACCTCCTGGAGGGCCTCTAAGCCCCCAAGTTATAGGCTGACTGACTCACAACCTCAGCCTTGAGGCTTGCCCTAGCACCAGACTGGCCTCTGTGGACCTAACCTGTAAGCCAATTACTGCAAAATCAAATTCCTAACTCATTCCAAAGCTGGAATGGCCCTTGTGAAACCAAACACTAGGCCCATTCCAGAGTTTCCCAGCATGTATTTGGTCTATGTTAACCCAGGACAACCCAGTTCCCAGCCTATCATTATAGACTCAATCACTAGCCCCACCCAGTGAACTCAGTGTCTAGGCCCAACCCTATAGACACAGGTAACAGGCTGGTAGCCACATACACCAGCTGCTTTGCTGACCAAAGCACCAGACCTGCCTACCCAAAGACTTCAGCAACAGAACCACCTAGGGGCACCACTAGATGGTACACCTAGAATGCATGGATGGTTGACTGGTGAAGAGCTCTACCTACTGAAGCCAGTCTACAAAGACTGCATGCAAGAGGTGCCTGTTCCATCAAGTGTGCAGATATCAATATAAGGCCATGAGGGTCATAAATAATCAAGAAAACACCACCAGAAGAAACTAACAAAATTCCACTGACTTATACTAAAGAAATGAAGATCAATGAATAGTCTAACAAAGATTTCAAAATAATCCTCTTAAAGAAATTCAGTGAATTATGAAAAAAAAACATAAGTAGGCAATTAAATGAAATTTGGAAAACAATGTGTGAGCAAAATCAGAAATTCAGCAAAAATAGAAACCAAGAATAACAATAGCAATAATAATAAATCAGAAATTCCAGAGTTGAAGAATACAGTGACTAAACTGAAGAATTTAATATAGAGCTTCAACAACAGACTCAACTAAGCAGAAGTAGGAATTGGTAAGCTTTCAGACAGGTCATTTGAAATTATCCAGTCAGAGAAGCAAAAAGAAAAAAGAATGAGAAAGAGTGAAGAAAGGATACATGAAAAACAGATGCCATTAAAGGGAAAAAAATCTACATATTATTAAAGTCCTAGAAAAAGAAGAAAGGAAGAAAGAGGCAGAAAGCTTATTAAAGGAAAAATGGCTGAGAACTTGCCAATAAAATTGGACATTTAAGATCAAGAAGCTAATAGGTCATATCAAAATGTCAACCCCAAATGATCTCAAAGATACATTATATTACAACTGTTTGAAATCAAAGACAAAAAGAGAATTTTAAAAGCAGCAGGAGAAAAAAAAACACACAAATGAGGGAAACTCTATAAAGCTATCTACGGATTTCTCACCAGAAACCTTACCAATCAGGAAAGAGTGGGATGATTAAGAATACTTTATTTATCAAGGATATCTTTCAGACAGAGAAAGAAAGAAAAAGACTTTCACCAAATAATCAAAAGCTAAGGGAGTTCATCATCACTAGATTTGAATCACAACAAATGCTAAAAAGGAGTTCTTTAAGTTGAAATGAAAAGATGTTAATTAGTAACCTGAAAATATAAAACACACTAGTTAATACATGAAAATATAAATCATACTAGTAAATGTAAATATATAGTCAAATTTGAAACACTTTAATACTATAAAATGATGATGGGTTAATCACTTACCTCTAGTATGTGGTTTAAAAGAGAAAAGTTTTTAAAATAACTATAGCTACAATAATTTGTTAATAGATGAACAATAAAAAGAGGTAATTGTGACATCAATAACATAAAATATGAGGTCAGTAAAAAAGAGTTTTTATATGAGACCAAAGTTAAGTTGCTATCAGCTTAAAACAGATTATATGTGCAAGATGTTCTATGTAAGCCTTAGAGCAACCACAAAGCTAAAACTGACAGTAGATACACAAAGTAAAAAAAAAAATTAAAAAGAGAGAGAGAATCAAAGTATACTACCACAGAAAATCACCAATTCATAAAGAAAGAGCAAAAGGAGAAACAAAGAACCACAAAATAGACACAAATTAATTAATAAGATGGCATTAGTACCTTCTTATCTATCAATAATTATTTTAAATATAAAGAGATAAAATTCTCCAAGCATAGAATGGCTGAATAAATTTAAAAAACAGACCCAGCTATATGCTGCCTATAAGAGACTCACTTTAACTTTAAGGATACATATAGGCTTGCATGAAGAAATGGAAAAAGATATTTCATGAAAATTAAAACCATAAGAAAGCAGGGGTAGCTATATTTATATTAGACAAAATGGACTTTAAGTCAGAAACAGTAAGAAGAGACAAAGAAGATTGAAAGGGAAACTTTCTTACACTGTTGGTGGGAATGCAAACTGGTGCAGCCACTCGGGAAAACAGTATAGAGGTTCCTCAAGAAGTTAAAACTAGAACTACCCTATGATCCAGCAATTGCACTACTAGGTATTTACTCAAAGGATACAAATATACTAACTTGAAGGGATACAGGCATGCTATGTTTATAGCAGCATTGTCACCAATAGCCAAGTTACAGAAAGAGCTCAAATGTCCATCAACCGATGAATAGATAAAGAAGAGGTGGTGATATATATATGCATATATGTGTGTGTGTGTGTATGTATGTATATATAATGGAATATTTATTACTGATCCATAGAAAAGAATAAAATCTTGCCATTTGCAACAATGTGGATGGAGCTAGAGAGTATTATGCTAAGCAAAATAAGTATTATGCTAAGAGAAAGACAAATACCATATTTCACTCATATATGGCATTTAAGAAACAGAATAAAGGATCATAAGAGAACAAAAGACAGAAGAAAACCAAGACATAGACTCATAAACTCTTAACTGTAGGGAACAAAGTCATAGCTACCAGAGGGGAGGTGAGTAGGTGGAAGGGTTAAGTAGGTGATGGAGATTAGGGAGTACACTTGTTGTGATGAGCCCCTGGTGTTGTATGCAAGTGTTGAATCACTAAATTGCATACCTGAAACTAAAAAAGAAAAAAAGAGAAAGAAAGAAAGAAAGTAAAGAAAAGAGATAAAGAAGATTATTATGTAATGATATAGGTATCAGTTTATCAAGAGGGTATAGTATATATATATGAATATATATACACCAAACATTGAAGCACTTAAATATATTAATCAAATACTAAAAATTCTGAAGGGAGAAATAGACAACAATATGATAATAATAGCAGACATCAACATCCCAATTTCAACAATAGATGGGTCATGTAGACATAAAATCAATAAGGAAGCATTGGATCTGAACTATACCTTAGACCAAATGGACCTAAAGATATACATACAGTAGTCCACCCAGTAACAACAAAATATGCATTCCTCTCAAGTGCACATGAAACATTCTCCACAATAGATCATACGTTAGGTCATCAAACTAGCCTTAGCAAATGTAAGAGGATTGAAATCATACCAAGTATCTTTTTAAATAACAATAATATAAATTTAGAAATCCATAACAAGAGAAAAACTGGAAAAATTCATGTAAGTATGGAAATTAAAAAACACACTTTTGAACAACCAATGTGTCACCGAATAAATCAAATAAATCAAAATAAATAAATTTTCCTTTACCAATAGGAAAGATAAACACAAGTGACAAACTTCTGGTAGATTAACTTAAAGAGAGAAGTTTCAAATAAATAAAGTTAGATATGAAAGAAGAGGCATTACAATTAATACCACAGATATTACGACTGATACCACAGAAATAAAAGACAATATAATTGATACTACTATAAAGAATGATAGGACAACAATTGGATAACCTAGAAGAAATGGATACATTCCTTAGAAACATACAACCCACCAAGACTGAATCACAAAGGAACAGAAATTTTCAAAAGACCAATATCAAGTAATTAAAATGGAATCAGTAATGAAAAACTTCTCAATAAAGAAAATCCTAGGATTCAATGGTTTCACTGATAATTCCACCAAACATTTACAGAAGAATTAATACCAATCATTATCAATCTCTTCCAAAAACTCAAGAGGAGAGAATACTTGCATACACATTTTATGAAATAAGTATTGTCTTGATAGCAAAGTCAGATAAATACACCATATATATATAAACTTACAGGCCAATATTCCTGATAAATATTGATACAAAATTTCTCAAGAAAATACTAGCAAACCAAATTCAGCATTATTTTAAAAGTATAATACATTCATGATCAGGGAGATTTATCCCTGAAGTACAAGGACAGTTCAACATATGCAAATCAATAAATGTGACACACCATATTAACAGAATAAAAGTTTTTAAAAATGATACAACTATCTGTATAGATTCAGAAAAAGCTTTTAACAAAACTAAACATCCATTAGTCATAAAAACTCTCAACAACCTAGGGATAGAGGAAATTTACTTCAATGTAACAAAGGTCATATGTGGTAGACCCATACCTAACACCATACTCAATGGCAAAAGTTTGAAAGCTTTCCTTCTAAGATCAGGAACAAAGCAAGAATGCCCAGTCTCACCACTACTATTGAACATAATATTGGATATCCTAGTAAGAGCAGTTAGGCAAGAAACAGAAATAAATGTCATCTGAATCTGAAAATAACAACAACAACAAAAAATGTCACTGTCTTGAAGATAGGATCTTATATACAGAAAATCTTAATGACTCCACCAAAAAACTGTTAAAACTAATAAGTAAATTCAGTAGAGTTCAAATACAAAATCAACATACAAAAGTCAGTTGTTTCCATCCACTAATAACAATGTATCTGAAAAGAAATCAAGGAGGCGGGCGGGGCGGGGGGGGGGGGGGAAGGCGGGACTCCTGGGTGGCTCAGTCGGTTAAGCCTAAGGCTTCAGCTCAGGTCATGATCTCACGGTTTGTGGGTTTGAGCCCCGCGTCAGGCTCTGTGCTAACAGTTAGCTCAGAGCCTGGAGCCTGCTTCAGAATCTGTGTCTCCCTCTCTCTATGACCCTCCCCTGCTTGCACTGTCTCTCTCTGTCTCTCAAAAATAAATAAAAATCATAAAAATATTTTTAAAAAAAGAAATGAAGAAAACAATCCTGTTTACAATGGCATCAGAAAGAATACAGTACCTTAGAATAAAAATGACCAAGGAGGTAAAGATCTATACACTGAAAACTGAAAGTTTTGATGATAGAAATTGAGGAAATGCAAATAAATAGAAAGATACCCCATATTAAAGGATTAGAAGAATAAAATTGTTAAAACTTTTCATACTACCTGAAGCCATCTATAAATTCCATGCAAATCCTATCAAAATCCAATATCATTTTTCACAGAAATAAAATAAAAAATACTAAGACTTATCTGGATCAACAAAAGACCAAGAATACCCAATTCACTCACAAGAAAGAACAAAACTGAAGGCATCACAAACTATATTCAAACTGCATTTCAAACAATATTGCAAAGTGGTTTTAATCAAAATAGTATAGTTTGTCATAAAAACAGGCACATATGACATTAGAACAGAATAGAGAGCCCCAAATAATCCCACATGTATACAGCCAACTAATATTTGATAAGGGAACAAAGAATACTCAATGGGGAAAGGGTAGGGTATACACATGCAAAATAATAAAATTGAATTTCTATCTTGAACCTTTCACAAAAATCAACTTAGAAGGAATTAAATACTTACATGTAATCATTAAAACTGCAAAACTGCTAGAAGAAAACATAGGAAAAATGTCCCTTGACATTGGTCTTGGGAATGATGTTTTTAGATGTGATACCCAAAGTGCAACAACAAATACAAAATAAACAGCTGGAAATACATCAAACTAAAAAAGCTTCTGCACAGAAGAAATAATCAGCAAATTGAAAAGGCAACCTACAGACCAGAAGAAAATATTCACAAACCATTTATCTAAAGGGGTCAATATCCAAAATATATATATTTTAAAAAAAAACCTCCTACAACTCAACAGCAAAAAATAAATAATTAAGTAAATAATTTGGCTTTAAAAATGGCCAGGGAATCAAATAGACATTTTTCTACGAGACATACAAATGGTCAACAGGTACATAGAAAGATATTAAACATCACTAAATCATGAGGGAAAGGCAATTAAAAACCACAATGATACTACAAATATAAATAATACTAAAATTTGTATGTAATCACAAAAGACCCCAAATAGCCAAGCAATTTTGAGAAAGGAGAACAAACTTGGAGATACTATAATCCCAGATTTTAAGATATCCTACGCAGCTGTAGTAATCAAAAGAGTCTGGTACTGGCACAAAAATAGACACATAGATCAGCAGAACAGAATAGGGAGCCCATAATAAGCCCATGCTTATATGGTCAATTAATCTATGACAACGCAGGCAAGAGTATGCAATGGGAAAGAGACAGTCCCTTCAATAAATGGTGCTAAAACAAACAAACACACACTAGACAACTACATGCAAAAGAATGAATCTGGACCACTGGCTTATACCATATACAAAAATTACTCAAAATGTATTAAAGACTTAAGTGTGAGAAAACTCCTAGAAAAAATATAGGCAGGGAACCTGCGTGGCTCAGTCATGATCTCAGAGTTCATGGATCTGATCCCCAGGTAGGGCTCCCTGCTGTCAGCACAGAACCCAATTCAGATACTCTGTCTCCCTCTTTCTCTGCCCCTTTCCTGCTCTTGCTCTCTCTCTCTCTTTCTGTCTCTGTCTCTCTCTCTGTCTCTGTCTCTCTCTTTCTCTCTCTCTCCTCTCGAAAGTAAATAGACATTAAAATAAAAAAAAACCCAGAAAACATAGGCAGTCATTTCTTTGATATTTATCTTAGCAACATTTTTTTTTTAGATAGGTCTTTTGTGGCAAGAGAAACAAAAGCAAAAATAAACTATTAGAACTACACCCAAATAAACCTTTTGCATACTGAAAAGAACCATCAATAAAACAAAAAGCCAACATACTGAATGGAAGAAGATATTTGCCAATGATATATCCCATAAAGGGTTAATACCACAAATACATTAAAAAAAACTGAAACAACTCAACAGCAAAATGATAATACTAATAATCTAATTAAAACTGAGTAGAGGGGGGCCTGGGTGGCTCAGTCAGTGTTGGACTGAGGTCATGGCTCAGGTAATGATCTCACAGTTTGTGGGATCGAGCCCATAGCAGGCTCTGTGCTGAGAACAGGAACACAGCCTAATAGGGATCCTCTCTCTCCCTCTCTACCCTACGCTACTCATGCATTCTCTCTCTCTTATAATAAATAAATAAACTTAAAAAAAATAATAAAAATAAGCAGAGAACATTATTTTTTTTCCAAAAAAGACAAATAGATGGCCAACAACTACATGAAAGATTCTCAACATCATTAATCGTCAGAGGAATTCAAATCAAAACCACAATGACCTATATCTCCTTACACCTGTCAGAATGGCTATAATCATACAGATAAGAAAGCATAAGTATTGATGAGGATGTGGAGTAAAAAGGAACCCCAATGGGCTAATGGTGGGAATGCAAGCTGGTGCAACCACTGTGGAAAATAGTATAAAGGTTCCTCAAAAATTTAAAAATGAAATATCATATCCAGTAATTTCACTACTGGGTATTTATTCAAAGGAAATAAAAACACTGATTCAAAAAGATATATGCACCCTTATGTTTATCACAGTATTATTTACAATAGACAAGATATAAGAGCAACCCAAGTGTCCCCTGGTAGATGAATGGATAAAGAAGAAGTAATAGATAGATAGATAGATAGATAGATAGATAGATAGATAGATAGATACTATATTTTATGGAACACTATTTGACCTTAAGAAAGAATGAGATCTTGCTATTTTCAACAACATGGATGGACCTAGAGTGCATAGTGCTAAATGAAATAAGTCAGACAGAGAAAGACAAATACTGTATACTTTTATTATATGCAAAAACTAAAATGCCAAATTCACAGAGAATAGAATTGGGTTGCCTGTGGTAGGGGGATGAGGGAACAGAGGAGACATTGGTCAAGAGTATAAACTTTGAGCTGTCATAAAAATATGGTCTAGGGACCTAACATGACTCTAATTAACAATACTGTATTTATGATACATTCAAGATAAATGATACAATTTATTACTTGCCCATAAGCTAAAACACAGCCTGCTTAATACCTTTCCTTAAATTCCACCCCTATACTACAATATACTTGAGGTCTATGCAAAAAAGTAGCTACCTTTTAAATATGAAATGAATGATTAAGTCTTTGGTGGTGTAAAAGCAACTTCATTTAAACATAACATAGATAAGCTGCTATATAATGATTGCCACTTCAGATAGCTGTGAAATTAGGTGATTAACTAGTTGTTACTTAACCTTCTAATTTCTGTATAAGTCTATTTACATGAAATAGAATTTGAGGTTCTGACTTTTTACTTTGCTTATCCATTTGGAGTGTCATTGTAACTACTGTATTGTAAATGATGGAAAATAATTGCATATGTTAAAAAAATAGTGTTATATTCTAAAAAAATAAATATAAAATAAAGTTACAAAAAAAATACTGTATTATATACTTGAAATTGTTACGAGAATAAATCTTAAATTTACTGCAAAAAAAAATATGTCACCACACACAAAAATGTGTAATTATGTGAAGGAATGGAATTAACTAATCTAATGGTGATAGTCATTTCATGAGATATATGTATGTCAAATTATCATATTGCATAGCTTATATTTACATATGCTGTATGTCAATAATATCTCAATTACTTCAGAGAGCAAATAAATAATGACTGTATCCCTGACACAAATTCATGCTTGGCACATACTAGTTACTAAATAATTGTTAAATGAGTAAATGAATAAATTTTGAATCCTGTATTTGATTTTTTTAATGAATGCATGACTTGTAGTGAATTTTGTCCTTTGGTTTTAGTCTGTAATATCAGATGTCAATATCTTCAATATTTTCCTAATTACATGTTATCTACAATGTTGAAAAATATGTTATATTTTCCGTATCTACCATATCTTCATTTGAGTGGATGTTAATGATATCTGAATTGCTTCACCAAGTAACTTTGCCTATATTTACATCTTTTAATAATAATTCAAATTTATTCTTTACTCTCTACCTTTCATACTTGTGGAAAAGTTAATGTTCACAAAATTTTCCATTTATCCATTTTCATATACTGGGACCTTTAAAGTAGTATGAGTTGGCTCTATTGTATATCTATTGACTGTATTAGAAACTCTGGCCTTGGAACTCATTAAGTATTTTAATGTGTCCTCCAGGTGATTCTACTGTACACTGAAGTTTGAAAATTTCATGCATGGCCTATTCTGACCAAAAAATACCTAGCCATTCTTTGATCAACATAATAAACATAACAAACATAATAAAAATAAGCTCCACAGGAGAGATATTTTGTTTTTGGGTTCAGTGCTATATCCTTATCAAATAGAAAAATACCAAATATATATAGAAGTTGTTAAATATATGTTTAGTAAATATTATACATCTTTGTCCACAGTAAATAATGACAGCTTGAGATATTCTTTTCTATCTTCTCAAAACTAACTATGCCTAAAATCAGAGGTGACTCTAAAAGAGGAAAATGAAATGAAGACATTATGGAGAATGCAATTGATTTGAAAGATCTTTCACTTTCTTAAAGTTCCTATTTTTCATTTTTAGTATTTTTTGAAAGATTATTCTATAGTAATTAATTGACTTAGATTGTTTTTCAAGATTCTAAGAAAAAATTCTTCAGTGATTTTTCCCTAGAAGTTGGTAATTTACAGCCTATTTTGGTAACCATGAGAATATAATTTTCCAACTCCCATCTATAGGAGTGTAAATTACCAAAAACCACAGCTGCTGAGTTCTGAAATCCATCACTGTATTTGTACTGAGGCAAATGTTTTCCATAGACTGTTCAGAACAGTAACTCAGTGTGATGGAAATACTGACACAGCCTCTTACCTGAGAGACTCTTCTGACAGCCAATGTTGTCTGAAGAAGTCCCCAACAGCTTTACAGAACTCTCCTTCAATGGCATGGCAGTCTACAAAATTTCCATTCAACCTTCCTTTCTTCTTTTACTCAGTCAGATTTGTAACTATGTAAGTTCAACCACTAATCTGAATCTAGTTATATTTAGGGAATTTGGTGACTTCTTTAAGTACGTGAATTAAGGAAATATTATAGTATAATAATCATTTTAAACAAATTTTATGTGGGCCCCAATATAATGGCAAGAAAAGAAATTTACAATTGATGACAAAGGAAGGCACAGAAAATAAGCATTTAATATGGCTGATCCATCTAAACCAGGTAAGAATTTTTATTCAGCATTATTCTTAAGAACAGAAATTTGTATGCAATAGGACTTATTTAAGACTTTTTCCTTCTCACCCTCGACTCACTGCCAGAATTCTCCCATTTCTAGCTATGTTTAAAACTCCATAATCAGGGCACCTGGGTGGCTCAGTTGGCTAAGTGTCTGACTTCAACTCAGGTCATGATCTCATGGTTTGTGGGTTCAACCCCAGTGTCAGGCTCTGTGCTGACAGCTTAGAACCTGGAGCCTGCTTTGGATTCTGTGTCTCTCTCTCTTCCCCTCCCCTGCTCATGCTGTTTCTGTCTCAATAATAAATAAACATAAAAAATTTAAATAAAACCCTCCACAATTAACACTTCCATTTTTGACAACCTTTTCATGTTACATAATGCACATGCAGGGCGTTTTGAATTGAGATCACATATTCAATTATGTGTGTGTGTGTTTAATTAAATATATATTTTAGTAACTCAATAAGAAAATATAATGGATAGAGCAGATGAGAATACTTGAGACCTAAATAATTGATTGTTCATCGAAAACAGGTAGCAGTCAGTAGTGATTCTGAGGAAATTATGTAGAAAAGAAAGGCCAAGTATTCTGAAAACTTACTTTTTTACAGTGTCGACATTCCTAATAATTTGTAACTACTACATCCATTAGGAATGCTTTGAGTAACAAGTATAAGAAATCCTGACCAAGTATAGAATAAACAAATTAGTTTTTTTGTTTCACACAACCAAAATTCTAGAGATAGCAGTCTGGTGTTGGCACAGTAGCCATTGGGGTATCAAGGTAGGTCCTTCTACCTTGTCATGTTTAGATGGCCCACTTTTATCGTTTTGGTTGTTACCTCATAATCACAGTATGGCTGCTATACCTGTAGCGTTATGTCCACATTGTAAATAGGAAGAAGAAAGGATCAAGGGGCCTTCCAGCCAGGTCTATCTATTTTTATCAAGAAAACAAAAACTGACCCAACATGATTCCCTTTACATCTCATTAATCAGAATTGTGTCACACAGTCAATCCTAATTAGAAGGTAGTAAAGAAAAAGGTATTGTGTGTCCACTCTAACCACACATATAATATTATAAGTGTGCCAAACACTATGGCCTAGACAGATACTCTTTTAAGAAGAACTTTAAAATAAATTTTCTTGGGGCACGTGGGTGGTTCAGTGGGTTAAGCCACCAAATTTGGGTCAGGTCATGATCTCGCAGTTCATGAGTTCAAGCCCTGTCTCCAGCTCTGTGATGACAGCTCAGAGCCTGAAGCCTGTTTCAGATTCTGTGTCTCTTTCTCTGCCTCTCCCCCACTTGTGCTCTATCGATATCTCTCTCTCAAAAATAAACATTTTAAAAAAAATTTTTAACTAAAAATAATAAAATAAAATAAGTTTTCTTGATGTAATGGCCTAAGCAAAACAGCAGCTGCTATCATCTGTCTTTTCCTAGTCTGCACTTTACATTTTTTTGTATTTTCTCAATACCTCATTCCTCCTCAATCCAGTCATTCTTAGAATTATTAGCTGAGCCTATAAGAATGAAGAACTATAAAGTAAAGATGATGTGTGAAGTATCTTATACTTCACCTCCCATATGTATGCTAAACATAATTTTATTATTATATTTATACACAATATATTTCCTGAGTTGTGTTATCAGTTGTGTTCAGTGGGTAACTTTCCTTTCTCTTATGTAAATAAGTCATCTTCACTGTCTTGAGCCACTTTAATAGTATCTCTCCTAAAGATAGTTAATAATATTATTTAGGAGTTCCCCAGTAATTTTCATTTGGGGAGGTTTTGGAAAGCTTTCTCTAATATCCAAAGGTCTCTTCCACTTTATTAGGAATTGTGCCAGGGTTTCTATTATATATTCAGTTACATCTGCTGCTTCCACACATTTGGGATACCAGGAACACAGATGTTCTTGGCTCCCAGCCATCTCCAGCCTTGTTTCCTCTGCAAGTAAATTTTTCATTACACATTTATCAAAGCATATTACTTCCTGGTTGGTCCTTATCCTTAGTGCTAGATCAGCCATATCATAATAAATTTCCTTTTAGCTCTTTCTCCTCTCCTCTAGTCCATCACAAGTGACCAAAGACCCTCAAATTTCACCACAAAGAAGACTAGAGCTGAGCAGAAGCAATTTCAGTTCTAAAATGAAAGGATTCAATGGAAATGACACCAGTAGTTTCATGAAATGTGAAGCCCAAAACACTAGAAAGAAGAAAATGAAATAACTAGTGCTAATATTCATTTTGGAACATGAAGTAATGTAATTGTCCTTAAATTGTCAAATTTATAAGATAATTCAGTATTTCCAAAACTTAAATGACCTGGAAATACTAAAATTACTGAATCCAAGCCCCACTCTAGACATTCTAAATCCAGATTTCAAGCAAAAATTAGAAATGTGTACTTTCAAATAATTTTTATGATCAGAATATTGAGAAACATAGTGTCATTTGAATATTTATTGGCAGCACAGAAAAGATAAAAAAGTAAATATTTCACTCTTAAAAACAGAGTTATGACTACTTGATGATGTACACAGAAAATACAGAAAACATAAACAAAGAAAAGTAGCTACTGTAGGTAGACAATTTTTCGCTTGGAGATAAGTGTTAAGATGTGTTTTTTTTCTTTCTTTCTTTTTTTTTTTGTATCATATCAAATGAAAGATTGATTGGAAACACAATGAGAGGGGTGAAAGAATTCTTCATAAGTGTTTTCTTAGGAAGGAAAGGAAAACCCAAGGGAAAGAATCAGAATGTCCTTACACTTGAGTGAGCAAACCCTGCTGATCAATAAGCTTGTTCCACAGAAGACTAAAACTTCCCTCCACAGGACACCACCCTGCAGGGGCAGGTAAATGGGGCTAAACACAATGGGTGGGGTTTCTATGAAAGGATCAGAGGTGGGATACACAGGGAGTCAAACTCAGAGAAGGAAAATCTGTCCCTTTAATCCTTTTCAAAATACTTTTCAGTTGAAAGAAAACCCAAATCACAATATTCTGATCCTTCTCTCTTCTCAAAATTAATAACATTATTTAGTATGGCCAATGTGAGAACATCAGTCAGCCCCTTAAATTATTTAAATGAAACTATTCCACTTGATTTGGTGCTAATGCTCAAATGGTTTTAAGAAGTAATAATAGCTATTGGGGGATTTTAAATGCAGAGTTAGAAAATCTCTGCTGGTATCCTGCTTTCTATTAAACAGAGTGAGAGAAGCCCGCTGTCCCCATTATAACTGTAACTCACCATGAGGCTCTGAGCCAGTAATATCAGCTCTGTTCCCTGTGGAAATCCATAGAATGAAAAAAAAATTCAAATATATTTTATATGAATTGATTGATAGATACATACAGATCTTTCTAGACTCACAGATATAGATGATGATGATAGATAGATAGATAGATAGATAGATAGATAGATAGATAGATAGATACATTTTAGCTGTTAGTTTGACATTTGACAGCCCTGGTAAAGTATGCCTTTTACTTACAAACTCTCCAAATCTACACGCAGCATCTCACAAAGAACAATAATTGTTTATTGATCTAAGTGTTAACAATGTATTGATGAAGTCTAGAAATAAGACTCAAGGGCAATCATTGCCCAGGAGAGTAATCTTAAGGTACTTTTCCATTATCTATAATATGAAGTTAAATATATATATTTTTTTGAAATCTCATATAAATTTTTTTATAAACAGCTGTTTAAATACATGGTAAAAATTAGTGCGGGTGAGCATAAATAAATTGCTTAACCTCTTCATGCTTCTTTAAAAAAACAAAAATATCTGTTTGAGAATTCTTAAGATTATAGATAAGAAACAACCATGAAAATGCAAAGTGCGCTTATTACTTATTGGATAAAAAAATAAAAGGTAGTTCCTGGAATCATTTTCTATCTCTAGGATGTATTCAATCAAATAAATGTGTTTTTTATATTTGAGTGAAGATGATAATAAAAATCAGTTCAATTTTCCCATATCTAGGCCATAAAATATAATCACCAAACATATTACAGGCAAAAATCTGGATAATATGTGCATATACAAAAAATTTTATAAATA
Organism: Suricata suricatta; assembly: GCF_006229205.1. NCBI lineage: Eukaryota > Metazoa > Chordata > Mammalia > Carnivora > Herpestidae > Suricata > Suricata suricatta. The sequence continues at coordinate 35,449,990 of NC_043704.1, read as the reverse complement.
AGTAATCCCTTTAGTTATACTGTATATATAGCAATTTACATAAATCTATATTTTAGTTAATACGGCTTTCCTATCATGCTTTCTTGTACCTCTACTTCTGGTAACAGGATATCTATCTTCCTTTTGTGAGTTGTCCTTCTCCCACCCAATATAGAGGGACAATCAGTCACAGGTTTAGGATACCACATACTAGTAGAGGTGAGCACTTGGTCCAGATGCCCAATCCCCTTTCCACAGTGTCTGAACCAAGGAGTGGTCATGGAACCCTTATAGAACCAATTGGAATACTTTCTCATAAGATATTTTATGAATTCTAGGGGGGAAAAATTTCTTTCTGGATTGGGCCTGCAACTAGCCACCTTTCTCATCATACGAAGAGAGATCATCTTTGGCAGGAGAAAATAAAGGCAACACATAATGCAGAGGCAAGTAAGAAGAGAAAACCATGGTCGGAGGGTGAAGAAGCGAGAACAAGAAATAATTAGCAAACTGCTGGGGGTTTTGAGTCTGGTCATCCTTAAACACTTCCTGGTTTTAAGTCATTTTGAGTTCAATTTTCTGTAAGTAAAGAAGTTTGGATTAACACACACACACACACACACACACACACACACACACACACACCAATCTATATCCACAGATTTGTGGACAAATCTGTCTGGATAAATGTATAAAAAAATAAGTTTTTATCTATTCTAGACAGAAATTTTCCAGACCATTTCTTTAAGACTCTTTTTTCCCATTTCTCCCCTCTTTCAAACAAGATATCTAGATGGATACAGTTTTATTCTGGGTTCCAACTGATTACAAAAAAAAAAAAAATCAGACTCAAAAATATCTTGAAGCAAAGGACAAAGCACCAACTTCTCAGAGGGTGTTTTCTCCAGCTCTACAACTGTTCCACTGAGAGCCAAACGAGAGAAATGCTATCTCCCTTGAAACAAATTACAAAAAAAATCGAAAAGAAGACAAAAGAAAAGGAAGGCATTGAGAAAGAGATGATTGTCAGCTAAGGAGACATCTCACTGAAGATGTCCCTGAGTTTTGTTTAAGTTTTTTACATCACCTCTCCACAGGTCAGGGGACAGAAAGGACCAAAGTAGTGAGTCAAACACCCAAGAAAAGGAAGAGGTAAGGCTAACAGGATGATTAAATTCCTGAAGTCCTAAGACATTTCTATGATTACATCAAAATTAAAGTGAAAGTCATATGAAATACCCTTCAGATCTATGTCATAATCCCATTCGGGTGCCTGACAAATCTTGAGAAGCCAAAGTGACAATTACTGATTTACCTTTCTGTGCTGAAAATGGAAGTTGAAAGCTAAGTGGCAACGTAAAGCTAAGCACCTCTGAGACTGAGTTTCAAGTCTGGACTAGACAGAAATGACAGAAAATCATTAAGAAAAGAAGTCATTAAAAGGTCAGAAATATATTGTTATCAAGCCCTATTTAACCATTTTATCAGTCAGAATTTTCTTTTTGCTTTCAAGAATGTGGTAACATTTTATCTCTGGAGATGAATATGATATTATAAGGATTGTTACAGACACACTGATATTCAGATTTTGAGAATGTTCTGTGCAAAAAGACTGTTTGCAACAAAATGGACTTTTAAATAGTCCATCTATTTATCTCCATCTGTCTGGAATGTTACTTAGTGTTCAGGTACCGTGAAGTTTATCCTTCATGGAGGAGAAAGCCAGCAACATCTTCATGTGTTTAGATTTCAGTGCAGTTCTTGGTGAAATAGACAGACTAGCCCCAAGTCAATCCCACAATTAGCAAATCTCCCTCCCCTCTCCTCCTTTTCCTCCCCTGCCCCTTTGTCCTTCTATCCATTTGGCCAAGAGTGGTGATTTGCCATTTCAGAATCAAGAGATAGGGGAAAATTGATGCAGATATCTCAGAGACAAAATTTGATCTTCAGCTAAATGAGCATGTTAGTGAATCACAATTTCTATACTCTGCATTTAAACTGTAAAAGTGGAAAGTGATGGGTTAAGGGATTGAGTACAGGAGAGGAAAGAGCCTTAATCATTTTAGCAATTAGTATGTAATGTCCTAAAATGATTCACTAATCACCCCACAGCTGGTCCACTGAAAAAAACACAGGGTACACAAGCATTTCTCAAATGTCATAGTCCAAAGGGATCAACACTTTAAAGAATATAGGAGAAACATAGGGAAGAGGAAAACCCTTAGACCTGCTTTTGGAAACATACAAAAGTCTTGAGTTAACTAACTAAGCAACCTATGGCTTAGTTCATTGAATGATATTACATTTTAATGAAAGCAACTTAAAAGTTTCACTATCTTTTTTTTTATTAAAGTTTATTTATTTTGAAAGAAGCAGAGACAGAGTAAGTAGGAGAGGGGCAGAGAGAGAAAAGGAGAGAGGGGGAATCCCAAGCAGGCTCCTCACTGTCAGGCCAGAGTCCAATGGAGGGCTTGAACCAACAAAACCATGAGATCATGACCTAAGCCTAAACCAAGAATCATCCACTTACCCAACTGAGCCACCCAGGTGCCCCAAGAGTTTCACTGTATTTAAACAAGATGATATATTGACTAAGAGGAGGGCTTGCCCTAAATCTTCAAAAGCCTTTTCAAGGATCTTCTTAGGTCACAATTGCAGAGGTCAGCAACAATATTATTTTTCTGGATTTACTTTATCAAAATCTGTATATACTACTTAAATAAATAGTTCCATCTGCAGGTTTTCATAATCACATGTCCTAATACTGAAGATATCATATCTATGAACCACAAGTAAAAGAATTTAAAAAGGAAGGAAAAGAGAGAGAAGGAGATGAGAGGAAGGAAGGAAGAGAAGAGAAAAGAAAGAAAGAAGGGTAGGAAGAAAAAAAGGAAAAGAAAGAAACCACCTGAAAATAACATTCAAGAATTACACTGGAATTTTTGCTTCAGATAACATAAAACATAATATGTTGTTCAAAGGTAAGAGCTTTTCTTTCAGGAGAAGCTAGTAATTTGAACCCACCCACGGGTAGTTGATGATAATAGTGACTTAAATAGTTATATACCTCTAATTATATCATGTTTTATTCTTCAGATTCCCACATGAGGATATTTTTTGCTTTGTTATGAATTTGTATGCTAACCTTGCTGCTAGCTTCAACACATTCCTAAAACTACCTGTCTTTGCACCCTACTATATAGTGTAATCAAAAAGAAAAATGTTGGCTGGGCAATAGCTATTTGGTTCTGATGCTGCCTTCCTCTAAGTTTAGTAAGAAGGTCTTGGGCCATTTCAGTTTGCTTCATTATCAGAATTGGTATCCATTTACCTATGATTTGTTCTTGACAGTGATCAAATTCAGAGGTACCGCACTGGATATATGATAAGCTGACAATTGTCAAGGCTGTTCCTATGGCCATTGGTGTCTCCTTTTACACTCCCCAGCTGTAGATTGTAAAACCGATTCAAATTATCTAGAAGCCCTGAGGTTATAATGATGTTTGTTTATGGAGAGCCTTTATTCAACAATTCAAAGTATTGTGTAGAAAGTCACTGTGACAAAAGCTCCGTTACCAAATCCTGAAGAGTTGTATGTATGCATAGTTAAATTCAGGCAGAAAATATGGAAGTAATTAATCAATGTGAAGAACTATAGAATGACATTGATTATACCTTCCTTTTCAACCCATGGCAGACTATTGTTTTTCTTAAGTAAGGTTTATTTCTAAAAATAATTAACATATGTGTGTTTATCCACACAGTTTGCCACACACAGCTAAGACTAATTCATGGATGAGCATATTCTTATAGTTCAATTAACCCACAATTCATGCACAAAAGTTAATTGATTCCTATAAAACTTCAGCTACTTTATTCCTCCTGTCATCTGAATGAATATTGCTAGTCATTTCTAGAGAGGCATTGCTTTCTCCTTTCTTTTTCTATTTTGCCTGAGGTTGTGCTGCCTGCCTGTGTGCCCCTGTCACTAAAAGGAAAAGAGATATTCACTCTTTTATAAATAAGAACACAGAGTCTTTCTCTTTATATTGGATTATTTTCCAGCTAAATGGATTATTTGGCCAGGCTCAGTTTAGTAAGAATCAGAATAGCACTAAGTTCATTGATCTTTTGTTACTTTAAAGAAGGAGGGAACAGAAATTCAGAAATGAAGGAGGCAGTTCTCCATTCCATGCATAGAGATTGCATGAATTGGAGGTGAAGAGGACGCAGCTGCATTTCTTAACTTTTGAATGAAAAGCAATTATGCCAAGAGCCTTCATTTTAGATTGTCAGCATGGGCCTATGTCATACCCATCCTGACACTCCCAAACTGAAGATTTTAAAGGCCTCCTGCCTTTGTCATTGAGACACCTGTCACCAACTACACTGAATCAGCATCTCTAGATGCTGGGAAATACATATTCAACATGAATCTATGTAAGAAGCAACAGTAGGGAGGCTGGAATTCTTCAGAATTCTTAAAGGAAAAAAATGAAAGGAAAAAAAGAAGCTGAAGTTGTGAGGAAATTTTCCACCCCATAAAGCACATTTTTTATTTCATTTTCACTTGTTTGCAATTGAAATAACTTAACCCCAATGTTAACAAAGTAAATTTCTATGAAAAATTTTAAAATATTAACTACAAATATTAGTGGAAGAAAGTCTTAGGGAAAATATGGTTTTCTAAGCAAGGCTTGTAAAATATAAAACCATTTGAGCATATTATTATAACAAGAGATAGTTCTAAAGACTTTATTTTTGTTTTAAGATAGAACAATAATTAATATGAACAAAATAATCTATCAGTCACATATTCTAGTCTCTAGGAAGCCCAGTAAAAGAAAAAGCAACTGTATCTTTAGAGTACTGGAAAAATTTTGGTAGTCTCTACATGTTAAATCTCATTTTCAAGTACATTTATTATTCATTCTTACCCTCTTCATCCTTGCCCTCCTGCTTAGGATCACATCTATGAGTCAATTGCAAAAGCAGTGCTCATTTCCCGCTTGCTCAAGTATATCAAGATATTCAATTTATGATTTCTGAATTCAAAAGAGAGACATCCCCCGGAACTCCAAGTGACACTCAGAAGAACTCAAAATTTTATAGTTCACCAGCTTAGATATCTTTCTGAAGAAAGGCTAAATGATTTCTTTATACCTTATTAGCTATTTGATGGCACATTTACATGAATGTATTCAACGTTAAAAAAATAGTAATTTTATCTAACCAATGGAGTAACAAAATCAAAATGTATCATTTAATACTAGCCCTTTCAAGAAGTACTAAATCAAATCTCCTAAAACACATGATTTAATGCATTACTAAAATTAGAAATATGTCAGTACATATAGTTCCTCCAATTGTAGCCTATTTTATCCTGAGAAATCATAACCAGCCAAAATAATTAAAAAAATAATTTTCTAGAATATTTAAAGAAGGCACTTAAAGGGTGCATATTTCCAAATTAAGTCTAGTAACTCTTCATATCTAGTGACAATAACATTATAGTATTAGATCAGGGCTTCACATAAACTCAAATGACATGCAGAGAACTTGGAATCCATGTATGTACATAACAAAACCAAGAGGGGCAAAATTAGGGGCTAAACAAAACTTTGACAGAAGTACTTGCCAATATGTCTCAATACTAATATTAATAATATTCTATCATGTAGAATTCAATTTTCATCCACTTTCTTCTGGATCTAACAATGGTCTATTTATTGATTATAAAATACCTATTGAAACTCATTTGTTTTACTTTTCAACAGACATTAATGTCCAGTCACCAACCCATGAGATCTTAGACCTAATACTCTCTGATATTAAACATTCAGCTTTGTATTTTTTTCTGATGAAGGCTTTGAAGCCAAAACTTTCCAGAAAGTACTGGAATTAGCCAACTCAAATATTATTTTTCCCTTGTCTGTCTTATCTGAGAAGGTAACAGCACAGGATAGAACATCTGTGCATCCTTCTCAGGGACACACTAAAGACTTTCCAAATACGATCTTTAGTTGCATTTAATGACCAGACCATGACTTACCGAACAATGTACTGACCAAATTAACAACTAAAACTTCAGCTCTTCTGGGGTGCCTGGGTGGCTCAGTCGGTTGAGTGTCCGCCTTGGACTCAGGTCGTGATTTTGGAGTTCGTGGGTTCGAGCCCTGCTTCAGGCTCTGTGCTGAAAGTTAGCTCAGAGCCTGGAGCCTGTCTTCAGATTCTGTGTCTTCCCCTTCTTCTCGCCCTCCCCTGCTCAAGCGCTCTCTCTCTCTCTCTCTCTCTCAAACATAAATAAAACATTTAAAAAAATTAAAACTTCAGCTCTTTTGGTTTAGATAGTTAATGAATTAAAAGTCAAAAAATTACCATGTTAGATATGGATAGATAAAATGGCATAACACTTTGCAAAGAATCCTGTTCGGTCAGCATTATAAGTTTATTAACTAGGCAATGAAATTAAAGATTACAAAATCTTCAGTACATTACTCAGCACTGACATGATTAAAACCCAAAACAGTAAAACATCCAGTTTTTCCACCAATGGGTCATCATATTTACTTGAGTTTTACTTTTATTTTATTCTTATTTTACTTTTATATCATTTTTTACTTTTATTTATTTTTATTTTACTTTCATGTTATTTTACTATTTACTATTTGTTTTGATATTGAAACATTCTTATGCTCTTCTTCTTTGAATATAGTACCATAATATAAAATTACCTTTAAAAGAATTTAGAGCACCTAGGTGGCTCAGTCAGTTAAGCATCCAACTCCTGGATTCAGCTCAAGTCATCATCTCGCTGATTCATGGGTTCTAGCCCTACATCAGGCTCTGAGCTGGCAACATAGGGCCTGCTTGTTATTCTCTCTCTGGCTCTCTCTCTCTGGCTCTCTCTCTCTCTTTCTCATTCTTGACCCCTCACTTACTCATGCTTTCTTTGTGTCTCTCAAAATAAATAAGTAAACTTTAAAAAATATAATAAAAAATAAAAGAATTTAAAACTTTATTTTTAGCATGTGATAGGCAAAATGATCTCCACCCCAAAGATATTTACATCCTAATCTCTAAAACCTGTGAATATTACCTTCTATGGTGAAAGAAACTTTGCTTTTGGAGATGTGATTACATTAAGGGCCTTGAGATTGGAAGAGTATTCTGGATTGTTCAGGTGGGCTCAACACTTCCTTATAAAACCTGAATGTTAGAGTGAGAGAGAGACTCAAAAATGTTATGCCGCTGGTTTTGAAGACAGAGGGATGGGGTCATGAACCAAGGAATGTAGCTGGCCGCTAGAAACTGGAGAAAGCAAGGAACCAGATTCTTTCCTAGAGCCACCAGAAGGAATATAGTTCTGCTGATACTTGGATTTTGGACTTCTGACTTCCAGAACTGTTACATAATGAATCGTGCTGTCTTCAATCTTTATATTTTTGGTGAATTTTTACAACAGCAATAGGAAATACAAGTGGCATAGGGCTATTTGTAGGACCACTTTTGTGTGGTATTGGCAGTGATGAAGCCACCAGAAGCTTACATGCATCATAATTGGCATCAACATTCACATTATGAATATGGGGAGCACCTAAGTTTTCTAGTTTGGATCTCCATGCAGCATTAGACTCTCCACTCTGCTGTATACCATGGAGGCCATTTTGTGCTTCATTATGATACCATCTGCAGCACATAGACGTGTCAGAATTAACAGAGTGTCAATTATTTAACAAAAGTGTCATCTCAGTGTCAACAGAGACCAATCATTTCAGTTTTAACTGCTTGGCTTTCAGATTGGAGCAACTTTCTCCTTTCTTGCTTTGGAAAGGTCATCATAATTCTATTTTAAAATCTTAAAAGATCACAAAACATTTAATATACTTCCTTGAAATTTTTGAAAGCTCCCCAAACCCAGTTAGGTCAGTAGGAATTATCATTTACTATTTGTTAAGCAAACACAATCTGGATACTATCATATCAGACAAAGAAACAATTCATATCAGACAAACAATTCATATCAAACAGTATCATATCAGACAAAGAGACAAATGCTAAACAATTAAGAACACTTCTTTTAAAGAAAATAATCCTCACCTGTAAGTCCTGGAAAGCGATTAATTCTAATTGATCACAGGTAGTGACCCTCCAACGTGATTACAACCAACAAGCCATGATTTTAAAAAATAAAGTAAAAGCCACACTGACTGATCTCTGGTCCCGGTTAAATGATGGGGTTCCACTACGAGAGTCAAAGAATTGAAGTGCTCGCTGATCCGTGTGAGAGGAAGGTCAGCATTTTGTGTGACACTTCAGTAGCAGTCCTGCAGATTTTGTGAGTGTTCTCATCCTCTGTCATTGTGGCTAATCTCCGAATTATTTTGAAGAACGCACTGTGATACATTAATAGAAGACATAATAATTAGTAAGGCCCTTCTTTCAAGGATATCACCGCCTGGTGGAAGAGAGGGAAAAGTGTGTCCATGCATGTCCTTCTAGTCCTTCACAGTGCTTCCCAGAACATCACCTTATTTAAAGAAGGTTCTCAATACACGACTAATCACGTAATTACAAAACAAGCCAGAATTGGGCATATATTTAGTTAGAGGTACGAACAAAGTGCTACATACTAAAAGTTTCCTAATATCTGAAGAATTACTAACTTGTATAATTGCTATTTACTAAATTATAAAACCAAGCTCGGCATTATATAACTTGCCTAAGGTCAAAAACCTTTTAAAGTCGAAACAAAAGCAAAGAAATTTTAAAAATTTAATGAACTTTTGGCTTGACTTTAAAGGAACTCCCACATGGATGTGGTGACAGGAATTTGCAACCCCACCCTTTCATATCAGAGGAGAATCTAAATCCCAGGAATTAATTTGAGACTCATGCCATTCCCCATCCAACAGAGAAAGCAACCATTAAAAGCTACTGTGGTTCTTTGTGTTGATGCCAGAACCCAAGTGCTCCATTGTACAAGACTGCAGACCACTGGCAGTGCACAGCTTTGCTAATAGAAGAAATATTCTTTCTCAATAGAGGTTTAGATGATGCTATATCTAAAAAGAAAAAAAAAGTTTGTATTTCTAAGATGAGTTTTCTTAACAGTTTGTCTATCAGTGAGAACAAAGCTGTGAAGGGGAAAGGAAATATAAAGTTGAAAATTTTACTTTAACCCTCTTGCATGAGACTACAGCCTAGGAGACTAGAAAGTTGAGAACATAACATGCCCATTTAACCAAAGCCAGAAGCCCTCTTAAATCCATAGGACTCAGGAACAATATAAGCATTACAGGTTCAAACACGTGGGAGAGTTAGCATTATCAGAGGGAAATAAAATCAAATTTCAGCCTAGTAACTTGAAAGGGTAAATAAAGAATATAACAAAACAGATCTAGAAAGGAGGGAGTACCATGGCAGTCTCTCATCTTATTAAGATGTATTTGTAAAGATGCATTTGAACTGGATACCAGGTTCAAAGGGAAGTCCCAATTGGCTAGAACTTAAGTTTTTTTTTTTTCTCTTATGTTGTAATTTCTTTATGAAACTTCCCTGACTACATATACCTGCAGTTTGGTACATTAGTCTGCTGGAGGCTGAATGACAGGGGGAAAAAATAGAAAAGATCTGCTCCATTCATTTGCTTCAAGACTCAATCAAGAAAAGCCATCAGTTCACTAAATGGATTACGGGTTACAAGTACAAGTGATAACAGCATCAAAAAGCAGCCCCAAAGAGCATTGGTCAAGAGACCCAGAACATCTTGTATAAGGCATATTATTACACATCTAAGCTTAAAATTCTAAATACATAGCAGATTAAGAGAAGCAACACAGAGAAGGAAAGAGAGAGCACATGAAACCTTTGGTTTATATACATTCAGTATCAACATTTTGAAACAGTAAACCAAAGGAATTTTTTGTTCTTAGAAATCTTTTTACTGTGGTCCTTCTGTAGTTAAAATTGGACTTTTTTTTTACGGGGCACCTGAGTGGCTCAGTCAGTTAAGTATCTGACTCTAGATTTCAGCACAGGTCAACCTTACAGAAGAGCCAAACTAGAAATACAAAGTTTTGAATCCTAAATTTTTGACTTTCACAATGGTAATAATCATTTTTAAAGACTAAAAATTTGTTTGCAAGATCCAGTTTTCTTACTGAAAGAAATTTTTTGAGCTCAAGGAGCTCGAAGCTTAAAATGTGTATCATAAGGAAGAAATATGAATATTAATATGATTTCATTTTCTTACCCAAAAGTATATAAAGTTCAAACAGACTAGAGGAGAGTGTTGAGGTAAAGAAAAGAATAGTAATGTTGTCTTTTTAAAAATTAAAATTAGTTTTTGAAATTCAAGTTAGTTCACATACACTGTAGTATTGGTTTCAGGAGTAGAACCCAGGATTAATCACGCACATATAACACCTGGTGCTGATCCCAAGTGCCCTCCTTAATGCCCATCACTCATTTATCCTATTCTCCCCTTTAACAACCTCCAGTCTGTTCTCCATATTTAAGAGTCTATTATGATTTGACTCCCTCTTGCTTTTAGCTTATTTTTCCTTCTCTTCCCCTAAGTTCGTCTGTTGCATTTTTTAAATGCCACATATGATTGAAACCATATGATAAGGAATGCTTGCTTTTAATGGACCTTGACACATCTCACCCCGACCCAAGCCAATAAAGTAGGAAAATTAATTCTGGTGTGCTTTCAATGATCTTGTTTTATTATCATATTGCTAAAGTTAAAATATCTTTTTAACTTCGGTTTACAATTTCTTGTTTCTTTGGTAATATCATTCTCTTGATTAAATTTTGCTTTTATCTTGTGATCAGTTTTCTGGATAGCTCATTCAGTGGTCAAACAAACCTTAAAGTAAGGTATTTGAAGGACTAAGGGAAAGCAATTACTAGTTTTTATAATAATGTCTGAACTAACATATGAACACAGATTTCCTGATGCTTATTTTTTACACAATACTGAGGCTATGGTAAAAATATTGCAACTCAAAGAGGGTTAGAAGTTATCAAGTTTCTCCATTTCTTTAGTGCTTGTATTTCTTTTAAGAGCAATAATTTTCTTCTCTCAAATTTTTGGAAATGCTGAAAGAAGCAGAGCTGACCCCTCTTTCTTCTAAATCACTGTACTTCTTAAGAGGTATTCAGATGGACCAACAGAAAGCACAGCCGAAACTGGCTTAAACAACAAAATGAGATCCATTTGTTTTCCTGGTTGGAGGTATGGGGAACCTCAGAAGTCACTTAATTCCACAGCAGGATGATCTTATCAAGAACCAGTTTCTTTCTGTATCTATGGATTTGCCTCCTTGAATTGCTGCTTCCCCCTAAGCTTGACTTATCCAGCTCAAAATCCAAGCCTACCTGCTCCTGAATCGAATCCCACAGAAACAGTTACTTTTGGAAATTCTCTCGAAGACATAGTTAATGTCCCAGAAATGTTTCAGTAAATTGCTTCTCATGTCTCATTAACCCATATTGAATCATATACCTCATATACCTTCTCCTGAATCTGAGCCAAAGGGATAGGTTTATGCTAATGGACTTAGGTTTGAGCCACTTGACCTAACCCCAGATCAAAGGATAAAGACAATTGCCTTCAAAAAATATCTTAGGCTTTTCAGAAGCTATATATATCAGGGAAATTACCTAGAGACAAAAGAATAGATTTTGGGGAAAGAACCACAATGTCCATTATACATATGCCCCATTGGTTCCCATCTTGTATGTGCTCATGTTTTAAAAGCTTTGTCCCCTACCCCACTCCTCTCCATTTCAGTCAGAGTAAAAACTCATGTTAATAAAATTACTAAGTAAACACATAACATTTTTGGTATCCAAGAGATTTTTAGTACTATCAAAAAGAGAAAATGTTGGGGTGCCTGGGTGGCTCAGTCGGTTAAGCCTCCGGCTTCGGCTCAGGTCAGATCTCACGTTTGTGGGTTCGAGCCCTGCATCAGGCTCTGTGCTGACAGCTAGCTCAGAGCCTGGAGCCTGCTTCCGGTTCTGTGTTTCCTTCTCTCTCTCTCTGCCCCTCCCCCTCTCATGCTCTGTCTCTCTTTGTATCAAAATAAATAAAACATTAAAAAAAAGTTTTTAAAAAAATTAAAAAAAAGAGAAAATGTGAATATTATAATGAAATATAAATGAGAGTTAACTATTAATTTTAAAAAGATTTTCAAAACTAAACCTAGATCCAGGGAGTTTTAGAGTTTTGCTTATAGGCTTTATTTGCCTTCCTCTCCAGATTAAAAAAGAAATATGTTTTGGAAATTTGTAGAAAATAGGAAGTTAAAATAAAAGTCATCCTAAAGAGCATTAAATTATACATATTGTGATGTCAGAGAAAATGAATGGTTTAGAACTTTCTATTTATAAAAATGATTCTGCTCCTATTAAGATGATTAGACATGTCAGGATACAATCTAGATGAAGATAGTTTGTATTATCTGGACTATAGTGTTAGCATTCAAGATTGAAGTTATGTGGACAAGTTATTATAACTTTGGAATAATAGTTATTGGACTATGCTGATAGATATGATGGATATGATGGGATATAGAAGAATAATCAAGGTTGACTCAAGAAATTTTCTTGGATGTTTGTGGTTTCATATAGCTGATCTGAGGAAAATTGAATAGAGGGTAAATTGATCAAGAACTCTGTCTTGGGGTGCTTTGGGGGCAGCTGGGTGGCTAAGTCAGTAAAAGGATCTGATTCTTGATTTCAGCTCAGGTCATAATTTTATAGGTTTGTGGGATCCAGCTCCATTTTTTTTGAACTTTTTGAAGTTCTGTGTGACAACACAGAGCCTACTTGGAAATCTTTCCCTCCTCTCCTGCCTCTCTGCCCTTCTGTCTCTCAAAAGAAATAAAGTTAAAAAAATAAAAGAACTCTGCCTTGAACAAAATGTTGAAAATGATTAAGAGTGGAGATACTGAGGAGCACCTGGGTGGCTCAGTCCGCTGAGTATCGGACTTCAGCTCAGGTCATTATCTCACTATTTGTGAGTTCAACCCCATGGCAGGCTCTGTGCTGACAGCGTGGGTCTGGCTTTGAATTACCTGCCTCCTCCTCTCTCCACCCCTACCCTGCTCATTACCCCTCTCTCTCTCTCTCTCTCTCTCAAAAATACGTAAACATTAAAAAAAAAGAGCTGAGATATTGAGACAATGATGGCTATACAAGAAATCTGGAGGAGCAGGGGTAGAAACATATATTTGAAAATCACCTATATAGAGATTATATTTTCAGCTCTAGGACTAGATTAGTTAATAAGAGCTCAGAAATGATCCCTGAATCACTCTATAAATTGAGATTTGGAATAGTTCTAAAGAAGTTTGAGGTAGATCACAACTGAAGTAAAATAAAACTACTACTGCTTATGTCTTAGACCCCTAATTAAGATATGTATAGAAAGGAAGGTGATCATTATTGAATTCTGCTGAGGTCAAGATAAGGACATAGAAATAAACACTCGATATGGCAACTGGTAACCACAACAAGGGACAGTTTAGTGTCAATGAAGGAATAAAGCTTGGAAGGTTGAGAAGAAATGAAAAGTTCAAAAACATATAGACAATTATTTTTAGAAGTTTTGAAATGAAAAGGAGCAAATAAAATATATAGTAGCAGGCACAGAGGGTAGAGTCGAGCAGAGTTTTTGGTATATTACGGGGTGTATGTAGGCTGAGGAGACGTGCCCAGTAAGGAGGAGAAAACCGACGCTGCATGAGATAGATGCTATACTTGTAGAATGGGAGTTACTAAGAAGACAACAGTCTTGGAGTTTTAGGGTCCTTTTATTGGAAAACCACATACCTTAACACATAGTTAGTTGAAAATAATTGGGTGGCATTAATCCTATATTAAATCATGATTCCTGAAATATCTGCTTTTAACAATTACATTTCTATATTTGAGGTGATGTTATGCTTTGTTTCCTCTTGCCTATAACTGATATGAAGGATTGAAAGCTAAAAACAAAGGGGCATCAAATACCTAATATTCTAAACTGAGGCACAAATAATTCAAAACCAAATACCTTGCTTGTAGCCAAACTCACTATGCAACCCACACCACTAACCTCCCCTGCCCTATCCCTCCCTCCCTCCCCATCCACCCCATTAAAGTGAATACTAGGGAACATGGGAGGTGAATTTCCTTAGTTTTGAAACTTCATTCTGTGGTTTACTCTGCTCACAAGGGGGAGGTCTACAAAGAAAAGTACTCTCTACCTTCCCATTAACAGGGTAACATATCCCTATATTGTCCCAGGAATATCCTAGTTTATGCCTCTAGCCCACTCTATTCTCAAAAGCGACTTGGTATAGACAATGAAATATGTGGTCACCTTACTCAATAGCTAAGTAAGAAGTAACACTCTCCAGACGGGAGATTGGCACTGTATTTCCTGGAACAGTCAATTTATGCAATGAACTCACTAATCTTCTTCTGGGGTCTATACGAGCAGTCAAAATAATAATAATAATAATAATAATAATAATAATAATAATAAAGTCTAGAAAAGACAATGTGAAGAGATAGGAACAATAGAAGAACCTCCATTTCCATGGAGAATGCAGCAAATTTCTATGAGTCACGTAGAAATTAGAAAAGGTAATCAGGTTTGAGTTATCTCCTTGGTCTCCCACCAGTGAAAGCTGAACACAGAATGCAAAAAGGCTGTGAGGTGAGAACAGGGCTGAAGCTTTTGGAGGTGGAGGCAAGACAGGAAAAGCAGTTAGAGGAATTAGATCCATTGAATCTCCTGCCTCTGGAATTATGAGATGGGAAGAAACATCTCATGGCTCCCAAAGAATCACACTTGTGCCTGGAAGAGCAGCCTATGATGCCTGTCAGAGGACATCTGCAGCTGACCATTGCTATGTTCACAGGTATTCACAGCAAGGAAAATGTACCAGTGAGGTTAAAAGATTATTGTCTATTTCTGCAATGCCTCCTCCCACCTGTCAATGGGGTAATCAAATCCAGAAATAAGAGTGCAAGGGCAAAGTCCTGGAAATGAAAACACTCCCTGGTCAGCATTGGGAGGACAGAAGATGATGAAATTGAAGTTTTAGATTGAACAAGACTTTTTAATAATAGAAAGTGACGGGAAAGTGATGAGATTTCCCAAGATGTCATTATGGGTTGGAAAAGGGATAATCAGTGAAGCATTGTTGAAGCAATGATTGGAGAAAATTAAATTATCTTGGGTTTGTATATCCGCAACTTTTTTTGTCCAGTAAACGTATTTGATTAAAAACATACATTTTCTTCCACCCCACCCTGTTAATCATGTCATTATTGCAAGTCATGTTTGAGGTTTTAGGGATTTGAGGGGTGTGTGTGTGTGTGTGTGTGTGTGTGTGTAATTTGTTTCACAAGATTATTTTTTTTAATTGTGGTTTATTTTACTCATGAGATTAGAGAGTGGCTGGTGATGAATTCTAAGCTGTAAATACAGAACTTCCTTCCCTTTCTAAAATATAATATTTTCAATAACCAAAAGCGATAATATCTAAAGCCAGAAGGTAAAAAACATAAAAAGCTGATACATTAGGAACCTGCATTCCCATCTTGCCCTGCAGTGCACTAAATAAATGCAGAGGTTTTGACTGTTATCCATTTTAATTCTCAGCTACAGAAGGGCAAGTCAAGTAGGTAACTAGCTTCTATAGATCTCTCCAAGAAAAACTGAAATGATCAACTTCAGGCAGCTAATCTAGCACTGGATCAAAACCCCTCAGGGAAATATTTATGTTTTACTAGTTTACTCAGAGAAACAGCTCTAGGGGTCTGCAGATATCCTCTGTGATTTTGACTGAAGGAAACACTGATGCCAGAGCTGAAGCTTGTGATTTAATCATAGAAGCAATTCAGCCTTTAGCAATCCTATCTCCTAAGAAATCAATAGCTACACTTTCAGTTCTATTAAAGGATTTTTTTAACTTCTCCACCTGACCAAGATATTAATTTGTATATGTTTCATTGTCTGCCTTTCTGGTTGGTATTTTTGAATGTTGAAAGATTAACTCAATGATTCAGTTTGAAATACTTTCCCCCAAAAGATCATCATTATTTTAATTATTTATGGATTCAAATACCATTTTTCAAACTCTACAGTGCTTTAAAAAATTATCTCCAACATCCAAAGATAACATTTCACGTCAATCTCCCAAACTTGGAGTCTTCCAGTCAGTTGAAGGTGGCACAAAATAATCTTCAGAAACAGATTCTGAAGAATTCTCTGTTCAGAAACAGAGATTTCTGTTAAAAGTTTTAGAAAAAATTGAAAACAAAAATCCAACTGAAGAGCCAGAGAAATTGGAGCAACTCAAGGAAGATTATGGCCTACCATAACTCCTAGAGCTTGTGAAATCTGGAACCATCTACATTGAAATTCTCAAAATTTCCACATGATGAAGCTCTCAACGATATGTACACTATACAGAGGCTGTGGTTTTCCCTCAGTTTTGAAAAATATGGCTTCCTGCTCTAATGTGCTTTACAGTAAGACATTTCATTCTACCTTATAATAATGGTTAAGTTATTACATTTGGATATATGTGGATTTCATTAAATTATGGAGAACACTGAACAATAGGGGTGTACTAAATGTATCAACATTATATGGAGAGCCAGGAGTAAAGAATTCTTTTTTGAGGCTTATTGTCTAACTATATATCCTTGCTCAGTCACCTAAATGTTCTACATCTCATTCTATGACTTTAAAATGGAAGGTTCTGGAATAATGACTTCCTAAACTCTATAAATTTCAATTCTAAATGTTAAAATTATTGGATACCCATAAATCTTTTACATTATTGTTAAGGATTTTTTTTTAGCCATGGAAGCTCATAGATCAATAAACACTTGATTTCTGACAATATATATTGACAATATTTATATCTTTTAGAAAATATGTTTTATTATATTGCAATCAATGTTCAAACTGATTTATTAGAAGAAACAGGTCAATGTTCATATCATTCTGGCTTCTGTCTGGACTTTGGGGATGGAGACCAATATGGCCCTAGTCATAAAGTCTTATAAATAGTTTATTTTTATCCAAACTATAGGAGAACAGAATAAAGACATTTCTAATTTTAGTAGAAAGAGCATTTAGAGATACCAAACAAGGACCATGTCTCCTGTTTCTGTGTGTAACCTACTTTGGTAATATGGAAATATATAGCAATCCACAAATATTTATTAAGTTCTAACTATGTGTCAGTCACTGTTCCAATGACTGAGGATAGAGTAGTGAACAAATATACCAAAAAAATTCTAAACAAGAATATATACATAGAAAAAGAAAAGAGGTGGAATGGTGGGGGGATTAGAACTAGGAAGCTGTGGGTGCTTACACTAGAAGTTTCATTAGAAGAACAATTTCTATTCTATCTCCTTGGTCAAGTTTGCTTTTGGTATACTTAATAAAAGGAATATATACCCTTTTCATTCAAAGGCATATGAATAAATATGCAAGTAGAATTACTTGTGTATACATCTGCTGAACCCTTATAAAACACCCTTTTAAGAGTGCTCAGTCATTTTTTTTCTGGTTACAACTGGTACTTGATATCCTAAACACTTATTCACTGTGTTTACTGGCTAAAGGTCAAATAAAATAAATCTAGAAATACAGTTTCCTTTTCCAAATGCTTGATTTTTGATGATCTTTTACGTGTTCTTAAATGATGGTTCATTTAAATTTATAAAATATTTGTCATTTTTTCTCATAATGTTTGAATTGTACAGTTTTATCAATCTGCAACTTAAATCTTTGTTCTTACTCATTTTTACTCTTTATTTACTCTTCCATTAAGAAGTAATAATAGGGGGCGCCTGGGTGGCTCAATCGGTTAAGCCTCTGACTTCGGCTCAGGTCAGATCTCACGTTCGTGGGTTCGAGCCCCGCGTCAGTCTCTGTGCTGACGGCTGGCTCAGAGCCTGGAGCCTGCTTCCAGTTCTGTGTCCTTCTCTCTCTGCCCCTTCCCCTCTCATGCTCTGTCTCTCTCTGTATCAAAAATAAATAAAAAAACATTAAAAGAATTTTAAAAAAAGAAGTAATAATAGTAGAGGCTAAAGTCTGGGATTGTGATGCCTCCCATTTTGGTTTTCTTCTTCAATATTACTTTGGCTATTTGAGGTCTTTTGTGTTTCCATTGGAAATTGAGGATAGCTTGTTCTAGCTTTGAGAAGAACACTGGTGCATTTTTTATGGGGATTGCATTGAATGTGTAGATTGCTTTGGGTAGTAATGACATTTTCACAATGTTTATTCTTCTGACCCATGAACAGGGAATATTTTTCCATTTCTTGGTGTCTTCTTTGATCTCTTTCATAAGTTTTCTATAGTTTTCATCATATAGGTCTTTTACATCCTTGGTTAGGTTTACTCCTAGGTATTTGATGGTTTTTTGTGCAATTGTGAATGGGATCAGTTTCTTGATTTCTCTTTCTGCAGCTTCATTATTGTTGTATAGGAATGCAATTGGTTTCTGTACATTGATTTTGTACCCTGCAACTTTACTGAATTCATTGATCAGTTCTAGAAGGCTTCTGGTTTTCCAGGAAGAGTATCATGTCATGTGCAAAAAGTGAAAGTTTGCCTTCTTCCTTGCCAATTCTGATGCCTTTTATTTCCTTTTGTTATCTGATTGCTGATGCTAGGACTTCCAGCACTATGTTAAACAACAGTGGTAAGACTGGACACCCTTGTTGTGTTACTGATCTCAGGGGGAGGAAGCTCTCAGTTTTTCCCCATTGAGGATGATCTTAGCTGTGGGCATTTCATAAACTGCTTTTATAATGTTTAGGTAAGTTCCTTCTATTCTGACCTTCTCTAGGGTTTTTATTAAGAAAGGGTGCTGTATTTTGTCAAATGCTTTTTCTGCCTCTATCGACAGGATCATATGGTTTTTATCTTTTCTTTTGTTAATGTGATGGATCACATGGATGTATTTGCAAATATTGAACCAGCCCTATAACCCAGGAATGAATCCCACTTGATCATGATGGATAATTCTTTTTATATGCTGTTGAATTCGATTTGCCAGTATCTTGTCGAGTATTTTTGCATCTGTATTCATTAAGGATATTGGTCTGTAGCTCTCTTTTTTGGCTGGGTCTCTGTCTGGTTTGGGTGTCAAGGTGATGCTGGCTTCGTAGAATGAGTTTGGAAGTTTTCCTTCTATTTCTATTTTTTTGGAATAGTTTGAGAAGAATGGGTATGAGCTCTGCTTTAAATGTCTGGTAGAATTCCCCTGGGAAGCCATCTGGCCTTGGGCTCTTATTCATTGGGAGATTTTTGATAACGGATTTCATTTCTTCACTGGTTATCAGTCTATTCATACTTTCTATCTCTTCCCGTTTGAATTTTGGTAGTGCATGTGTCTTTAGGAATTTGTTCATTTCTTCTAGATTGTCCAGTTTGTTGGTATATAATTTTGCATAGTAATCTCTGATGATTGCTTGTATTTAGAAGGGATTGGTTGTAATAGATCCATTTTCATTCATGATTCTGTCTATCTGGGTGCTCTATCTTTTCTTTCTAAGGAGCCTGGCTCGAGGTTTATCAATTTTGTTTATTTTTTCAAAGAACCAACTCTTGGTTTCATTGATCTGCTCAACTGTTTCTTTGGATTCTATATTGTTTATTTCTGCCCTTATCTTTATTATTTCTTTTCCTCTGCTGGGTTTGGGGTGCTCTTGTTGATCCCCTTCTAGTTCCATTAGGCGCTCTGTTACATTTTGACTTTGTGCTTCTTCTAGTTCGTTGAAATAGGCCTGAACTGCAATATACTTTCCTCTTGGGACTGCCTTTTCTTGGGACTGTCCTAGAGATTTTGGATTGTTGTATTTTCATTTTCATTTGTTTCCATGTATTTTTTAATTTATTCTCTAATTGCGTGATTAGCCCAATCATTCTTTAGTAGGGTGGTTTTTAACCTCCACATTTTTGGAGGTTTTCCAGACTTTTTCCTATGGTTAATTTCAAGTTTCATAGCATTGTGAACTGAAGGTGTGCATGTAAAAAAACAAAAGGAAAAAAAATAAAAGGAAGTAATAATAAATCACGGAGGCTGTTCATAGTTGAAGAATGAAGTAAGCATTTCCTAAGCTAAGAATATTCACCACACCTCTTCTAGTTTCTATCACTAAGAATATGAATTTCCGTACTCTTCTGTTTTTAAATTATGACTGCTAGTGTCAGGCACTGAACACATTGCTGAGAATATGATGGCTGAAATACGTCCTTTGCCCTTGCTAAGATCTCATGTAACATGCAGAAACAAGACTCACAAACAAAACGGTAAGATGCAATGTGATTAATTAAAGTCTGTTCCAAATAATAAAGGATAATAATAAGGAAAAGGGTTATTTCAGAATAAAAGGGTTACAAAACTTTTACAGAGAAAACATTCTCCTTGACTCTTTAAGAATGAGTAGTTAACCAGAAAGAGAAGTAGGGGTCAATGCAAGCTTATTTGTAAGCTAATTTAATAGCTTTAAAGTTAATTTAAGGTAATAGGTAATTGTAAATGGTCCACTATGATTAGAGATCAAACTTTATGTGAATACTAAATTTAATAATTTTCACAAGAAAAAATTTTATAGAGGCAAGTTACTTGATGGATAATTATTCTATGTATCACCTTTTCAAGATCTTAGTATAATACAAAGATCAGATTAATTCTTAATTTTTAGAAGATACATACACTGTAGAATGTTATTGGTACACCTCCTGATCATGATCTACTGGCACCATCCTGTTTTCTTTTCTTTTCTTTTCTTTCTTCTCTTTTCTTTTTTTTTAATTTTAGACAGAGAGACAGTGCATGCAAGCAGGGGAGCAGGAGAGAGGGAGAAAGAGAGAATGGATAGAGAAAGAGAGAGAGAGAGAGAGAGAATCTTAAGCAAACTCCACACTCATCTCAGAGTCTGAAGCAAGTCTAGATCCTACATACCTGGGATCATGACCTGAATCTAAATCAAGAATCAAATGTTCAACCTACTGAGCCAACCAGATGCCCCTGTTTTCTTTTAATCACAACTTCTTTTTTGGAAAACTCTAGCTAGGTGGTCTATATCAAGGTTGTTGAACTTTTTCCACGAAAGCTTGTATTATATTCAAAAATTTAGAGAAAGAGCCATTTAGGTCAAGATATTTCATTTGGCACAATATACATCTAGTTTTGTTGACCCAATTTATGTATATTTTTATTATACAGCAAAAAAAATCTTATGTTAATTTATTTTCTTCAAAGAGCTTTGTTTTGTTTTGTTTTTTCCTAAGGCTTACTTAGTTCCAAGAAAAAGAAAAGGAAACATGAGGGAGAGAATGGAAAACAAGGTCTTGTAATGGAAAAGAAGAAGTTTTATTTCTATGTTTAATAGATCTCTAAAGCTTACAAAAAATTCCCACAATCTATCTGCTCAGACAGATCAAGGAGGTATTATAAGAAACCTATAGCAGAAAGAAAATGTCAAGGAAACATCACAGATATAAAACAGATTTTTTTCCATGAACAAATTGTTTCTAGGATATATATTCTATAAATGTCCAGCACTTGCCTTGTGCAGGTGCTCTTGACAAATAATTCAGGCACAGAAATTCTACAATGTTAAAATCTGATTTCTTTATTATCTTTCCCATACAAATGAAATCTAAATTCAAGTTGAAATGCTAATAAAGTATATATGCTTAATTTTTGCTTCTGTCATTTGAAAATAGAGAATTTAAATGTCAATACAAATGATTTTATAAATATGCAATACTTTGGAAATCACAGATTCTAAAGTTTTTAATGCAGAGATGTCAGCACTCTTACAGACTCTAAAATATATCATTTACTCTTATTTCTGCTACGTGGTTTTATAATACCCATTTTAAGTAGCTAGAGACTGTTACTCTAAATTGAGTTTCTCAGAAAGGGACTTTTTAAAACCATAATAACAACAAAGTTATTACTAAAGAGAAAGGATTTATTCCCCAAGTTTCTTTGCAAAAGTCAATCATGCCTGCAGAGGAACTTGATTAATGGTGCATAATCTACAGATGCTATGGAAGCGTTGTAAGTGAGAATGTTAATTATCTAACGTTTTAGCAGAAAGATAAGAGTTTAACCTTTAGAAAAAGAAAGACAGGACTAAATAACTCATGGGAATTTGTAATGGGATAGTGAGCTTTTTATATTCCCAATGGCAACTGAAATCCATCCCAGGTGACAACTGACAGAAACACACGAACATCAGTTTCCACCAAGGCTGACACATGAAGTGTTGGCAGCCTCTTCAGCTTCATGTTAAATAAGAGTCTATACCTCTAAAGTACTCAAAAATACCAGCATGCACACCAGAGGAAATTTATTACTATGGGTTACTTAAAGACAATTGAATCTCTAATAAAGACTAAGGAATTACCAAGCTACTAAAGCTCTAACCTTTCAGGCTACTCTATAATACAGCTATTTATGATGAATAATAGCTTGCTTATAACCTCACATGTGATATTTGAGTGGTATTTCTTGCACGTGCTTCTTCCTTGTTTTACTTTTTTTGGGGGGGTGTGTAAACACTGTTTGGTTGCTTGTTTTTTAAAATAAAACTCGTTGATATGTTAATATATACCAACTCTCAAATTTTCCATTCTCAAGAAGTCAAAGTTAATATAAAACAAAGACTTGCAGAAATCAGTTAGCCTAAATATGTAAATGATGAAAGGCAAGAAAGACATTTTATTTTAACAATACATAAAATTTATCATGAAACCAAGACATGTTAGATGATAAATCTTTTGAATTGAAATTCAAGGCCAGCAATGTTAGAGTTTCAGACATAAACCATTCCTTCTACCTGTTTCAATCTGGGCATTCGTCAGAGATTTTTGCCCTTAACCTGTTTTTCTCTTGCTCCACATGTTACCAAGGTAATCTGATTATTGGTAGCCTTTCAGCCACTACAGATATATTGATGACTTCTAAGTCAATACCCCAGAAGAGCTTTATCAATCTATCCCAGGAAAACGTATCCAACTGCCTACTGGATATAGGATGTATAAATCCCAGTCTGTAAAACTACATAGTAAATTGATGGATTTTCTTCATTTTTCAATAATTGAACTTATATTTTGAAAGCCCATTTCACCTGCAAATAAAAACTCAATTCCAATCAGTTGAAGAAACAATCTGCTTTCTCCCTAGACTTGCTTTATAAACTCTGGAGACACAGTAGCTTTTGAGGACAATGTGCTTACATACTCATCTTTCATTTACTAAGATGTCCCTTTTCCCAGTTTGTATTTTGTTCATCAGTCCACAAAAACAAGTGCTGCAACTTCCCCTCCCCCAAGGTCACTAAGTTCAGTGCATTTTCAGTCATGTGTGAGCCATGCTAGGACACATGGAAAATACCTTCCTGATCCCAAACTACTCAGGGCTGTGGGAAATTCCATGAAGCCCTCTGCCTAGCCAATCTGCCTAGACATACTAGGAGAAGATTTCTTTCGCCCTTGTTCTTACATGTTGTGAATGAACTCTGTAGCTCGCCAAATCTCCATATTCTGGAGTTGAATATAAGAGGTCCCTTCCTGGAGTCCATGACTTTTCTTTAGTCTAGGAGGAAAGGAGATTTGCAGAAGAGAAATCTTTTTTATATCTATTTTTTGCCATGAGGAGTTTTGAAATATTTTCTCTCTCTTTTTTTTTTCTGCTGCAACGTGTTTATTATGTGCCAAAAAAACTACACCACAGCTTACTCCACAGTCTGTAGGAGGGCGCAGTCTTGCCTGCATACACTACAATGAGGTAGAGACTCCACACACAGCTTCACAAAACCACAGAGCAGCTGGGATATGCAACAAAGGACGTCAGCTCAGCAGGAGGGAGGGTGTGACACTGGTCCTTTGGCACACAGCTTCCCAGA
Organism: Suricata suricatta; assembly: GCF_006229205.1. Taxonomy (NCBI): domain Eukaryota; kingdom Metazoa; phylum Chordata; class Mammalia; order Carnivora; family Herpestidae; genus Suricata; species Suricata suricatta. Next base: position 35,426,056 of record NC_043704.1, on the reverse strand, counting down.
GAGGGGCGAGTAGGTTTTTTTTTTTTTTTAAAGAAAAAGTCAAGTTTTCAAATCCAGTAGCATTTCAGTGACTGCAACTGTTCCTTCATACGTTTCTCAACTGAAAGAAATGAGGAAAGGGTACTTGTCCCCTCTGAGAGAAATCAAACCTAGAACTAATTCTTGATCTGTTTTATAGTAATCGTCTGTTTTCATGTGGCAGTATAAAAGGAATACTCTAAATTGCCTGGGCTCGGAGAATACCAACAAACTCAAGGAAAGGAATTAAAACATCATTGGTACCTCATCATGTTATCCTACCTCATCATTCTCATCATACCTATCTCCCATAAATAATATACACTCCAAAGGTCAAAAGTCCTTATCTCCCACCCACATCTATCTAGTTCCTGTGTGCCTAACTCAGTGAATAGCATGTTTATCCATCTAGTAACCCCAAACAAATTACCTATGACACCGAAAAAGTTACTACATCCCCCAACATCCAGGTAGTAGCACAGTTTTATTAATTTAAATGCTATACTAGCCTTCAAATCAGTTTCTTGTTTTCTGGGAAAAATATTAGTTTAAGCCTAGACTATTTCAATAGCTCCAAACTGATCTAATTTCCTCCCAATTCATCTTCAACAACACGGAAAGATATTTTCTCTAAAATATTATACCAAACCATTCTGTAAATAATTACTCTTTATCTGAAATTTCACTCTCTTCTATCTCTGTCTACTTAATTCCTACCTGTCCCATGAAATACATCAAGCATCATGACCCTGTGAAGCTTTTCCTCATTTATTATAACCTCCACTCCCATACCATTCTTCAAATACTTTGTGATATAACTGATATAACTTGTGGTTGTCTCTCTGTCAATACGTTAATGTGACAGGTGAGTAGGCATGGGCCATATTGAAAATGAGTAGGTTTGTGCTGTAAGTGACTAACTCAGTGCTAAAAATATACCATATTAGATTAATTGAATATAAATGACACCCAACCTCCCCAATCAGTATGACTTTCTTAGTGGTTCCAATTCTGTACTCTCTTGCTCTATTCTCAAATTCAGATTTTCCTCAAAGACTTAGTACTCTGAATGTGTATATTCTTATCTTATTGAATATCCTGTATGATTCATCATTTTATTCCTCTGGATATAGGCCCATAAAAGTAATCACAAATTTAGAAAGTAAGTCATTTACTAATGTCATGGGAAACAAAAATGTTTTCAGGAAAAATAACTAAGTATCCTATATGGATTAGTAGTAAATGGCACTTAATAGTCATAATGTAAACATGATTTATTAATCATCCAAAATGACCACAAAACTGCCAGAGATAGAAAAATTTGGGGGGAAGTAAATAGCTGGAAGTCAAAAGATACTACCTAAAAGTGAGAAGTCGTGAAAGAGAATATAAGTTCATTATTTTGGAAATATAGATTAATATTAAAAAACTATGGAGGAACAGAGGAAGGACATGGAACAATCTGGAGGGGATCTAAAGATTCTAATAGTTTTTTAACTGACATTCAACAATTCTACTCTATCAAACTTCATCTATACTTCTACATGTTGCTAGTGCTAGTCAAACTTCTGAACCATTTAATAATTCTTTAATTAAATCAAATTGATTGTTGGCTCTCTCACTGTGGAGGATTCAGCTTTCTGGGTTCTGACTTGTCTGTTGCTCTTGTCTTCCTGGTTTCCAGCCTCAAAAAATTTACTGTTGGATCTGCCATTGCCTCTACTCTAATTCACCTTATCCAGTGGATTTATGCCTTTAAAAATATATAAATATACACATATACATATTTATATGTTTATACTTTATTATATAGTTATTATATGCATGTGTTTTATATATATATATATATATATATATATACATATATATATATATTCACTGAAGTTTGGGGGGAGTTTCAGATAGAGAAGTGGTAACTATTTATACTCAAACTGCCATTTTTCCTATGATTTTTCTCCTCACTTTCAAAAGTTCTGTCATTCTTATTCACGAAATATTTTAATTCAGATAATTAAGTTAGTTGTCCAGTACCTATAATAGCAAAACTCAGAAACTCATTTAATTTTGAAGTCATGCTCTGTCTCAGCACTGGAATTCTTCATGCTAGGCCCCACAGGATACATGATTGATTTTTTCTCAATTTCCCCATTTTGTGCTCTTCCTTATCTTTCCACCATCCATCCCTCAGCTCCTGTAGGAACTAGAAAGGGTAAGCGGCAGAGACAGGGAAAGTACAAGAAAGATCTTACTTTACTAGTTACTGGTATGTAAGATATCTGGAATTGGTGCTCTCTAGTCTTGGTGTAAATTGAAAAGTGAATATTTCCTTTGTGGACTTCCTTTGTAAATTCTGTGGGAAACATCACCGACTCCTTATTCACACACCCTGAGAACTTCCAAATGTTGCTCACCTGATGTAGCAATGACTCTCTTTGTGGTGTTGCTTACTTCTCTGTCCTCAACCTCTGGCATTCCACACTGCTCAGCTCTCTAACCAGGTGCATTGGTCCTTTAAGTAAAACCTTTTAGCACAAAGATATCTCTCAAGTTCACTTTCAGTCCATAGATCTATTGACTGGACAAACACGTGGAGTGCAGGTGACTTTCAATGCAGCACATCTCTTCACTCTCATCAGAACAACCACACAGTCACAATGTCTGCCTTATGATTTTCTAGAACAGGAGTTTTGTCATCCATTGTGCCTAAAGATGCAGGCAACCCAAGTAGAGCTCTCCAAGGCCTTCCATTTAAGTTCCTCAGATTCAGTACAAGGGGACAGAAAAGCACTTTATTCCCATCTCCTATGGGTGGTGGGAATACTATCAGAATACATCAAATTTCTATAAAGAAATATTTTTCTTTATCTCTTCACTTTGCTCTCTCAATGAGCATTGGACTAAAAGTTAATACAACCTGATTTTATGATCTCCTTAGCAACTTATGACTAAGTGGTCTAGAATCTAAGTTTAAAATGCTTCTCCCCTTACTGTTTCTCTTCAACTTGGGACCTCAGTCAAACATGAGCTACAGAGAGTCAAAAATTTAAATCCTCTTTTCCTCTAACTAGCCACCTTTAACAAATCACCTAACTTCTATTAAATGACAAGTTGACTGTAATGACCTATGGGGGTCTTCTAATCTACAAATAAGCAAGAGTTTTTGTACATAGAAACCACAGAAATGTTTACATTTACTTTCATGGCTAGAAAAAAGTATCAACACAAGAACTTCCTATTGCAAGATAGTATAGAAAATAGCTTATTTAGATATGTTATGTAGACTTTGTCTTCATTTGAATCTTTAATACTCAATAACTGAGAGCTGACTAGGATGTGGGATAACTGGGACACTTGTTTCCTGTTGTTAAAACTGTAAATTAGTACAATAACTTTGGGAAACAATTTAGTATTATCATGTAAGCCTGAATATTTATGTGATCTATGGCCTCGAAGACTATATATACTAGAGAAACTTTTGCATGTAGAAACTAGGAAACACATACCAAAATGTTTATAGTAACATGTTCATAAGAGTGAAACCTGGAGACAGACTAAAGTCTTTTAATAGTAAAATGCATAAATTGTGCTATTTCCTACTATAGAATACTATGCTACATAAAAAATTAATGAACTAATACATATCTAACATGCATGAGTCTCTGTGGGGAATAGGTTTATGAATTCCCTGAATTTGCACCAATAGGTTAACAAGGTTTAAAGCAGAAAGCAGCCACAGGGCAAAAGTGCCCCCAGCATAGAACAAAAGCATACAGCAGGAAGCTGCTTCCATAAGATGAAAGCATCCATGAATAGGTCAATAGGTAAACAGGGTGAAAGACCACTGCAGCAGGGTGAAATTGCTCTAATATTTTTGTTAATTAGCAAAAAAAAAAAAGTGCCTTGTTGACCTTGGGGTAGCATATTCTAGGCAAGTTAAAATGAACAGACACAGCACCTGGTCCCTGTCATAAACAGCCATCTGCTTGGCACTGAGGTTTTGTTTTGTATTGACCCAAACTCCTAACACTGCATACCTTTGCAACCCCGTTTCACTCCCACACACGAGTTAATGATCACTGTTTTATTGTCTCTTTCTACACATCCATCAAGCTTGTAAGCCTTCTGATCCTAATAAATACAGAGCAAGGACTCTTGACTCCTCCAGGACATTCGCCTCTTTCATATTCAATTCTGCATCCTCTCTTCTGCTGGACAGGAAAGAACTCCAGACTCAAAGTCTGCAACAAGTCTCAAAAACAAATTGTTGAGGGGAAAAAAGCAAGTAATATAAGAGAACATACTATGTGATTCAATTTATATAAAGTGAAAAAGTGGTGGCACCTAGGTGGCTCAGTCAGTTGAGCATCTGACCCTTGATTTCAACTCAGGTCATGATCTTATGGTTCATGGGATCGAGCCCCACATTGCGCTCTGCACTGAACATTGAGCCTTCTTGGTATCCTTTCTTTCCCTTTCTCTCTCAGCCCCTTCCTGGCTCATGTACTTATGCACACTCATGCTCTCTCTCTCTCAAAATATAAAAATAAACATTTAAAAATAAATAAGGTGAAAAACTAAAACAGTAAAAATTATATAATTTAAAAACATGTAGGTTATAAAACCAAGAATGAAAATCAAGTAAATGTTGAAATTAAAAATCAGAATTGTGGTTATTTCTGGGGTTAGGTGGGAGGTGTGATCAAGAAGGAGCACACATGGTATTAAAGTCCATTAATCAGAATCTAAAGATTAAAAAATGAAACCATGTCAAAAATTTGTATTACAGAAAATTTAATCACAAATTACTGACATAGGTGATGGAAAAGCTGAGAAACCAAATACAAGAGAGTGAGGTAGGGCAGACACTATCAAAAGCAGAATTCTACTCTCATATCTAGGCCAAAGGAAAAAAAAAAAGAGGAGATGGTATTACCAGAGCCCAGACTGGAACCACAAGGGGCCTATTCAAGAACCATTGGTAATATACAGCTACCACAGATGTGTGTGTAAGGCAAGGCCAGGGACACAAAATACCTTGTTTTCTTTCTTCCTCCTGCCTTCCTAACTCTTGCAATGGTTCGTTCACACTGCCCTAACACAGATGAAAGGGAACTGGGGTCACGTAACCTGTGAAGACCTTCCTTCTTATGATACAGGGTATAAATCTAACAGCCAATAAACCCAGAACAGTCACATTAGGATGGAAGGTTCTTTTTCTCAGAGGAGCAGTGCATACATGTGTGTCCATTTTATCATTATTCTTTATGTTAAATACATACATTTTTTTCTTTTATGTACAATATACATATACACACTTATTCTAGCATGGGGAGAAATGTTTTGCTTTGTGAATTATATCAGCAATTTCAGTACACTACAGGGATACATGAGCTTTCCAAATTGATCTTTTTTAATGTAAGATCTTTTAAAATTCCACATTGGTAAAATGGACACAATAATACATACTTTCCAGAGTTATTTCAAATTCTATGAGAGATAGGATGCATGAAAGGTCTAACACTGTGGCTGTCATAAAGTACAACTTCAGTGAAAGTGACTCGTCAAATCTTTTCCTCATGGAACTCTGAAAAAGCTACTGAGGCTTTTTCTGATTTCAAAACTTGACCAGAAAAGACTAAATAATTATAAATTTCTTTTCATATTATTAAAAAATTAATATACTTCTATGATTTTTTACTATTGTATTCATGCTTTGCTACTAGCATATTCAAAAGCATAAGGCAACACTATGAATTATTGCAAAAGGCATGTTCCTGTTACAGTACCCATTATTGTAAGGGGTTAAAGGAAAAAATACACTAAGTACATGCAGAATATTGGCCACTCCCCAAAAGAAAACATTTAAAATGAAGCAGTAGAGACTTAAAATCAGTTCGCATAAACAATGGCAGGAATGTGTAGTTTACTGAGGACTGAAATAATCCCACAGCAGTGTGGTGAATTTTCATTGATATATAAGTGGTTGCCTATTATTTGCAACAGTGAAGAGGACTAATTTAACACAAGAATATAGCAGGAGAGGCGATGCCGGCTTAATGATAGGTTCATTCTCTGCAGGAATTCATATGAGTGAGTAGGGGAAATAAGGATAGCTGCAGAGTGGGGAAAAGAAGGCAAATGAGATGGCTGCAAACCACATGGCATCTTTGCTTGGAAGTCTATTACATGAATGTGCCAAGGAGCTGTTTCAGTGCCCTACTGTGTGAGTCAAGAAATGTGACTACAACTTGACAAAGTACAAAAGGTAAAGACTGGGTAAAGCTGACAGACCTCAGGGATCTCTGTTACTGGCTGTTCCCCTTCAAAGTGTCATTGGCAAAAGATGAAAGCAGCCCCTGGCACATAGAGCTGCAGGTGCACAGCCCTAACTTGGTTACAGAGCAGCAGGGGAAGAAAAGGTGTGCCCTTTACTGGAATCCAATTTGTTAAAAGAAACTGTACATTCTGTGAAACTATTTACCCTGATTTGGAAATTAGTGGTTGCCTTAGCAACACTCGAATCCCATGAGGTTCGCACACAGTGCTAATTTCAATCCATGGACAGCTTCACGAGTGAGGAATGCAAACAGTAAGTTGAGTGTCCCATCTGACATGCCTCTCATAGGAAATGAGATTCCTCCCTGTCTATAAAAATTTTCTGATAATGACCCCCATTTATCAATATCTTCCATGCAGTAGGTGACATGCTGTCAGCTTCACGTTTAATTTCATTTGATGGTTACTGCAAGCCTGCAAGGTCAGTAATATTATTCCCATTTTCCAGATGACAAATTAGCTGTAGAGAAAATACATAACGTTCCCAAGGTCACCCAGTGGTGGTTTAAGGGTTTTAACTCAAATTTACCTGACTCCAAAATTCACTGTTCTTTTAGCAATTCTAACTTTGTTAAGAATAATACAATTTTTTTAAACTGCAAAGTACCTTTGGGATTATCTGTCACAGTGTCCTTATTTAAAACCTAAGGAACTAGAAACATAAAAATACTGAGAGATTTACCCAAGGTCACATGGTCAATGATGACAGGGTTGAGAACAGAATCCAGGCTTCAGGACTCTTTGCATCTATTTATTGAAGCCGTCTCTGAGCAATCTAAATTGTGATGCCCTCCATGTTGGACTGAATCTCATTGGATTTTCATGTCTTTTTCTATGTTTAGGTAAATACTGATAGAACTAAAATGGACATAAAGACTGAGAGGACTCCTCTATTATTTTGAGACAGAACAGTAAGTGTTCAACATTTTTAAACCCAAAACATTAAAGGTGACTGATTTGCACAGGCCCTTCCAAACTGGGGGCATGCACAGCTGCTCATGTCATAAAGTACCCTTGCACAATTTTCTTTCTACAGTGAGACATCCCATCTGTGTCTGTAGCAGTCACCCTGAAGTTGACAGGAATATGAGTCAAATGGCAGCTTCACTTTGCCCCTGGGTTTTCACAGGAGGTAAGGACTAGTCTGAAACAAAATTGAACAGTGAGGGTTATGTATGGTGCTTCTTACTAAACACTTTTCTGTGCCACTGCCTCTTTCATGACCTGATACTCTCGTCCTCAAATTACCAGACTCCCAGTGCCACCATACTGTCAGTCTTGCCATACTGTCATCTAGCTAGCCAAAGTCCCCTGCTTTAAAATCCCATTAAGACCTGGCCTCCTCCACGGTAACCTTATGCTCCAAAATTGCCTCTCATTCTTCCTTTCCCTATTCTTATCACAATTGCCATCTCCTTGATGATTTCAGAAAGTTTTTGAAGAAAGATATTTCTGAGACAAAACAATAGAGGCAATCTTTGCATAAAATTCCTCTCGTATTATGTAGTATATATTTTGTTAACCTGATCCATCATCCTCCTACAAAGCCTTTGTGCCTTGCTATGTGTTTAAGTTTGCCTTGACTTTTTGTGTAAATCCTTTAATCCAGTGCTGGTTTCAGGCTTCAAAACCTTGAACTCCAAGAACTAGAACCCCCAATGTTGAAAAATGTGTCTGAAAACAGAACTTGGGAAGGATTCCTTTGAGCTGAAAAAAAAACAACTAGTTATTGTTCAGAGTCACTGAATCGATCAATATTTAGCAATCCATTCATCTATCAAAACATTTATTATATGCTTACTATGTGCCACCACTATACTTAGCATAGGAAATTTTTAAAAAATGAGTAAGTAATAGTATTAACCTTCAAGAAATCTGTAATATAGATGGAGAGACAATACATATGTTCATTGCAATTCTTTGTAATAACTGTTTTGGTGAGTGGGCAATTCAGTAAAAAGATGAATAATGCCCAGTGCATTGTTCAATCTGAACTTGAACATTGCCACTTACCTGTCTTGACAAGTCACTTAACCTCCCAGAGCTTTAGTTTTGATTTTGGTTTTGATTTTTGTTGTTGCTGTTGTTTTGTTTTAATCTTAAAACTACAGGAAACATATGCTCATTTTGCAGGATTGCTTAGAGAAAACACATAACTCTGGTACTAGTGTGCCTGGCATAGAAGATACATATCTGGCAACCATTTTTTCCATTATTATAATGACAAAGATAAACCCACATATTATGTACAGACACACAAATGTATTAGAATTTGTGAATCCAGAGAGATTTCCAGGATTCCACAGTAGCTTAAAATGACAAGTATAAAAAAAAAAAGAGAATGGAGAGAAGAAAGTAAAGATTGTCATGGCCCCATGTTCAAAGGCACAAAGAAGCATGATAGCTTAGGGGCTGCTAGTGGGTCTGAGTGGCCGCAGCAGAAGACCAGAAGCTAACTGTTGAGGTTGAAAACAAGATCACAAAACAAAAAGACTTTATAACCATATGTCCCTGTTTACCTGCAATAACCCTGAGTTATCCTGATTGCCCCAAAGTAACTATTCCTAAACTTAAATGATAAATCATATGGTCATCCTACTTAAACTCTATGGTGAGAAATCCTGGTCTAACCTGAAAGGTATGAAGAGTGCCTGGAGAAAGCTAACCTGGGGAATGACATAGTAACTTCTGGTTTTAAAGAGCACATTCTGTCAATTCTGTTACCAATGGCGAAGGACAGTTCAGAGAGGACAACCTGGAGACAAGATAGAATGTGGAAGTGAAGTCAGTATGAGTTACACTTAAAGTTATTTGATCTGGATTACAATCATAGATAACATATCTCTTCAATCTATTTATCACTTACTCTATGTCTAAGGATATTCTAAATGCATCCCTGTGTTATCTCACTTAAACCTCATCACCCCCTCACAAAGTGGGTTGTTATTATTATCTCTCTTTTTATCTCTTATTATCTTTCATTATTATGATCTCTCTTTTTATATGAGGAAACTGAGACCTAGAGAAGTTAAATTATTTGCTAATGTTTAGGAAGATTCAAACACAAACTCACAGACTTTATCACTGGACCTCACGTTTGTAACCATTAAATTATATTGCAATTACATAGAACTCAAGCCCATGAACTGTTGTCAGTGTCCCCGGCCAGAACCTGACTAGGTAAATAAAATCCTCTTTTCCTTTTTTGTGGCCCAGAATCCTCAAAGGATTATTATATTATTATTCATTATTTTTTGTTTATTTATTTTCTTGGTTTTTCCCCCTAATTTGTCAAACTGGAACTCAGATAAATTCCCTTGACCCAAAATAGAACGGAGATGTTGTCCTGAATTCAGGCTACTCTTTTCTGTTATTTTTATGCTTCCAAGACCACTACAAAAAGCTAAGGTTAAGGTTTTCACTTCTAATCTAAAGGTGTCAGTAAAATAAGATGTTTACTTTTAAAAAGAACATTTTGACAACTTTTCCATATCTACAAGTGAGACATGACTGTCCATCACCCCCATTTAAATAGAAGAGGAAATTTTCTCCCCACATTTATCTCAGTCTCTATTTCTATTGCTATCCCATAATTAATCTCCCCAGGATGATTAAAAATTATAAAATTTACCATCTTTGTGAAAAACGCATCCTATCATGAAACAGGGTGACATTAGTGTACTTCACAAAGTGTGGGCTATATAGTTCTATTCATGATCACTTGAATACATAGGGAAAAATACCTGCTGACATTTGAAATGGGATGATTAATCTGTGGTATGTATGAAATAGAATTAAGAAGACTAAGAACAGATTGCATGTGAGAGGTCAGTGAAAGGAAAAAATCAAGAATGATTCTCAAGTTTTTGCCTCAGGTGAATGAGTGAATGAGTGGACAGTGATTTTATAAAATTAACTAGGGAACATAATCAGAGGAACTGCTTAAAAGGTTGGACAGGTGTTAGTGAATTCAGTAAATATTTGTAGGTATAAATGCATAGGTGAATTAAAGATTACATCACTGAAATGAAAAGATGATGGAGAAGTTAATTTAAAATGGAACCAGTTCAACCAATTATTTCAAGGTTACTTGACAAACATGAAGCAAAATTGTTTTGGTTCTGTGTATTAGCTGGGAAATGAGGAAGGCAAATGAGAAATATAGGCACGTGTATGTGAGTGTAGAAACATTCACATCATCCTAAAAATGTCTGAAAATTGATTACAGAGAACATTTAGAACATCTGTATAATTGTTTCATCTAATCTATTATTGTAATTTTAACCAACTGCAAAGATTGGATATTAGGATTTTGTTTAATTTTTGTTTTATTTTGAAATACATTGCCTGATATTGTGCTAGAAAAACTGTCTTAGTCCCTCATAAGCTTGGTGTATACTCTCTTTGGCTCAATTGCACAAGGTGTGTTTTATCCATTAACTGTTGAAGACTAAAGTCTTGGCTAAAATTATCATTACCTTTTTTCCTACCTTAACTGAATCTTTCCTATAGTCTAAAAGATAAGTATATCCTTGGTTTGGAAGATAAAGATAACTTGCCATGTCGCTTCTAAAATATCTCCTAATTTTTATTTCCCTGGACACATTTTCACAGCCAATGGTAACATTCTTCCTGACATACTCATATCGTCTATCTCTGTCCCAGAGGTGATGAGGAGATCTGACAGATAGAGACACATCAGCAGCCAGGCCAACTGGCTGCCAACTTGGACATATGTACAGAGCAGAGAGCGTGCTAAAGTTCCTAATGCAGAGAGCCAAGAGCCCACTGACATTCACCAATGACTGAAGAATGTGTCAATATCGCTACAGCATAGTCAAGTTCGGAGTGAGCCATGTTAAAGGTTTGGAAAGGAGAAGATGACCACCTGTGTAGGGCACCACTCTGCTATGTATATGTGCCTCATTTGGCATCCATTTTGCATGTCTGCTGCTGGGCTTCCATCTGTCGAATCTCAATGTAATGTCAGAGATAAAAACTGAAGACTTCATGGCTTCAAAGTGCAGTTTTCTGCTAGCTGCCTGATGGCTGTCTGGAGACATAAAATTTAGAAACCAATCCCTGCTGACCAGCCCTCTTCCATGATAAGTATACTTTAACTTTACCTCTGCAGCATGTTTATTTAATCTAATCAATATATCACTTCGGGAAGAACTTGGCAAATTTAAAGGTTCAAAAGTGAGAGAACATAGTACTTCATCTTATAGAATCAAATCACATATAACTGAGTTACATTATGAAATAATTTCCCTTTTGTCTGTTGAATGTGTACTTAGAAAAGTATAGTATTAACTGGAATGCAATTTAACTTGTACTATATGTCTAAATTGTAACTTAATCACAGTATATAATATTTTTCAGAATAAATGAATCTAGGACTTTGAAAATATTTTGCCAACTATATGTAATTAAAAATCCCTTAATTCATCTATAATAGCATCTTTGACCCTTTCTTAACTATATTTATTTATATCTCTCATTGGAATAATTAATCAATTAAAACTGCATCACTAATTCTGGTCAATTTTATTTTTCCTTATTTTTCTTCTTAGAATTTAAAACGTTTTTATTTTTGTAACATATAATTATAAACATTTACTTTTACTTCAAGTGTATTCCAAAAGGATTTAAGTATATCTTTTCTGCATATGAGAAATAATGTAATCAATCATAGATTGGGAGAAATTACAAAACCAAAGGATCTTTTGAAGAATGGAATTGACATCCCAGGATATCTTGACTAGACTTGTACTAGTTCACCTCCTCCAGGTAAATATAGCTTTATATCTCTATCTTCAGAACTTCATTATTATAGACTCTCAAGCTCTGTAATGCTATGATTATTTTCTAATAGAAAACTGATCTGCTTCTATTGTTGAGAGTGTGTGTGTGTGTGTGTGTGTGTGTGTTTGTATCAAGGTTGATTGCACATTATCATTACTAAAAATATATTTTAAAACCTAAGAATAAATTAAAATTAAAAATTACATAAATATGTATATGTATGTGTGTGTATATATATATATATATATATATATATATATATATTTTTTTTTTTAGGTATTTTGATCAAATCACCCAAGGGTGACCTCCAATGAGTTCCCTGCTTATGCAATTACCTCTCCTTGAGTGTGGGCCCAAACTATGAATTTATTTAGCCAATAGAATGTGGCAAAAGTAATGTGATATTACTCATGATTATCTTACATTATGTAAGATTCTGTCTTAGTAGGCTGGCCTGCTAGCTTTGAAAAAACAAACAGTCCTGTTTAGCAAAGAATATCCAGAAATGAGCAGCAGATAGCCTCTAGGAATAGAGAAAAGCTTCCAATCAATAGAAAGAAAAAAAAATAGAAGAAGAAGAAGAAGAAAAGAAAAAAATGAAAGAAAGAAAAGAAAAGAAAATAGTGGGGTTTGGGGGACACTTCAGTCCTATGAGCACAAGAAAAAGAATTCTGCCAACAACCTGAATGAGCTTGGCAGTAGATTCTTCTCCAGTCAAGCCTACAGATGAGAGTGAAGCCTAGTTAATGCCTTGAGTGAGTCTTGTGTGAACCTGAGCAGAGGCTCTAGCTCACCTGTGCCTGGACTCTGGACCCACAGAAACTGTCAGATGACAGTATATTGTTTTAAGCTGCTAAATTGTGATCCTCAGTTTCATAGCAATAGAAATCTAGAATAGATTTATACACAATTCTCCAGAACTCTTATCTCAATAAATAGTCTGGAGTTGTATTGATTGGTTGGCTGAGCTACCATAACAAAGTACCATGAACTGGGTGGCTTAAACCACAGAATTTTATTGTCTCACAGTTCTGGAGCTGGAAGTCCAAGATCAAGATGTCAACAGGATTCCTTCTGAGGGCTATAGGGAAGATCTGTTCCATATGCCTCTCCCAGATTATGGGGCCTTGCTAGAAATTTTTATCATTCTTTGGCTTGGAGAAGTATCACCCCAATCTCTGCTTTCATGTTCACATGGTGTTTTAACTGTGTGCCTGTCTGTGTCCAAATTACTCCTATTTATAAAGACACTAATTATATTGGATTAGAGTCCCTCTCTAATCTAGTATGACCTCATATTAACTAATTACATTTACAATGACCATATTTCTAAATAAGATCATATTCTTTGGAGCAGGAAATTATAATTTGAACATATAAATTGAAGGGACACAATTCAACTCATAACAGGTGTTTTGCTCTTACTATAAAAGGGACTTCTAAGAAAGGAAGAGAATAATGCCATTTTAATTTAAGGTGTCATTTTCTCAAAATATTGACCTATCCTTTCATCTCTCACTTTTTCATGGCTAGAAGAGAGGGGGACCAAAATCATTCATATATCCATCTCTTTTTAAAATGTGTTTCTTCTGAATACTTTTTCACAGTGACAGGAGCCACGAAAATATATTTCATTAAAAAGTTACTATATCAGCTTTACTCATTAAAATACAGAACAAGTATTTGTCTTGGCTTATGTAATGTGGTGCCCAAAATAGTCAGACTTTGAAGACTGTTTGAAAGTTTGTGAATTACCAATATTTCTTTAATAGTAACTTATTTTCTATCATATTTTGAGAACAGAAAGCATGAAAATGTATTTGATATCACCAAAGTTTGAAATTATCCTCTTCCAAGTGATAAAGATTTTAAACAGTGAAGAGAATCTTGTGGCCTACAGAAATAGTTATTAGCCAATTAAGCATCCTCTACCTGCAAGGTACTCCAATAAACAGTTAACACATATCATTTCATTGTCTATATAGTAATCATATCAAGTAGATGTTAACATCTCCATTGTATAAACAAAGAGCCTGAGGAAAAAGAATAAGCAATGTGCTTAAAGTCACACAGTTAGAGAATATTAGATCATAAATTTTAATCAAAGTCACCTGGAATCTAAGAACAAAAACTTCTTAGAGTCCACTATTAGCCATAGCTACTTTGTTATACAGCTAAAAACTTACTATTAACAAACACATTGTGTCATTCAGAGATTTCTTTAAATGGCACCACTGAATTCAAGGGAAAAGCTCAATGGAGCTGACAGGAGAAGAGTGCTGGCCTTATTCAATTTCCTACATGTTCCCTCGGACAGCAGTCCGGACACTTAAATTATCTCCTTGAAGTAGAGTTGGATGAATATCAAACACCAAAAAAAAAAATTTCTTAAGGAGTCAACATGACTATATGAAAAGCAGAAGCTTACAATTGTATCCACGGATCTGTGACTTGTATATCTCCAGAACTTCTACTCTGGTAGTCTGGTTTTACTTTCACACCGTTTACCTCCCTTTCCTGTATTGTTTGCCATGAACATAAATTGTGGCTTGATCTGAGATTTGCATGGTTTGGCTTGTATTTAGAGCCTTCATCTAAAAACATACCATGGGTTATCTGAGAGATTCAACTCAAGCTCTCAAGCTGTAGAAATACCCATACATCACTAGAAGTTAGTTACTTGGGAAGAAATTTCCACAATTCTGAATCTATAGCCCTGTAATTAGGTGACCAGAACTGTTTCCTTCAACAGCGCAGCATGACCTGATGAGCAGCAATCTTTCCCTCTCTATTTCCCAGCTTAGGCTGTGATTAATTTGATTGGTTTCAAAACCTGTTGTGTCTTTCCTCTGTGCCTTGTCTGAATATTGGCACAATATGATTGCAGTAGTTTGCATTATTTCCATTTTATCTTACATACTTGAACTTCAGGCCACTTAATCCCACCATATAAACTTACATAATATTGAATGCAAGTGAACATTTTAAGCCAAGAGCCTTAATATTTTTTTGCAAGGCTATGTAACTGCTCCTAAATTAACATGAATCGTGTTGACAAAAAGATATTACAAGTAAGAACATAAAATACAGGAAATTTAAGTGAGTCTTGGGTAATATATAATCAATGCATTTGTTTCTACTGTATGTTATGTATATTATAATATCAATTCTAATCTCCAATCAGCAGAGCAAAAAATGGGGTTATTTCCTGTGATTACATTTCCAAATTAAAGTACTACATAAATTGAATGGAAACCTGTTCATTCAAAAAACATTTATTTAGTACCTATTATATGGTAGTTATGCTTTGAAGAGCGGATTAGAAAATAAATATGATAGTTATAAGCTTTACTGTTAGAGAAAATATAATCTAACTAGAATAACTTCCTTTAACTGTTCTGCCCCAAATTTTTCATTATATTTAGATACTTTATTTGGTTCTTAAGATTACCATTTATTCTATATGTCTTTTTGCCAATATCTAAAGTTTTGTTATTTTTTAATTATTAAAAAAATTAATGTTTGTTTTTAAGACAGAGAGACAAGAGTGTGAACAAGGGAAGGGCAGAGAGAAAGGGAGACACAGAATCAGAAGCAGGCTCCAGGCTCTGAGCTAGCTGTCAGCACAGAGCCTGACTCAGAGCTCAAACCCATGAACCATGAGATTGTGACCTGAGCCAAAGTCAGACGCTTAACCGACTGAGCCACCCAGGTGCCCCTTTTAATTATTTTTAATGACTGAAAATAATCTAGGTCTGGTTTTCACTAGACTTAACATATAACTGCTTTGTTCTCATAGTTTTAAAATTCATAAACTTTTAGGAATAACGCACTCCTTCCAGAATAGAATGGCTAAAATTTCAATCCCAGAGGTGAGAGGAAAGGCTCATAACTCAGTATTACTCCTATCAATGAAATAAAAACAATTACTTCATTCCTATTTTATTAGGAATTTGTGATTTTAATTCATTAATAGTTAGTGAATATTCTTCTGAGAGCAAGTTGCTAGATGTCCTCTTGTGTTAACACTGTTAAAGAAGTCCTGGTGATGACAGATATAAATTTGGTGGTATGGCTACCTTGTCACCTTTTCATTTCGCTTCCTCTTCCACTGCAAAGATTTCCCTCTGCACTTTAGCTGGTGTGTGTGTGTGTGTGTGTGTGTGCGTAGAAAAATTAAATATTTTCAAATTATGCAACATACAAATTATATAGCTTTGTTTTTCTAGTAAGAACCATTTTAAATATTTTTTGTTCTATTTCTTGACCTGACTTTTATTTCATAATTATATTTTTGTATATTTTTCCATATTTTAAAAATATGTGATCAGTATTTTCTTTTACCTTTCTCTGGAATATTTAAAACATTTATATATAATTAAAAACATAGAAAAACCATAACGGTTGGGAATTTATGATTTCAAAGATAAATGTTACCTAACCATTTACCTTAAAAAAATGTATTTAAAAATATACAGTATCTTTGGGGCGCCTGGGTGGCTCAGTTGGTTAAGCCTCCGACTTCGGCTCAGGTCAGATCTCACATTCGTGGGTTCGAGCCCGGTAGTGGGCTCTGTGCTGACAGCTAGCTCAGAGCCTGGAGCCTGCTTCCGGTTCTGTGTCTCCTTCTCTCTCTGCCCCTCCCCCTGACATGCTCTGTCTCTCTCTGTATCAAAAATAAATAAAACATTTAAAAAATTTAAAAAAAAATAAAAAATGAAATAAAAATGTACAGTATCTTTAAAATAGATGCGTTTACATACAATGAGATAAACCTAGTCCAATTTTCATAACTCGAACCATCTTATTCATACTTAGATTGTATACTTGTTGCAAAGTAATATGTTTCTATTTTGAATGTTTATTTTTGTGACTTTTTATATGTAGCTATGAAATTGTCATTTGAGTCTATTGCAACCAGCTGTAGTAAACAGAAACAATACAAGAACATTAAATGAAGATGCTCAAATTTTACGTAATGAGTGAGTGGCAACCTATGATGGAGCCGTGAGCATGATTAGCTAAGTACAGAGACTAAATACCAAGAGTAGTGGTGTCATCCTTCCGTGTCACTCAAAACTGCACAGAAGTGGACCTAGATCATCCATTGCTAGTCATGGAAGCATTACAGCGCTTTTCCTATATAAGACAGACAGTATGACGCAATCAGCTCTTCTCAGAAGCTATGGCCATAGAGTCTCTATGTTGTTTTGTGTTGGCAAAGAGCTATTCTTGTGTGTATCTTGAAATTTAAAATGTTTCCCTTCTTCCCCAGATATTTTTAAACTGCAAAAAAAGAGATGAAGAATACAGTGGCAAATGTTAAAATCGTTTGCTTTGAGTACTAAAAATTGACTAATAGATTTTCCTTTATATTTGGTAGCATCATGCAAATTTCGTAATTTTCATATGTCACAAATGGAATTAGCAATGTGAAAGAATTACACATATTATCAACAATGCGATTACTTTCTACCAAGAATATTGGGGTGCTTCATTTTTTAACTAAAAAAGTAAGAAACTTAAAGTTTAAGGCTGCTTTTTAAACATTGACACTAGTGTGCTTATGAGAATCATACTACAAGCACTCTTAGTTATTTATTTTTTTTAGCAAGAAGATAGACCTTTTTTTAAAAAAGTCTGAAGAAAGGTTTCAAAAGCCCACCAAAAAGTAATGTGTGACTTCCCCCTGCTGGCTTAGCAGAATAATAAAAATAAAAAGACCCCTGTGAGAATTTCTTAAAATAAAACAGCAAAATCCTAGTAATACAGAGGATCTAGGAGACATATCTTGTGTCAGTTATGCAACATCTACCAGTAGCAGGAGCGTCTGTCTATGTACTAAATGCCCATCAGCCTTCGTACACATTTCCAACTGCACACCCTCACTTCCGATTGCATCTCAAAACATAGTAACCCCTTAACCCAAGACTATATACAACATACAAACAGGCACATAACACATACGTGCACAGACAGGTGCCCAAATCCCTCCTTTTCCTAGTGCCAGCTTGAGTCTTTGCTTTCCTCTCCCGGGAATTCTGCAATCCTCTCTAGGCCTCGCCAACATGGGCTGGTTTCCAGGTTCCATCCTCTGCCTGCTGTCTGTTGGACTTCGTAATCGAGCGTGTCCCTGGAACCTCATGTGCGACCTGGCAGTCATCACTACAGAGAAACTAGTTCAGTATTAAATTATATATTTTAAATCGCTTAATTATTGTTGCATCTTATTAAAATTAAAAATAACCCAATCTGATGAACCACAAATAATAGATGCATATTTTATATTACTTTGAATAAATCTGCGTGTTAATAAACTAACTGCTAAATGACAAAAAATAACTCTTTCTATTGCTTCCTCTTCCCAGGCCTTGTAGTGGGTACAAAATAAAGATGACCCAAGTGAGAAATACAAGATTTTGAGTTACACATAAGAATTAATATGCTCTGAATACAGCACAGTTATTTGGACCTAATTCTTTCTAAAGTCACTACATAAGAATTTATCCTTTCTAGAATTGTTTAAGCTGTGCCCATACAGAAGACTAGTTCCTATATTTGGCAACTGAGTCAAAGGGTTTATTATCAATAAAATCCTTTAAGAGATTATCACGTCTGGATATGGAAACCATTGAAATAATTGAACCTAGTACTTTCCTTCCCTAATCTTGTCCTCATAAGTAAAGTGACTAAATGACATAATAGAAACTTATTAACTGGCCTTCCCATGATTAAGATCACATTTTTATATCAATCCGATCCTAAGTAAAAATATACTAGATGGTTACTGGTACAGACTGAATTGTATTCTATAAAAGATATGCTAAAGTCCTAACAGCTCTACCTGTAACTGTGACCTTATTTGGAAATAGGGTCTTACTAAATTAAGATAGGCCCCAAGTCAATACTAATGGTGTCCCTATAAGCAGGGAAGAAGAAATAAAGATACATGTACAGGGAAGAATGCCATGTAAAGACAAGGCAGAGTGAAGTGCTATGTCTACAAACTAAAGAACATCAATGATTGCCAGTTACTGCCAAATGCTAGGACAGAAGTGTAGAACAAATTTGCCCCCAGGACCTCCAGTAGGAATTAATTCTGCTAATATCTTGTTTTGGGGTTTCTGGACTCCAGAACTGGTGAAAATATATTTCTGTTTTTTTAAGTGATCTAGTTTGTGATTTTGTCTATAGGAGCCCTAGGAAACGAATATAGCTACTTAATATAATATATATAAAATATATAATATGATATATTATATAATATACTATTTACTATATTGTACTATTATACTATTATATATAATATAGTATCTATTTTAATACTATACATAATATAATACTATATAATACTATATATATATATATATATACATATATATATAGTAGGGAAGGCACTAAGTGGGTCTTTGAGCCCATAGCACACAGTAATACCTTCATCTTTTCCTCAAGAACACTTTAGGGAGTGAATGACAAAGAAGTGAACAAGCCATTACAATCAGGCATGAAACTATCTTCAAAAAGTGTTACATGAGCATGTAGAAAGATCCTTTATATAGTTTGGTGAAGTCAGACCAATAGTCCCAGAAGATATGACATTTCAGCTAGGATCTAAAGAATAGATAAACAAGAAATATTAGGGGCAATGTAGGGATGGAGATGTGCAGAAATGATGAAATTATTCCAAGAAGAAGCAACAGCATACAGAAAAAAAATGAGAGCAAGGAAACCAGCCATATGAAGAATGTGTTAAATTTCCAGAACTACAAGTCCACACATTCAGTGCAAGAAATTACATGTATTATTTGTAGCAGACCTTATTAGGAGGTAAGCAAGATTTCTTTTTCTTTACATGTTTTGAGTTAATAAGATAGTTTCCCAATAACAAGATGTGATCTCTCCTGTAGAAGAATTCCTCAGAACAACATATTCATCAAATGACTGATTCTTTTTACTTCAAGGCATTTTCTGAAACTGAAATCCTGAGTCCACAGTTGCCTAAACAAATATTCCACCACCACCTCTGTACTTACCCAAAGCCTTCTTGAAAGTGCCTTTAAATTATTTCCACCTTTAAAATTTTTTAAACATCAGAGGCACTTGTTCTATATTATAAACAGATTGTCTAAATATACTCATACTTGATTAATCAGTAAAGAAAGCACTTTCTTTTATATTCCAAAGTGCATGAGAACATGTGAAATCAGTGTAGCTAACAGAAAAATTCAGATGAAAAACTACTCTGAACCTCAGAGGTTACATAAGCAGAATAAAAGATATACTAGTTACTATGGTAACATCACTTTTTAATTAGTAGAATAAATAGAATTATAAATCTTTAATAATCTATTAACAAGTTAAGGTTAAGCATAGTGGAATTAAACCATAAATATCTCTTTTTACAAATATGAGAGAAAATTAGTGACCAATACTTTTTAAAAGAAAGGTATTAAGTACTTCCACAAAGGTTTAATTGATTTATTTAGAGTACTGATTTAGATAGAACTTATGACATTATAAATATCACAGTGATTAATGATTAAAAGCTGCTAAAATGCAAAACTGAGATTCTCCTTTTTGATCATTCAAATGCGTACCTGCCTGTGTTATTTGTCCATAATAATCTTTGGTAACCTTTTGAAGATATCTTACACACAGACACACACAGAGGTTTTTGTCACTCAACTATAAAAAAAGAACATTCTGGGAGTAAACAGGTAGATCTAATTTAAGATCTCAGGAATTCTTACACTTTTTTCACCACATGACCTCCCTCTGGAAGACACTTGCTTTTAGACTCTGGATCTCTAAGGAAAAATAGGGAGGTAATGAGCTTTGGCTCAAAAAGGAGGTGTACTTAAGCCTAAAATTCAAATCTAACCCATGAATCATCAGTACTTTGCATGACCAATCTATTATCGAAACTTTCAGAGTATTTAAACAAGTAAAACTAAAAGCAAGTCAGCAATATCCTTATCTAGCCAAATTAAAAAAATAGGAAATGCTAGTGACTGTTATGTAACAATTGTATATTATGTATTATACATAATAGGTTTTTTTTCATGTTTGTTTTTGAGAGAGAAAGATAGAGACAGAGAGAGACAGACAGAAAAAGGGAGACACAGAATCTGAAGCAGGCTCCAGGCTCTGAGCTGTTAGTACAAAGCCAGTCCAAGACAGGGCTTGAACTCAGGAACTGAAGATCATGACCTGAGCTGAAGTTGAATGTTTAACCAACTGAGCCACCCAGGTGTCCCACATAATAGGTATTTCCAATTCTGTTCAGAAGGACAACTCTTTAAGTATTCATTAGGCCAGATATTTTTGTCCATTTTTCAATATTTTCAGGTGAGAATCCTTTAAAGGATAATACACTCATGCAACTCTGAATTACCTGCTTTATATTCTCATAGCTGTCTTCCCCAGATCTTCAAAAATGGGGTCATTAAAGCTTCCACTTACAGGATACATTTCTGACTCATTACTCTTTCTGAAATACTTACCCTTTAGTATTAGTTACTATTTATTGAACAAATGGTATGGGCCAGATGACTTACATATATCCCACTATACATCAGGGGAGTAAATAACATTACCTCTTTTATTTTTACATCTGGAGAACTTGAGATCTAAAAATGGTAAGTTACTTGATTTAGTGTGCATAACTGTTAAATGTTGAAAGACAGTTAAAACCTAGGTCTTCTTGAGCTCAAATCCAAGACCCTTAATTTATTTGCCAAGTGTTCTCCAATTTTATCATGCATTCTTAAAATGCAGATGGTTGAGCCCCACCCCTAAAGTTTCTAATTTGATCTTCTTGCATTTCTAATATGTTCTCAGGTGAGATCGATGCTGTTGATCTTAAATCACACTTTAAAAACAGTAAGGTACACTAAATTCTATCTTCCCCCATCCACCACCCAGCCCACATTGTGTAACAATGGTCCTGAATCCCAGTTCTACTTTTGAATAATGGGGGATGATTACTAAATTAAGAAACATACTCATACCTGGGCCCCGTAGTAGACAAATGACATGAAGATATCTGGGTATAGTGTCTGGCTCTGCTAGTTTACAAGCTACCCAGCGGAATCTAATGAGCAGCTAGGATTGAGAGCCACTTAGAAATAATGAAAAAAGCACAAACTTTGCAGCTTAACCATTCTGAGTTCAGATTTCAAACCTGTGCACTTCCACACCAGGATATTGGAAACAACATTGACAGTTTTCTGTTAAGTGTGGGTGCCAACTAAGTGTTAATAAGATTGTAAAGATTAAGTGAAAATGAATATACAGTGTATGGTATAGAGGAAATGCTCATACATATTTTGATGCTACTAAGTTAACAGCAAGGGAAATAGGATATATTTACCTGAGTTATCCCCCCAAACCCCAATGTCTGTCTGTGAGACTTCGAATAAAGCCTTGTTACCTGACCCAGGCCTAATGGCCTTGGTTGTATATCAGGACTTCTATTTTTTTTTCCTATATATCTTCATCAGTATGTCCTAAATTCCAGTGTACAAGTGATAAACCTCATATCCTCAGAGGTTAGCACTTCCAACCCCTTCTGCTCACTTCATCCTCTGTGGCCCCAAACTCTAGAACAGGATAGCACTATGCTCTCTCCCTTTTCTTCTGACCAATCTCCCTCTTGTTCTGTAGCACAGCATTCTAAAGCTCAATGCATGGTACCAGCCTCTTGCCAGGCTCTCTTAGGAGGCCTCTGTACCTCCTATTCTCGTGTGGGCCACTGGTAAGGTGAAAACACTTCTATCTGCCTGCCCCCAACAGAGTCCTACCTATCTCCTGATCCACCTCTACAATGCTCCCTCTGCCTCCTTGTATCAACCTCCAGGGTCAAGAACTTTGAGAATTAAAACTTGGAATTTTGCACTCCTTGGAACCTGTGCTCAGAGAGCCCAGGGCAGTCTCTGGGGCCTACTTGAGCTAGGTTTGCTAGCCTCTGCCAGGCCCTCAGGAAAATGAGTTATCTAAATTCTGACCCACTTTTCCTCCTGGGTTTCCAGCATTTCAATTAATAGTATTAATTATCGTATTCATCATTAATGAAGAACTTGATTACTCTGTAGGCTGGAACTACATAGTATGTTGAATGACAAAACAGAGTTTTTCAGTAATTTAAATAAATAAGCTGTTTCAACTCGGTCATTTAATGATCATTAATTGAATGCCTGCTGTGTGCCAAACCTTCTCCATGTGCTGAAGAAATAATGTAAAAAACAGACAAAAAAACAAAAACAAAAAACCAAAAAAAAAACCCAAAAACTTTCCCAAATGGAGTTTACACTCTAAGAAAGAAATACAAATAGTAAGAATAAAACATGTAAAATTTATAGAATGTGAAAAGTACTACTGAGAAAATAGAGATAAGCAATAAAGAAGGAATGGTTGCTACATATATATATATATATTTTTTTTTTTTTTTAAACAGGATTCTCAAAGAAGTCCCCACTGAGGGGACCTTGCATTTGAGCAAAGATCAGAGGGAAATAAGTAATAAACAATGAGGCTGTCTGGGGACGGGAACATCTCAGGCAGACACAAAGAGAATACCCGGCCTGGAGGAGACTTTGGAAGGCTAGTCTTTATTGAACAAGAGGAGATATAGTAAAAGAAAGTGTAGTAAGGCCGAAGAGAAAGTTGGGTTTTAGGTCACAGAGTCTTTTAGGAGCTATGTTAGGGATGTTGGCTTTTACTGTGATATGGAAAGCCATGAGAGACCTTGTTCAGAGAAGTGACTAAACCGAATTAAGTTCACTGTGTCGTGCCTGCCACTACATGAAGAACAGATTACAGGAAGCCAAGTGTGGAAGCAGGGTCATCAGCACATTTTAATGATAATACAAATGAGAGATTACATTGGCTTGGAAAATAGTAATAGAAATGATGAAAAATATTTTCTGAATATATGTTGAAGATAGAGACAAATAGTTTGATAGTAAATTAAATATTGGGCTAGAGGACAAAGGAGAACTCTAAGATTTAATGGCCTAGAACCTAAATGATAAAGCTCTCATTTATTAAGGTAGGAAAGACTTGGGGTGCCTGGATGGCTCAGTCGGTTAAATGACCAATTCTTAATTTTGTCTCAGTCGTGATCTCATGGTTTGTGGGATCCAGCCCGTATTAGTCTTTGTACTGACAGTGCAGAGCCTGCCTGGAATTCTCTCTCTCTCTCCCTCTCTGTCTCTCTCTGCCCCTTCCCACCAACGCTCTCTCAACAATAAATATACATTAAATAATTAAAAACTGGGAAAGACTTGCAGAAAAACAGGCTTGAGGGAGAAAAATCAGGCTTTGATGTTGATAGATTAAATTGAGCTGCCAATTAAATTACTACATGAAAGCTACTGGCTAAATGATACGATGTTCCAGGTAGAGGCCTGGAGTGCAGATTAAATGTGGATACCTCACTGTAGGACACTAGATGAGGTCATCAGGGAGAGGTAATGGAAGAGGAATCCTAGAAATGAGCCCTGAGTTGTTCCAGTGATTGAGGAAGAAAGAAACACAAAGGTATATATTGTCCCAGAAGCCAAACAAAGAAAATGTTTTCAGGAGAAGGGAATACCCAATGGTGCCAAATGCTGCCAGTAGGTAAAGCATTGGCCATTGGACTTAGCATCTTGGAAGTTACTGGAGAACATAAGTAGTTTTGTCAGAGAGGTGGGGGCAAAAGTCTGAGTTGCAGTGGATTTATACATTTTAAATAAGGTTACATTTCCAATTTTGTTTTCTAAGTAGGTCAGACACTTTTAGGCACTGATATTACAAAGATAAACAAGATCTGTCAAAGTGTTCATAATCTAGAGAAAACATTTGCAAGTAAACAGTTGTAAACCTCTTCATTAAATACAAAAATAGAGGGATAGATACAGTGGTATGGAGCAATGAAATGAGAACACCCAGATCTTTGCTTTCAATTTTCATGTAAGGATTTCTTAGCATGTGATATTTCTGTAGGTGACAGAAAGACAGCATAACCCACCAAGGAGAACCAGTAACACAGCTCACAGTACCTGAATTCCTAAAAGGCTTCCAATTCTAACTCAAATTAGTACATCCTCTTCTTATCAGCAAATTAAGGTTATACAGCTTAGAAAATATTTGTATCTTCCATCTCACTAATGTAGAGCCCAAAATAAAGCATAATCTGCTTGGTTATATCCAGTGCCAAATCTAAACCCACTGACACAAAACTTATCTAATTCTGGACAGGCTTTGTCAACCAACCCCCTCCTTGTCTTGTTTGTTTTACTCTCAGCAAACAGAACTCTGCCTTTCAGCCCTTTAAGAGGTTCCTAAACCTAAATGGAATCAGTGACTGGGATTTTCTTTCAAGTGAGTATTGCCTCCAGCAAGGGCATCCCTCAAAATGGATCAGATTCCCCCTCTGTAGGAATTCCTCACTTTTCAACTCTCTAGCTGTCTTTCCTGATAGGGGGCCAGAGGAAGGTTAATTGGTAATTTCTCTTTGAATATGAAGCCTATTTAGCTAATTACTTGGTTTTTGATGTTATTTTTAGAAGACTGGTTTAGAGAAAAATTTTTAGAGGTTCTTTTCCTTCAATTTACTTTCAGATGTATTTTTAAACTTAAAGGCAAATAAAATAGTCTGATTTAATTCCAAATATTATAATTAAATAGATAAGCTCATTATAAGTCTGCAAAGATTAGACCCTCCTTTTATACAGGGAAATGAAATAATTCTCTTTATAAATTTTATTAAAGATTTATGACTGAGAAATAAGAAACAGGTTATATAAAATTTCCGTGTAAAATTTCTGATCCTGCATTTCACAGAAGTTGAAGTGAACTCACTCACTATCCCTCTCTCACAGTCACCTTCTCTGATCACACTTTCTGTATCATGTCACCTCCTGTTATTGCACCGCAGCCACACTGACTCTTCCCCACATGACCTGTATCATAACATAAAGTAATGTTGGGCTTTCTAAACTTCATTACTATTTGTTTCTCCCATTAGAACTTAAGCTCCCTGAAACCAGAGACCATGTTTTTCTTTTTCACCTTGTAACTCAAACGCTTTTTCCTAATACTTGAAGAATGTTGAAAATTTAATAAGTGTGTTGAGCAAATGTAAGAATACATACATAAATCAACTAAACACACAAGTGGGTAACACTCATGTTGGAATTATACAACTTCCTAAAACAGTGGTTTTCCTTTTATATGACACACAGTAAGGTATACATTTTACATTAGCATAATTTATTACTTTGTCTTAATGATTTGTATAAGCAGTATTTAACTGAGATTTTGGGAGATTGGGGATTTTTTTTAAGTCCATTCTCAATTTTTTCTTTCAATAGATGTATAGAAGTATTGAATTTGTTATGATTTGTTATAATTTGTAACAAATATTATATTTGTTATATAATGATTTAAACAATTTTACTTTTTCATTTTAGTTCATGTTTATTACTTATTTTATATTGTTGTTTGCTATTTTCTTATTTTTGTTAGTTTGACCAAATTGCCATGTATTACTCCTTTTCCTGTTGGGAATGTGCAAATTCTAGCTTGCTTTTCCTTCCATTAATGACTACCTTTACTTTTCCTGCTTGCTCTTCATTTACCAGACTTTATTCTTCATTAACATTTAAAAATAGGAAGACTGTTTTTCCCACCAAGATGTATTATATTCTTCCCCAAGACACTCTATTCCCATTCCCTATTTCCACAGTACTCTCCTTTTGAATGCTTTAAAATACTATACTTCTCCCACTTTCTCCCATACCCTCAGATCAGACCCTTGAAATAACTTCCTAGCCTTTCACTACCTTGCCCACACTCTTAGGTTTTGTTGGAATACTCTAAAACTAAAAGAACCCAACACTATCAGAATTCACTTTGTTATATGTCCCTTCTACCTTAACAATGTTTAATTGGCAATTAATCACAAATAAATTGAGTCTAGGTTTATCTATTTAAGTTCCATGAAGTCACACATACAGCATTTTCTATCAATTCTATTCAATTGCATTTATTTAGAGTGATGGTCACAACATCCTAATTTGATCATATTACTCACAAAATAATGTAACCCTTTGCTTTGGTTTCAGCTCCTACAGAAAGAACCTTGCCTCACCATAGGGAGGAGCATGCCCTCTGTCCTACGTATCGACTCACATACAGAAGTTTGATGAAACTTGGGGCCATTATGGGTGACTCAGTTAAGTGTCCCACTTTGTCTCAGATCAAGATCTTTCTGCTCATGGGTTCGAGCTCCACATTGGGCTCTGGGCTGACAGCTTCAGATTCTGTCTGTCTCTGTCTCTCTCTCTACCCCTCCCCCACTCATGTTCTGTTTCTCTCTCAATAATAAATAAAAACATAAAAAAGTTAATAAAAATTTGAAAAAAGAGTTTGATAAATCAAAAACAATGAGTTCAGCATCACATCTCAGGTCTTCTAGAGCTACTGGGAACATCTACCAAGATTTCTCTTTATCTTGGTCATATCACTGTAGTGCCAGATATGTGCCAGAAGGTAACTCTGTACACGCATTCCCTCTATAGACTACTATGTACCTCAAAACATTGTTTCTAGTCTTCAATTGTACTCAATGTCTGCCTTGGATTTTAAGTTCAGCACCACACACCAACTTTCCCATTCAGCTTGCCTCATCTTCTAGCCATTCCACTTTATAGAACAGCTTCCAGCCTTCTCTTTCGGGTTTACCCTAATCCACATTCATCTATGATCTGCCACTGACTCTCCCTAAATAGGAGAATTATAAACAATAAAATGTTAAGAAATCTTAAAAATACAAACAACAAAAAAATTGAAGCTTGTTAAGTCCAGCCATCTAGTTTGAATAAAATTGGGAAAGGTAACAAATTTAGAGAACTAAAATGAAGTTAATTTTTAGATTCTGCATCTTTTCTTTTTTCTTTTTTAAATGTTTATTTGCCTTTGAGAGAGATACAGAGTGCAAATGGCAGATGGACAGAGAGAGAGGGAGAGATAGAACCTGAAGCAGGTGCCAGGCTCTGAGCTGTCAGCACAGAGCTTGATGTGGGGGGCTGGAACTCACAAGCTGTGAGATCATGACCTGAGCCAAAGTAGGACACTTAACTGATTGCGTCATTCAGGCACCCCTAGATTCTGCATCTTTTCAATGTTTAAGAGAATATATACAATACCCAACTTGATTTAAGAATCATTCAATAAAATATCAATTATCTTCAACTATGTGGAAATAATCCACTGCCTGGTTTTCAACAAAAAAGTACACAAATTACTGCAGTCTTAAATGCGTGCTCACCTCTGCATTTTTAGAAATTTGTGTTCCAAAAAAAAAAAAATATGCTGGTTGATCTTTAAAGAAAACAATACAGGCCATGGGGATCTTTGACAATGATTCTAAAATTTTGCTATATAGTAAAATCACATCAGATAATTAAATAATAATACCCCAGTGGAGGAGTTTTGAAAACTCCCCAGGTGCAGCCAAGCATGAGGGCTATTGCTCACTGCCACAGTGAAACAAAGGTACTCAAAAATGAGGAAGTGTGCCCAGCCTTGAGGAAGAGGGCAATAGGAAAACAAAACAAATAAAAATCACTGATGAGGTAAGAAGTAGGCGGTTATGCAAAGTAACTTCCAGCTCTAGCTTCTGGGGGGTTTTACTTCAATTCCTAGACACAGAAAACTACCTATAAGAGGAATTTTTTGAGGGCCTTTGCCTGATATCACTTAGTAGTTATATTGCAGGGGGAGTTGATCAAGAAGGCTATAATCCTCAGAAGAGAGACTTGTGCTTTTTAAAGCATTGTGTAGGTTGCCCTGAAAAAACTTAGTGAAGAGAAAAAAGCAAAATGCAGTTAAACAGATTTTTCCCCACAGTCAGAGCCTGATAAACCTGCAGGTTTATCAGATAAACCTGCAAGATGCCTTCCTTGCACAGGCTTCAATGGTGACTAGGGGTTGCTGGGAATTATAAAGATTCAGCTGAGGAGGGGAATTCAAGTTGAAATCATAAAGCATTTGTAGTAAATAGCCTAAAAAGATCTGAGGAGAAAGGGATATAACTTGTTCTACTTTCTTCTCTCGCTCTAAATAAAATTTCATTTTATACCTATTTTTGCATTTGTAATTTTGCACTCTTTTCCTCAAACAGGGTCGTTCCAATTGATTCTGCTTCCAGTCCCACAAAACTTGGATCAGCCTTGCCTGACATTGCCTGCTAAATCAAAGTTATACAAGAAAGCACGCATTTTAATCCAGGTTGTTTTCTCCTCACATATGCTTTACGAAAAGAAAAGAATGATATATGCAATCAGTCAATGAAAGAACCATTAACACTGAACCTTTCTGATGGGGCTGTAGGAGGAAGAAAATAATTGTACTTTGTCAAAACAGAATTATCCATAGTATTTAGGGTTTCATAAGGATTATTTAGCCATGAATGTTTATGTTACAGAGAAGCCATTAGATATCTTGGGATATTTATTAGGAGTTCCAAATTTTGTAGCACTAATTTTCAGACACCCACTAAGGCCCAATAGTGTATATCAAGTTACAAGTTACCATCGCACAGTATCTGATATAATTCTCGTAATGAGACCATGATGCAATGCTCTCAAGCACTTTTCCCAGGTCCTGGTTCCTTCCTGAAAAAGAATGAGATCGCCCTGAATTGCTCATACGGGTGCAGCACGGATTGAAACCTGGAAGCTCTGATTCTGATGCCCGTATTCCTCATACACGTTGCCGCATCGTCTCCTGCCTCCTCCTCCTCTCCACTGCCTTCTCCACGTCTACCTCTGTGCACCTCAGGCCTAGAGCAACTATCTGAAAAATACATGCTGAACCATTTCAATGCACGGAAAGACAGTTACTTCATTCACAGGTGTGTGAAAAAAATTTAAAATTGACAAAAAACAAAACAAAAAATAGGCAAGCCAGGAACAGTGAAATGGGAAACCTCATAGGTGCCAGCAAAGTTAAAAAGCCAAGTTCATTCACTCCTCTAAACTTTCTGCCAAAGAACATTCAATGCTTTACTCTTTAATGAGAAATCAAATAATATATGCTACATGCTTTAAGTAATTATCCCAGAAACTACAAAATGCCTATGGAAATCAGAATAAGGTTTTCTGGTTTTGTTTAGTTTTTCATGAACTTGAGACCTAAATTTGGTTATTTTCATCAATTTAAATGTTTTCAGGTAAGAATTATTGACCTAAAACATTTTTTGCCTTCTCAGTCCACCTTGGTTTTAATTTATAATACTAAATCACATTTTACTCTCTGAAGAAAACTCTCTTACTTAGCTATAAACAACAAAAAATTCAAAGATGAAGCAACTGTTTTTCTTTTTAAGTCTGTATTTAAATTCTAGTTAGTTAACATCCATTAATATTAGTTTCAGTTGTATAATATAGTGATTCAGCACTTCTATACAACACCCAGTGCTCATCACAACTTCTCTCCTTAATAATCATTGCCTATTTAACCCATTCCCCCACCCACTTCACTGCTGGTAACCATCAGTTTGTTCTCTATAGTTAAGAGTCTGTTTCTTGATTTGTCTCTCTCTTCTTTTCCCTATTCTCATGTGTTTTGTTTCTTAATTTCCACATATGTGTGAAATCATATGTCTTTCTCTGACTGATTTATTTTGTTTAGCATAATACTGTCTAGCTCCAACCACATGTTACAAATGGCAAGATTTCATGCATTTTTATGGCTGAGTAATATTCCATTATATATCTATATGTATATGTATATATGTGTGTATATATATATATATATGTATATATATCACCTCTTCTTTATTGATTCACTTGGGCTGTTTCCATAATTTGGCTATTGTAGATAATGATACTATAAACACTGAGGCGTATGTATTCCTTTCAACTAGTATTTTTGTATTCTTTGGGTAAATACCTAGTAGTGCAATGTTGGATCATAGGTTAGTTCTACTTTCAACATTTTAAGGAACCTCCATACTGTTTTCCAGAGTAGCTGTACCAGTTTCCATTTCCACCAACAGTGCAAGAAGGTCACTTTTATCTGCATCCTTGCCAACACCTGTTGTGTTTTGTGTTGTTGATTTTAGCCATTCTGACAGGTGTGAGGTGACACTGCACTATAGTTTTGACTTGCATTTCCCTGATGGTAACTGATGTTGAACATCTTTTCATGTGTTATTTTGGCCATTTGTATGTCTTCTTTGGAAAACTGTCCATTCGTGTCTTCTGCCCATTTTTCAAATTGCATTATTCATGTTTGGGGTGTTAAGTTTTATAAGTTCTTTATATATTTTGGATACTAACCCTTTATCAGATAAATCATTTGCAAATATCATTTCCCATTCAGTAGGTTGCCGTTTAATTATGTTGGTTGTTGCCTTCACTGTGCAGAAGCTATTTATTTGATGTAGTCCCAATAGTTTATTTTTGCTTTTGTTTCATTGGCCTCAGGAGACTATAGAGAAAGTTGCTACAGCCAGTGTCAAAGACGTTACTGTCTGTGTTCTCCTCCAGGATTTTAATGGTTTCCTGTCTCAGATTTAGGTCTTTAATCCATCTTTATTTTTGTATAAGAAAGTGCTTCATTCTTCTGCATGTAGCTGTCCAGTGTTCTGAACATCATTTATTGAAGAGACATTGTTTTTTCCCATTGGCTATTCTTTCCTGATTTGTGAAGGATTAATTGACCATATAATTGTGGGTGAAGCGACTGTTTTTAAATAGTATAATATTATATGTTCTTTTGTAATTAAAAAAAGAAGATTGAAGGAAAAAAATTAACCTACAGCAAACTTCGTAGGACTATTCCAGCATCAACATTACACCATGGGCGCCTGGGTGGCTTAGTCAGTTGAGCGACCAAATTCAGCTCAGACCATGATCTCCCAGTCCATGGGTTCGAGCCCCGCATCAGGCTCTGTGCAGACAGCTAGAGCTGGGAGCCTGATTCACATGATGTGTCTCCCTCTCTCTCTGCTCCTCCCCTGCTCACTCTCTGTCTCTCTCTCAAAAATAAATAAACATTAAAAAAATTGAAAAATCACACCAAAAAAAGCAATCTTTTCTGTTTCCCTTTTTTATTTTTCAATTTTCAAAATGTGCTATCCTTAACTATTTCATTTTTTTACTGTGATTGCTTAGAATAAAATTGACATTTTCCTTAAAGTTTATATGCATTTTACCATTCCAAAAAGCCTCCTGAATTTTATAGATGACCTTAGATTTCTGCAATATATGTTTGGCTTCCAACGTAAAAAGTGCAGTTAAAATTGTGAACCATTTAATTATAAATATGATATGATATGGCAGAATTGTGTTGTATTTTTAGCTTAAAAATATCAAATATGCTTACATAGAGAGAAATGCTAAGAGATGTGATTGCACTGAAAGAAACTCTTTAATTATCACAAGAATGTTAAATGTTTTTAAAAATCACCATTCTAGTTAAGATTTTCTCAGTAATAAAATCGAGTCTTTTCCCTGAGTTTTTTTGTTTTTTAATGAGAATGATTATTAATGCTATCTTCAGGAAATGTCCTATTTGAGAAAGACAGAATATAGTAAGGTATACAGGAATCAGAATACAATGAATACTGTGACTACAAATTATAGCTGACAAAAAGTTTAACTGATTATCTGTAGAAAAGAACAATAACTAGAAAATTCAAAACTTATTCTTCTCCTTGTACTTTAATTCCGAAAGTGAATTGCTTATTTAAGAAGGTTATGCCTTGATTATCTGCCACTATAGTGAACAATAAATAAAATTGTACCTAAGTTTCTAAATATATTAGAATCTTATGTCTAACAGTTCACAAGAGGAGCCGAAGATTAGGCATGACTTTAATATGCTATGCTCAGGACTAAGGTATAAGGCTTTGTTTAAACAAAATTAGACTGTGGAATTCAATTATAAATAGGAGGATAATTTATTCATCTACTAATTGGTTGTCCTTCTTTTGGCACAGGACCAATGGCCTTTAGGCATAGCTTATACATCTACCAAATAGGGAGATTGACTAGATCCAGCTGTACCTATCTTATATGACAGAACTAAAACACAATTTACAAGTGAGGCTTAAGTATCTGAATATGCAAAAATTAAAAAACAAAACATGATTACATACCTATAAAAATACAGTGGTATCAACATGAAGTGTCAAGATCAAAAAGTATTAACATAATTGGCCATGATGCCAAATACTTGAGTCTAAAATAAATTCATTGGTGTAGGCAACTAATAAATCAGACAACTAAAATAGAAGTCAACATTGGAAACAAATCAACCAAAATTCTCAACTTCAGAGTAATGGTAAAATTTTAAAGTAAACATGACTTTCTATTATCTTTTTTCTTTTTCTTTGTTTCTTTGTTTCTTTGTTTCTTTCTTTGTTTCTTTCTTTCTTTTTTTTTTTTTTTTTTTTTTTTTTTTTTTTTTTTTTTGAGAGAGAGAGCGTAAGTGGGGAAGGGAAGGGGGGCAGAGAGAAGGAAAAATTTCAGGTTCCACACAGCACAGATCCCAAAGCAGGTTAGATCCCAGTTTCCCAGGATCATGACCTGGGGTGAAATCAAGAGTTAGACGCTCAACCAACTGAGCCACCCAGGTGCCCCAAAGTTAAGTATGACTCTCAAAATAAGTCATGAACTTTAAAACAAAAAAAAGAGAGAAGGAGAGAGATTAAACCTGTGCTCAAAAAGTACAAAGCAACTTTATTCATAATAGCCAAATATTGGAAGTAGTTCAAAAGACTATCAACTTTTGAATGTATGAATAAATTATTGCATATTTTATATAAATAAAACAAACTACTGGTGCACACAGCATCAATAAATAGCTAAAGCACTATGCTAAGTGAAAGAAGATAAACACAAAAAACTTCATACTGTATAATTATATGAATTCTAGAAAAGAAAAACCTATAGAGACAAAGCCTATCAGTGGTCATCAGAGGTGAGAGATTAGATAGATGACTGAGTGATAAAGGGCATGAGTTAAATTTCTAAGGTGATAGAAATATTCTACATATTATATATGGCTATCTATATTTTTCAGTATGTACATGAATTTTCCAAAACTCATGAGATCAGACATCAAAATTGGTAAATATTATTGTATGTAAATTATGTCTCAACAAATTTTCTTTTTAAAAAATAAAAAAGACTAGCAACTGTTGTGACTAATAAAAAAGGATAAATGATAATACTTCATATTCATCTTTACTATTCATTAAGGCTGAAACTAGAGAAACATGCTAATCAGGCAAAGATCACATATTTAAATACAGGCTAATTGTTTTCATCTATTAAAACAAACAACTGTGACTTGTTTTGAAAAAGTATACCTAAGGCTTCTTAGGTTTTCATGAGTGATAAGCCATAGCACAACTATTCACCAAGTATGTAGGAATTCAGGGTGCAGCATCTGGGGCCACACTGGCTGATTTGCCCGACTTAACCCTTTCCTCCAGCTGTGTGACCTTGATTCATCAGTGATCTTTCTTTGTCACAGATTCATCATCTGTAAAATGAGGATGGTGATAGTATCTGCTTCATAGGGTTGTGGTTGGAAGGATTTCTAGAACAGTTCCTGACATGCCAGTTCATAAAGAATATAACCTATGGCATTACTATTATACTGGCCCCGCCACTACTACCATTACTTCCACTGCTGC
This sequence comes from Suricata suricatta, assembly GCF_006229205.1. Classification (NCBI taxonomy): domain Eukaryota; kingdom Metazoa; phylum Chordata; class Mammalia; order Carnivora; family Herpestidae; genus Suricata; species Suricata suricatta. The sequence goes on along the minus strand of NC_043704.1, from coordinate 35,391,198 downwards.
AACCATGAGAAGTCTATTAAACTGAGTACTCCTGCAGGTTGACCAGTAACATTTTCCTACTTAGCCCACTAATTGAAACATTTAATAAAGCACAAATATCAATAATTTCCTTTCTTTCATACCATTTCTAAATTAGGTATTTATTCAATGCCTCGCAATCTATTATCTTGCTACGGGATTGGTTGTTTAGAGAGTAAAAAACTAAAAGGCAAATTGTCAGCCATAGCAGTGGACATTACCATTCCTGCAATTGTGATTTTGAATTTTTCTTTTTTCCAACTAATTGAGATTTTAAAAGTCTAGATAAAGAAATCTACCACTTTTTTAATAGTTCAATTAAAGGGATAGCTCTAAACTTGGGATCAATACTACTTAGCCTATCAGAGCTCTGAGGTCAGTGGATTGGGGAAAGAGAAAGAAAATAGAGCATTCATGTCACAACACCCCTTCCTACAGTCCAGAATGCTCTTGGACATTTTTGGGTCCACTGAAACATTTTCTGTAATTCAAATGCAAATCTTACTATCAAAAATAACATCAAAATTCTTATCTTGGCAATTCAAGCCCCAACTTGCCTTTCCAGCTACATTTTATTCCAGTTATTGTTCTCTATTTCCAAAACAGTTCTTGTGTTACTGTACATTCCACCTTCCATATTTGCATCTCCATATTTTTCTATGCAGTTAAAATGTCCTCCCTTCCCTATCTCTACCTACACGAATCTCCTCCACTATTTGAGGCTTAGGTCAAATGCATATGTTGCACAATGTCTGCCTTGCCCTATTCTTCCCCTTGCTACCACAATGCAAAGTGCTTTCCCTGATAAGAGGAACTCCTCTGAGTTCCCATCTGCCAAGTTTCCAATGGGTTTATTTTTCACCCTCAGGCATACATGTGACTTACCATGTATATTAATTATTTATTAGATCCTGCTCACCAAATCCAATAAATGTAATATCACAAAAGTAGCATATCAGCACAATGTTGTTAAGAAATAAAACCCCTGCAGATTAGTTTGTGAAAGGAAACCCGGAAAGTTGACATAGTCTTGAAATCAGAAAGTGTAGGAGTGCTGATATCTCTTTCAGGTGAACTAAACCACTCTTAAAAAATATCAAGCATTCACAAAGTCCATAGTTGCATACCAATTACCAGATACTGTACTGATTTGCTCAAATAAAGAAAACCTATCTAGAATAGGAACTGAAATTAGAATTGTCAGTGGTTATGTACATGATAATCCATTGTTATTCTCCAAAACTCATTTGACTTTGGTGTAAGCCAAATTGGCAAGTTAACAAGCATGAATCTTTCAAATATTTGATGGGAGCACAAATATATGCAGTCTTACTTAGGACACAGTGTTTATTTCGCTTTCCATTTTGGTAGAAAGAGTAAGGTTTAGGGTCTAGGGCATTTTTTTTCACTCATCCTACCATCATAGCCCTTACATTATTTTACTAGGAATAATGTGGTTATTTTTCCAGTACTTAGCAACTGACTGACATTTAACATTAAGATTAGGCCTTTCTCACAGCCAGAACACAGAAGTAATATCAGGTGTGTTTTTCATTCACTCTTGTGTGTCTTACCCTGTGATTTACTTAAGTATTAATATACTAGACTACACTTATTCCGTAAACACATCACAACATAAGATGATTTCTTTTTCAATGAGAAGTAGATTTGTACAAATGTATCAGTCCTTACTAACCTTGTACGTATTTGGTTTCGGTTTCGTTCAGTATGCTTTCGTTTTACTTTCCTCATAACATAGCATAGCAACCCAGCACATATCATAATAATGATAATGATAAACTAAAGTTTTCAATTGGTTACTATGAAACATGCATTCCGCTAAACACTTCATTTACATTACAATCTCATATTTTTAGTACACTACTACTACTATTAGCTGACATTCATATTCTCTTTTTATGTTCTAGGCACTGTTACATATATTAACATATTTATTCTGACAAGAAGCCTTTGAAATACATATACGCTTTATTATTATCACTAGTTATATCACTATGAAAAAATAAAATATAATACGTGATAGAAAGTTCTACTAACTTGCACAAAGTCACTCAACTTTAAGCTAATTGAGTTGAGATTTAAACTAATGCAGTATAGGTAGAGAGGCAATATTAAAAATCTGTACATTATACTGACTCTCAATCCTATATCCAGCATTTTTTATGTATTACTATTCCTCTATATGACCCTCAATTTATTTGCCAACAACTTTCTTATACAATAGTTGAATTAAAGATGTTCTCTATTCTAAGTGATAAGTTCCTTGAGAACATGGAATATGATGTTTATTCTTGTGTTTTCACAATTAGCACAATGCAATCATATTTAAGGTACTAAATAATTAAGGTTTTTAAATAGATTAGCCAAATTCACTCACATTGGAAAACTATTGCAAAGTAGGGGCTGATCTTGGTATGCTCTCAATAGAAGATAAAGGATTGCATCAATGAGGGTCAACTTCGAAAGTCACCAAGTATTGTTGAAGATTGATCAGTAAATCCCAACTTACTGACAGGAAACTCCCAAAAGTATCCCAAAAGTTATGAGAAAACATAATAGTGTCAATATCTGGACCAAAACATGACCACCTCATTATTTTTACCAAAATAACCAAATTATACTACTTAGGGATTTAATTAAGTGTTTGATTATTAGTGATAATTTCTGAAAAGAGAAAATCTATCTTAAGTCTGCCTACCCCAAAGTACCTACACAATAAAAAGGCAATAGTTGAATTAATTCAGATATGATAGAGGATTTGAGTAAAAGACTCAAAGGGCACCTTTTTAAACTTACGTAAATATACATATTTCATAGCATGTTCAACACAAACTTTCAAGTATGTAAATCTTTTCCTATAATTTTATAATTATAATTATAATTTCTAATTAGGTGCATTGTTACTTAACCTTAGAATGTATACACTTATTGCCAAAATATTACCTATAAATACTTGATTGCAATCATCACCTACTCTAAGGGACTAAATTAAAGAATGGCTAGAGTACACCAAATATCTTTTATAGATATGACCTCCCAAGATGGATAAGAGGATGAAAAATACAGGTGCTTAAACATTACATTAATGTAAATGAGGTCTTATGTAATAATAATTCTTAACTTCTAAACTGTACTGATTTTAAAAGCTCCAACTAAACAACACATTCTTAGCATTGACATTAGCAATTTATAAGAGATCCAGAAGAACTAGACAGACTTCTGTTTTAAGATGAATTTAAAAGTATGTTAGAAGTGTGTGCTGAGTGAGCCTCCCACATGCAGAATCTTTTTTTTTTCCTGAGTAACATCTCAAAACAGAAATGATGCTTTTTATCCTTTGAAGCACAAAAATTTACTCACAGCTTCTCTAGACACTAATAGGTTGGCATAGCCAATATGATCTTTTGATCAAAATGAAGGAAGGGCTGTATTTTGGGCTCAGCCACGGGCTGCAGGATGAATTAGACAAAATTCGGGAGGTATATGAGCTTTCTTTCTCTAACTATAGATACAATTAGTAAGGCATGCTGAGTACCTTCGGTGAAAGGAAAAAATAGGTGTCATTATTCTTATTTCCTGTGTTAGAGCATTTCCTAGTATAGTAAAATGGAAGGACATTGATTTGGGAATCAGTAAGCCTGGGTCCTAGCTCTGGCTTTATATCTGAACTTGTCCTAACAATCTCACTGAGTATCAGTTTCTTAAAATATGAAATGAATTTATTAGTCCCTGTTATATCTTACAGTTATCATTTTAGTATAAAATTTAGATTATATTTTGTTTAATTATATAATTTTCTCCCTCACATATAATTTTGTATTATATATACACAGCATACAAATACAGATGTATAGTCACATATATTATACTTTTGTATGTATGTATGCATATGGATACACATATATATGTGCACATATATAATATAATAATATACACATATATTTATGTATTTTATGAAGAGATTTATTTCATTTACTCCATGAAAATTCATTGGATGTCTTACATAACTCTGATTCTATGTTCAGTTTTAGCTACACAGAAAATAAAGACTCTGGCTTTAGGAGGTACTATTCTAGTTAAGTTAGAACATTTAAGCAAATAATGAAAACCAAAATGTTTCAAGGTATATGACAGAATTATGTATATACTAAGGGGAAGCACAAGAGTCAAAACTAAATTTATCATTTGATAGGTCATGCTGGACACCATCCAAGATCTTTATAAACTGTGGTTATGAAAAGGACCTTGTAACAAAACAGGAAACACACAAAACAGAGACTCCAGTTTACTATAACTCACATATAAAAATTGTCCATTCTCCTCCCTCATTTCTTCACTGAATCTACAAAGTACTTTCATCTTAATTACCTACAGCATATATTGGTTTATATATTTATTTTTCCCAATTGACAAGTCAGTTGTCAGAACACAGAGACTTCCTTATTCATCCTCAGCACCTACCAGAATATATAAGTGAATGAATAAATCTTATTTATGACTATAGAAATCCAAAGACAAAACAGGAACAATTCAGATAGGAATCCTCATTAAGTAATTTTTAACATAGTGTTGATCAACTAAGAGAAATGTCTTGTGCCTAAAACATTTCCCAAATCTGTTAGAAAATTAAGCCTCTGTGTGTGTGTGCACCTGCATACATGCATAAATGACCAGATTATTTTAACAGGGTAAACCAGTCAAATGGAATGAATCTTGAGTTCAAGTGACATAATGCCTAGAGTTAGAGCTTTCACAACATATGTTTCCTCTTGGGATTTAATGAAACCAAAATTGGAAATCAGAGGCTTTTGTTGTCTCACTCTTAAGGCTTAGCCATGATAGTGCAAGACTGTTAAAATATTTCCCATTGCCATTGAAATAACTTACGATTCCTTAATTTTTATATGGTGGTGTTTACCACTATTTTTGTCCAATTGCTGGCCTTTGTACTTTTCCACTGCCAAAGCAAATGTAGCAATAAATGTGACAGTAATACTGATATGACCTGAATTTGAGTTTTTTGTAAATATAAAACTTCACATTACAAAGTGTGCATGACTTCTTATTAGAAAGTATGGTCATGCAATAGTTAAAAAAGGGGGTGAGTCTAATTCTCAAAATGGTATTAGTGATACATTCACATATATATGTGCCAAAGAAGCCCTACCTCAGAGAATTAAATAAGTTTAAATGTTAAAATTGCATGGAATATTATTTAATTCTACCCAGATACCTAAAAATTTCTCTGAAGACACTATCTCAATTGGTCACATCCATTTTTGGAATTATTCCAAGTTTTTAATGTCTATATTCTTTTATAGATGAGCCTTTAAGACATATAATTAATTGCTTCTCACAATCCCAGTGCAGCTCTTCTTGCTCATAGGTCCTCTCTTGTGCTTTAATAAAAACATATAATGAATGAGCTTTGAGTATGTAGCTTGTCTACTTCTAAACAGACTGTAATTTTTTTAAGGGAAAGCACCAAAAAACATACTCCATGTATACATCCAAACTCTTGCTGATGATGTTTAGTCGCTTCAAAAAAAATATCTCACAAATTTTCCTCTCAACATTAGTTTCCATTAAACTAAATTTGCCTTAGTATCCCCAGAGGACTGTGCTATATATTTGGAATACAAAGAGATAGAATCCATATTCCTTTCTCTAAAGAAACCATAATTGAGTTAGGAAGATGGAGAACTTCATTAAAAAGTAGACTCAAAGTAGCATATAATTGTGAAATGAGGGCTTAGAAAGAAAATTAAACCTAAAAAGGAAAATTCATATTAGAAAACTCTATGTGGAATTTAAGAATGCAAACTTTTTCTTTTTATAACTTAGAAATTTGCACACAGTATATTTTAGTTTCACTGAATCCTTAGCTAAGAAAAGTATTTTCTGATATCAAAATGGAAAATTTCACTCATTCAGTTTAGAACAGAATGTTAAAAGATAAATGATCTTAGAGACTGTAATTCACCAACTATCACTGATAAGTTACTCTACCTACAGATACAATAATGAATCTTATTTTTGTAAATCTCCTAGGTATAGAATTATTAACATTGTATTAAAAATATATAAAATATTCAAATGCAATATTAATAACTGAAATCCAGCTATTGTGACTTTCTACCACTGCAATGGTTGCTAGTAAAAATGTACATAACAATGAAGTTTAAATTATAAAGTTCTAATCTCCTGAGTTATAAGAAGTTTAGCAACTATACCCTAGATCCATATTTTAAATTATATTATTTTATCAGAATTATAAACTGAATGAATGTCAATAATATAATAATGCTTAGTTATGAAATTCCTAAAAATGTATGAGAAGATTCATGGATAGGACTAACCTTAGATAAACTGTAAATTCCAAAAAGTCTGTTGTATTCTAGCTTTTCCTTTTCTTATGTTCCTTCCTCCCAAAAAATTCTCCCCTCTAGCATAATTTGCATTCTTTCCTTGTCAGAGGCAGATATGACTGAGGCAGGAGCAGAAAATGGATACCATAGTGAGTAGTTTGGATTTATCCTACAGCACAGTGGGTTTTTAAACTTAAGTATCTTGATATGCTATTATATCAGTAATTTGTTAATAGTGGCAATGAACTAAAGTCACAAAATATTCCTTTTAATATAAAAAAATAGCTTATCCTTCTACTTTCCCTTTTAGTCCCTTGCACTTCAATATGCATTTTTGAGTGAGTTGGAAAAAAAAAAAAAAGCAGAGCAAATAGCTAATTAGATTGAAGCTAACTGTTCTCAAACTAGTTTATCCTCCATATGAATATGTAGTTAAGATAAGATATTTTTTTAGTGCTGAGAAACACTCCTTTAGGAAATTGGATCCCAACTATTTATTTTGAACAAAAAAGTAATGTTAACAGATTTTCATTAAAAAAATAATCTGTCTAGGGCACCTGTGTAGCTCAGTCAGTTATGACTGTGCTGACAGCTCAGAGCCTGCTTTGGATTCTGTATGTCCCCCTCTCTCTGTCTCTGCCTCTCTCTCTCTCTCTCTCTCTCTCTCTCTCAAAAATAAAGAAATATTAAAAACATTATTCTGTCTATACAGTAGAGGTTCCATGCGAGGAAAGCAACATTAAAGTAAGAGATGTAAATAAAGGAAAAAGAAGATATTGTTAAAATTCAGTTGAAAGATGAAGGTCTGATCTAGACAGTGTGAATAGAAACCGACAGATTCAAAATTGATTCATTTGTCAGTCATTATTCTAAACTCTAGATCAATCCTGAAAATAACTTCAAAAAAAAAGAAAGTAATACAAGTTTCGTAAGTAACTATTTGCACAAATGTTATTTACTAACTAAAGATTGCCCAGAACCAAATTTTTTGAAAACTATTCTTTGCATCTCAAGCCTTATCTATCTCTTTACTACTATTTTAATAACATCCCCCTTTATCCTTGACTTTGACTCTAAAGCAAAAAAATAAAAATAAAAACTCATTTTTTTTACCAAGCTAATTAATAGAACCAAAGTGCTATTGCCCAAACTGATTCCAAAAAACAAAATCGATTTAAGACACAAAAAGATTAATGTTTTACAAATCATGGCAGAGAAATTTCAGTTGACTTAACAGTTCACAACCAAATTAATATGGCAGAACTAGTAAATATTTAGGTTTCCATTAATAGACATTTCTTTATTGATGTCTGCATTAAAGAGTCAGACAAATACAAACCCTGAAAGACTTTTTCAAGTGGGCCATCTAGTCAACCTTCCACAACTTTGTTGCATATATTCCACTTGAACCCTTAGATAAAAGCTGCCAGGTCTCCATTCTACAGAAAAGCTTACATTTATCGAACATACAATTTTATGTTTTCAACAAATAAAGTGAACTTTGAAATAGTTACTTTGTGTGTGCTATGATTGGTCTTGTAATTATTGGTATGTCAGTAAATAATTGTTTGGCCTTCTAGAACTCTATTTTTTTTAATTCTTTAAATGTTTTCATTTATTATTAAGACAGAGAAACATAGCATGAGTGGGGGAGGGGCAGAGAGAGAGGGAGACACAGAATCTAAAGCAGGCTCCAGGCTCCGAGCTGTCAGCACAGAGCCCGATGCAGGGCTCGAACCCATAAACCGTGAGATCGTGACCTGAGCCAAAGTCGGACACTTAACTGAGTGAGCCACCCAGGTGCCCCTGTTTGGCCTTCTAGGTACAATTATAAACCAGTGAACTTTTTGTTTATAATATGTTAAGATAAAGCTGAGGGCTTGATGAATTTTTTATTCAGCTGCTCTCTTTGGGTTTTAAAATCAGATTTTAACTTTAAAGAATAATAAGTTTGTGTCCTATGGTCACTAATTTGCATACATAGCAAGATACAAGCTATGTCCCATTTTTAATCTAGTCTTAGCTGTAGATTTTTTTTTAAATACTTAAGCTTGTAGTTGCTCTTCAGTAGGCATGACCCACGGGACCAACTGGAACCAAAACTGTCTTTTCATCCCACTCTTCTTTTTTTCTTTACTATTAGGAGTAGTTTCACTTGATACTGGATGAAACATTTGAAGTTCTCATGATCCTTTTGTTAATTTTTGATAGAGGTTGTACAGTCACCTTATATCATAAACACAATCTTGTGTCAGAAATCACACTGTTCAGTCCCCAACAATCAACACTCTGACCTTAGTTTGTCCATCTTCTGTCTTCAGCCAGGGCCTGGCTAATGACTGGCCATTTCGGGGGTAGAGGGCACAGGAAAACAGTCTTTCTATCTCATTCCTCCCATCCTGTACTCACCTGTTCCTGTAAATACCACTCCTAAATTAATAGCAGTGGAGACCAAATGGGAAAACAGAAGTTCTGACTTGGTCAAGTACTTTCAACAAGATGACATTGTAGGAACTTGACCTGGCAGGTGTTTAAAGCTTTTGTGGAGGCTAGCTTCTTCTGGGTACAATACCTGTGACTACTTGTGCAATAACTTTTCTCCAGATGCCTGCATCTCCCTCCTCTCTTTTCCCTCACATGTATACTTTGGAGAGACTAGCAGTTAGAGTCCTGTTGTCAATCCTGGAAGTCCATCTGATTAGAATTCAAAATAACTCCAGGATGGCTCCACTCTTCTCATCTACATCTCATCTACAGGAAAAACTCATGAGTGTTTTGCTTTTCCACTAGTGAAAATGCACTTATTTCACAAATGAACCCTCTTCTTTCTCACAGCCCTACCACCTCAGAGAGCCATCGCCTTGTGCTGAAGAATGTCAAGGCATTTGTCAGAGGGCAGACCAAAGGATCCCCCAAACTGTGAGGGCCTATCCATGCTCCAATAAACACTTCCAATAAACCCTTCCATTAAAGCTCCTCTTTCTATGTTTCAGGGACAGGGAGGAGGACTCCCACTTCTCATCCTTGGAATGGGTAGTGGGACTAAGAATCCAGAACCAGGTCTTTTTTTTTTTTTTAATGTTTTTTATTTATTTTTGAGAGGCAGAGACAGAGAGCATGATCAGGGGAGGGTCAGAGAGAAAGGGAGATACAGAATCTGAAACAGGCTCCAGGCTCCGAGCTAGCTGTCAGCACAGAGCCCGACGCAGGGCTCGAACCCATGAACTGTGAGATCATGACCTGAGCCAAAGCTGGTTGCTTAACCAACTAAGCCACCCAGGCGCCCCCAGAACCAGGTCTTGAAGGAAATCTCTGTACAAATACACTCTTCTTATTCCACTTTCTTTTTCAATCCTTTAGTTATGGGTTCTAGAGCCATCTAGTTAGTTATTTTTCTTGGGTGATTTGCATTTTGATCTCACATCTCACTTTAGAATTTTATGTCTGTAGAATTATGAATTATGATGCTTCCAATCTTCATGTGCTGTTATGTTAATATTGGTCATTTTGATAATAACACACCAGTTAAATTTCTATTAAGTAACAAATGAAAAAAGAGATTCGCCTTTATTATATAAACTATTTTCCTCCAAATTTTACATTATAGGTCTTTTTGTAAAATAAAAAAGTATACATTTGAAGCATGCCCTCTGTAATTTTATTCAGATTTAAGAAAGATGTATCTTTTACTCTCTGCTTCCTCTTCCTAAATGCAAACCAAAAATCAATATGCAGATGCTAGATTTACAGACTCCGTTAGGATGACAGATCAATAAAGAACCCCATTGAAAACTACTTGCCTGGAGGAGGAGAATATAAACTTTTTTCTTAATCTCTATCAGGCTTTGCTCCCAGGACCAAGCACTTCTTGTTCAGTGTTAATAGTACTGAATTTTCTTACTGCTTTTTCATGTCAAAGTCACTCTTCAAATATGTACTTAATTAAGCCTCTCTCTTAACAGAGGTGGCCCTGTTCTCATCCCCTAGCCCCCTTTTCTGTCTCCTGTGTGGAGAGTTCTCTTTGAAGTCATGCAGGAGAGATGTGCAGGGATGAAGCGATGAGAACAGAGCCAAGGGCGCTTGTAATGAACTTTTGGTGGAAAAGAAGTTTGGATTAATGCAACTATTCTAGCTACCTCTATTTAGAATTATAAGTGGAAATACTAAATTACAGAAAGATCAGGAGTCAGATTTTATATTAGCTCTGAGAGTCTTGCCCTCTAAATGCATTTGTGGACATCCTACGGAGTTCTGAGGACTCAGAACTTTGCCAACTTCCAGTTTTATAGGACTTACTTATTTTGTATTATGCTTGGATTCTTTATGTTTATCTCTTATGATTGTCTTGAAGTTCACAGCTGGAACTTATTAAAAGTTATCTGTTTGTCTGAATACTTCTCCTTGGATTGAATCTTGAAGAAAGTTCATGATAATTTGTAACTATGCATATTACCCATAACTACACTTTTGGAAATAGATGTTGATCATTTGAGAAAGTGTTTTCTAACTGCTTACAATACAGAGGCAATTTCAACAGTAGAATTAAATCTAATATTACCATACAGTAGTTGCAAAATAATTTATTTTAATTTCTTATCTGTGGTTATCTCAGTCATTTCCCAGAAAATTATTTTCTTAGATTGCTTATTTAAAGGTTTATAAAAAGATGCAGCAAATATATACAATATAAATAACTTAATGGTCATAAGTTTCATAATTATAGTAACTTTCTTTTTCATTGTACTCTTGTTCAGGCATGCTGAATCTTCTCTGGGACATTAAATTTCATAGATTGGCTCCAGTTGTATTGTGGCAAATATTATTTTGATTTTTTCATGCATTGCAGACAGAATATAGAGGTAAAGTAAGAGCCATCTTGCATAGTTGATTTCCAATTTACCTGAACTTATTAAAATAAGTGTTGGGAGTCATTTTAAAAAAATCCTTAAATCTTTTTCCAGGTCACAGATACTCAACTCAGCAGAGAAATTGTCCTTACTAGTTTCTACAAGATACTGATTGCATTTCTCATGATATTTTAATAGGTTTATGCTTAGAAGTGTTAAAGCGCAGATTTTCTGAAATTTTTACAGAAAAATCATTTTTATATTGCCAGTAATTTTCAACAATTTCTAATATGCATTGACCAAGAAAGTCCTCACAATTTTTTCCTTTTGCTAAGTTACTTTCTGTTATTTAATATTTTAAATATTTATGTGTTTATTTTGAGAGAGTGCATGTGCTACAGAAGAGGGACAGAGAGGGAGGGAGAGAGGTAGAGAGAGAATCCACACTGTCAGCACAGAGCCCAACTCAAAGCTCCAACTCATGAGGCATGAGATCATGACGAGCCAAAATTAAGAGTTGAATTCTCAACCAGTTAAGCCACCCAGGCACTCCTATTATTTAATTACATCTATGTCTATTAGATTTTTCATTTAAATTCATACCTCTTCAATTTTTTATGCAATAATTCCTGCTCTTTTTTGTACATACAATTAAAAATAAAGATATCAATTACTTAGATTGTATTTAATTGTATTTATTTATTCTTACTTTATTTAGTTAGTTAAAGGTAATTACATCCTAACTGTACCCATCAAACCTCATAAAATAATACTTCCTAACAACTGAATTTTGTATTAAAATAATATAAATAAAATAAACCATTATGCTGAACAAGACCCCTTGTTTAAATCTATCTATCTATTTATTTATTTATTTATTTAATGTTTATTTATGTTTGAGAGAGAGAGACAGAGAGAGAGAGACACACAGAGAGAGAGACAGAAGGTGAACAGGGGAGGGGCAAAGAGACAGGGAGACACCAAATCCAAAGCAAGCTCCAGGCTTCAACCTGTCAACACAGAGCCCAACATAGGGCTCAAACTCCTGAACTGCAAGCTCAGGACATGAGCTGAAGTTGGACACTTGACTGACTGAGCCACCCAGGCTCCCCTAAATCTATTTTAGATGATAATCTTTCACCAGCAGTTATAAAGTCTGCATACCTGAGTCAATAAACTTTCAATACTAAATAAGGTGAAGATATAGTTATGAATATTTTAGTTTAGGCTCTCTGTAGATTCTTTTGACCTATACTTTTCTATCACTCATATACTATTTATTATTACATAATAATTAGATAAGTACCATATACATAGGATCAAAATTGGATGCAAATCCCCCAAGGACTTAGCACCTATTTTTCTCTCTGCCTACACTCTTCACCCTGCCTACCTTCTCTTCATTATCCAGATCTCAGTTTCATATGAACTATTCAGAGAGGAATTTAGGGGCACCCTATCTAAAGAACCCTCCTCCTGAGTCATGCCTTGTTATAGCACCCTGTTTTTATTTCCTCTATAGTATTTATCAATATATAAATATTTTTATTTATTTGCTTACTTTTATATTTTGTGTCTCTGCCAATTGAAATACAAGCTCCATGAGGCCAGCACTGAATCTCTGGGTAATAGAATAGTGTCTGACCCATGGTAAACTATCAGTAAATATCTGTTCATTCATTCACCTAACACACATTTGTCAAATAAATGCACACATCATTAAATGAACTTCATAGCAGTGCATTTAGTCAGTGAAGAGATAATCTATACAACTGCCCAAAGCAAGGTAGAACTGATAGATAACATCAAGATTTAGAAGCCTGGTGGTCATTTAGAGTCCTTAGGGTAAATGAAGTAAAGATCATAAAAAGCACAAGGTCTCCTTTTGGCTTTCACCTTTTAGTATCACTGTTAGAGAGCAGCACTGTGTAAAGCTAGAATTCCCAGTATCCTACAAAATGGAATTTACTTGTATGCAGCACCTGATGATTATTAAATATCCTAAATATTTTCACTCCAACTTGGCCTGGAATTCTATCCAATAGTCACTACAAACTGGGTTTTAATATGACTACCACTTAAGTAAATATATTACCTCTCATATGACTCAGCCTTCAGTAGATAAAATTAAATGTTCTGAGGTTCATTTTCAAAGGAAAGTGCAAGCATCTAAAATAATGAGTCATAGTTTGGTTTCTTGTGGGACTAACGTGAGTTAAAACTGTTGCTCAGCCCAGCTATATCACTTAGGGAGAAGACTAAGCTGCTCTAATAAGATACTCCAAAATATAGAAGTTTAAAAATACAAATGTAATTTTCTCTGATTAGAATCCCAAAAGTGACCATGCTGCAGCTCATGGGAAAGGGAAAGAATAAAGAATTCACATACTCAATATTTTAAAATCCATAGCTAAAGGAACACATCTACCTGTAAGGGAGTCCAACAAATATGGTCTCTAGCTGAGCAACCAAATTCCCAGCAACAAATCTTCATGGAATAACACAAAAACATTTTTTAACATGTAGCTATTTCTACCATCAGCCAAGGAGGGTATGGTGCTCCATGAGGAAAGCATTGGATGATTACTAAGGATGTGTTCAAATAAGAAACAAACACACAAACAAAAAGTCAAAAATCAGTTTTCAGTAACATAATGCACTATTGATGGCAATTTTATATTTAGCTTATATCAATATTGAAATGGTAACTTATAGAGTGGATAACTACTTAAAGCCTTTTTATAACTACATCAGAGAATCGAATTGAGAAACCCTGCCATACTGTCCTGTACAAAAGCACTTTTGTTTGTTCTATATAAAGGAGGTGTAAGGCAAGGCATGCTAGAGCAAAAAGTCAACTCCCATATGTGAAGTGTGTTCCTTAATAAATACCATGTCATGAACTGTCATATTTTAAATCTACTTCTAAATATAACTTTCTGTTACTCTACAAATTCAATGGCACTTGATCTTTTCAAAAATGTAGCTGGCTAGTATCTTCTGATTTTTCTGTGACCCTCTCTTTGTTCTCACAAAACTGGAAAATACATATAACATTAAGTGAATTTAAATATTTAGTCATTCCCTTTTTATTCAATTATTTTTGCCTTTGTAACATAATTTAAAACTATAAAGAAGTAGAAAATTACAGTTTATGTCTTTCTTCTACAAATATTTGCTAGCCCAGTGTCTAGCACTCTTATGGGCACAGAGGATAAAAAAAAAAAAAGAATAATAGGAAACTTGCTTTGGCCATAGTCTTTTTAGTGAGAAAAGCAAGGAGGTTTATGTGTGCCAACATGCCAACTGATGGAAAGAGAATTTCACCAAAAAACTTTTTAAGCTAACTAATTTTTTAATTAAGAAAGCCATCTCATGGGAATGCCCAGGTGTCTCAGTCTGTTAAGTGTCCAGCTCTTGGTTGCAGCTCAGGTCATGATCTCATGGTTGGTGGGTCCCAGCCAATCATCAGGCTCAATGCTGACAACAAAGAGCCTGCTTGGGATTCTCTCTCTCTCCCTCTCTCTTTCTATCTCAAAATAAAATAAACTTTAAAAAAAGCAATCTTGGGGTGCCTGGGTGGCTCAGTCCCTTAAGCATCTGGCTCTTGGGTTCGACTCAGATCATGATCTCACTGTTATGAGCTCCAGACTTGCTTTGGGCTCTGCGCTGACAGTCAGGAACCTGCTTGGCACTCTCTCTCTCCCTCTTTCTCTACCCCGACCCTCTGACTCTCTCTGTCTCTCTTTCTCTAAAAAACTTTTTAAAAAAATTAAAAAGAAAGCAATCTCTAGTAATTCCAAATATATTTTAAAGTTCTTAAGATTAGACTTCTTGCTATTGACCATTTCTATTTTTTATTAGATAAGAATAAATTTTAAAACACATTTATAGAGTCAGTTTCCCTATGATAAGTAATAGGTTTTAAACTGCACATAGTATGCATGGTAGTAATTATCAGGATGTCAACTAGAATAGGCCTATGTGGCAGCTGGATGATGCATAAAGCACAGAATAAGAGTATACTAAAAGCTTGTGCTTTTATTGTGAAAACTTAAAATTTTTCACATTAGGAACCATAGTCATAGCAGGGAAGTTCATTTCAAAATTTAAAAAGTCAATCTTCTTAGAACTCTGCAGTCCAATGTTTGGCTCTTACATCTGTCCTTCAGCTACTGCAAGGAGAGAAATAGTGCACCTGCAAACCAGACAATGCAGCAACCAGACCTGCACCAAGTTTGGGGTGGGAGCGGGGGGTGGCAGAGTGATGATCAGTGAAGAGCCTGTCATTGACCACAGACATTTACCACGGAGACAGCAACCTGAAGTGGGAGCAGATCAACGTGTACAACAACGAGGCCTCCGGTAGCAAGTACTGTCTTGCACTGGGCTCCTGCACCTGGAGCTTGGCACCATGGACTACAAAAGCTCAGGATTTTTCGGGCAAATCTTTAGGACAGACAACTTCATTTAGGGTCAGAGTGGTACTGGGAACAACTAGGCCAAAAGGCAATACACTGAAGATGCTGAGCTGGTCAGCCTGGTGCTGGATGTTCTGAGGAAGGAAGCTGAAAGCAATGACTACCTGCAGGACTTCGAGCTGACCCATTCACTGGGTAGAGGGGCTGAGTCTGGGATGGGTACCCCCCTCATCAGCAAGATATGGGATGAGTTACCCCGACAAGATCATGTGTACATTGAGTATGGTGCCTTCCACCAAGGTGTCGGACACGGTGGTGGAGCCCTATAATGCCACCCTCTCAAGTCTACCAGCTCATTGAAAACACAGTTAAAACCTATTGCATGGACAACAAGGTCCTCTATGATATCTGCTTTGGAACCCTAAAACTGACCACGCTCACCTATGGGGAGGTCACCCACCTGGTATTAGCCACCATGAGTGGGGTCACCATCTGCCCGCATTTTTCTGGCCACCTCAATGCTGACCTGTGCAAGCTGGCTGTCAATGTGGTCCCCTTCTCCTGCCTCCACTTCTTCATGCCCAACCTTGCCCCATTGAGCAGCAAGGGCAGCCAACAGTACTGGGCCCTGATGGTGCCCAAATTCACACAGCAGATATTTGAAGCCAAGAATATGATGGCTTCCTTTGACCCTCACCACTGCCTCTATCTGACCATGGCCACAATTTTCCGGGGCCACATATCCACAAAGAGGGCGGACAAGGAGATGCTGAACATTAGTAGAATGAATGGATCCCCCAAAATGTGAAGACAGTTATCTGTGATATCCTACTATGAGGGGTAGAAATGTCTGTCACTTTCATCAGCAATAGCACAGCCATCCAGGAGCTGTTGAAGTGAATCTCAGAGCAGTTTACATGCTATGTTCAGGCTCAAGGGCTTCTGCACTGTTACATAGTTGAAGGCACCTGCACTGGTATACAGGTGAGGACATGCAGGAGATGCAGTTCATGGAGACTGAGAGCAACTTGAATGACCTGGTGTCCGAGTACCAGCAGTACCAGGATGCCAGAGCTGAGAAGGCGGGTGAGTGTGAGGAGGAGGCAGAGGCAGAGGTGGCCTAGAGCTGATAGCTGGTAAAGCCTGTGGAAGCCATATGAACTCAGAATTCACTCACAACCTGTTATCTGATGACCAGCTCTCTGTATGCATTTGCTCTTTTTCCTGTCTTGACACCACAGGCTGTACAGATGCCACCATTAAAGTGTTTACAAAGTAAAAAAAAAAAAAAAAAAAGTCAATCCTCTTATGTTCTTAACTTGAAAATGATTCTAGTGGCAATTACACTCTTACCAAAAGAAATAAAGAAGAATCAGTTTAGAAGAGATCTTTATTTATTTATTTTTAAATTTTATTTTAGTGAGAGAGAGCACACACAAGTAGGCACAGAGGGAGGAAGAGAGAGAGAGAGAGAGAGAGAGAGAGAAGGAGAGAGAGAGAATCTCAAGCAAGCTCCATGCTCAGCCCTGAGTCTGATGCTGGGCTCGATCCTACAACTCTGGGATCATGACTGTAGCTAAAACTAAAAGCTGTATGTTCTTGAGCCACCCAGGACCCCCTAGGGTCTTTAAAGACCATCAACTTTAACCTCTGGACTTTAGACTGGAGTCAATTTTAAACATATATAACATATTTTGTTGTTGACTACTGTGTTTTTAAATATCTAGAGAGATATTCCTATAAGACATCCATTCAAAGTTTTCCTACCTTAAAATCTTCCATAACTCCAAAGTATTTCGTTATCTATCTTCCTCCTCAATGTCTTAGTTCTAGATATTCCTTATAGGATAGTTTTAGCTTCAGTCTAAAACAATCACACACAAAAGCACTGTGACATCACAGGCTTGTTTCGAACCTCATAACATGCCTGTTAGTGTCAAAATTATCTCTAAAAAAGACAAGATTATATAAATCTGCCTCATTTTGTTCCAAAATATTTGTTTATGGGAAAAAGCAAAAAAATATGTGATTATTGATCTAATAACATACTGAAAATGCTATAGTTAGACCAACTCTGTAGCTCTGAGTATATTGTGGAAACTAGGAGAACAGCCTAATAAGAGACTTTTGTTATTAAGAGGGTAGGAGTGAAGGTTCCACTTAGCTTCCTCTAAGAAAAGTGCCTCTTTAAATAGAGAAACCACATGGAAACAGATGCCCTGAAATGTTCCAGCCAATTTGCCCATATAAATGTCTATGGATCCTCCTCTGTCACCAAGACCATTAGTGTAAACTGGTTATTTTTAGACAGTCTCTTACATAAGGTACTAAAATGTACCCTAGTAAATAAGTTAAAACCCATATCAAAGTGCTTTTTTTATTTCCATGGAGAAAATTAAATCCCCTGAGGTTTGTGACTAAGAATCTCATGTTTTGTAGAGTGTCTTTATCTTTTTCCACTTCTGAGTATTTTTCTCATCCCCTCTTCCCCACCCTTCCCTCAACAGTTAAGACTAAAAACCTGAAATGCTTTTTTATATTCTGGCCTTCATCTTAGACGACTGTTTCTTTGCACCAAGCTGATAATTAAAAGTTTTTGGATATTTCCTGGTTGGTGTACTGGGTGATTAGTCCATTGAAATGTGTTTCCACAGCCTTCTTTTGTAGTTCTCTATTGCTATGCATCTTTTTTTTTATGTTTGCCTGAATTGAACTATATTTACCATCTGCTGTTTCAGGCTCTCAAATGATCTGAAACCTTTGAATTTTGTTAAATCATTCCTCATTATTGCTTTTTTAGTAGTATCTATAAAGTCTTATCTATTTCCCTCCTAAGGAGTTCCTTATCTCTATCATTTACATACTCCTGTTACAAAGATACTAAGACACTAAACAAATCAGTTTCAAATGCAAAACCCTCAGCCAAATTACAACAGATCTTCAATTGTGAAGTAATCTTTCTCTATCATTTTGCCTCTATTCCATGTTTTATATTTATTTACAGAATGCTGATATGAAGTCCTTCAATGATATTTTGATTGTTTAATATGTTAGATCCTTTGACTTTTCTTTAGCTGTTGTCATAATTACTTTTCTCCCACAGTATAAAAGTTTTAGTTCTCAGGGCTCCTGGGTTGCTCAGTCAGCTAAGCAAGCATCTACTTTGGCTCAGGTCATGATCTCCCAGTTCCTCAGCTCCACCTTGTGCTCTGTGCTGACAGCTCAGAGCCTGGAGCCTGCTTCAGATTCTGGGTCTCCCTATCTCTCGGTTCCTTCCCCACTTGCACTCTGTCTGTCTGTCTCAAAAAATAAATAAAGATTAAAAGAAAAAAGCTTTACTTTTCATGTCTTTTCCTTTATTGAGGATAGGTTTCTCTATCTCTTATTTTTAAAATAAATTCAGGGGGTGCCTGGGTAGCTTAGTCGTTGAGCCCTAACTTCTGCTCAGGTCATGATCTCAGGACCTGTGAGCTTGAGCCCCGCATTGTGCCCCGCCCTGTGCCCCGCATTGGGCTCTGGGCTGACAGCTCAGAGCCCAGAGCCTGCTTCAGAATCTTTGATTCTCTCTCTGTTCCTCCCCAGCTCACACTCTAGCTCTCTCTCAAATATAAATAAACATTTAAAATGTTTAAATAAAAGAAAAAAATCAATAAATAATAATATAAATTCAATATTTGACAGAAATGAGGTTTGGTTTGTTTTTTTGAGGGGGGTTTATTTGCTTCGTTTTTTAAGTAATGGGAGTGATATTGCCCTGAGAAGAAGTAGAAAAGAAAAAGAGCTGTTCTCATCTAAACTTTTGGGGTAAGTCAACAGCACTCTTTTTTGTTTGTTTGTTTTTGGTCAAATTTATCTTAACACATACAAGGATTCAGAACCTTTCCATAGCACCTTGGTGTCATAGGCAATCACAGGTATAAAGCTTCACAGAAAGTGCTAAGTGGGAGGAAAGGGTAATACACCTTTGTGATGACACATCCAGTGATATCCTAGGTAATATAATCTACATCCATTTACAGAGACTTTTGTTCTAATCTGTCACTGATTCATTCATTCACTCATTCATTCATTTATAACTCTTTCACTTAGCAATTACTGCATAACAAGCTACCTCAAAATTAGTGGCTGAAAAAAGCAGCAACAAGTTCTTATTTCTCACAATTCTGTGCATTGACTGGAATCAACTAGGCTGTTTTTCTGCTCCATCTGGTTGGGGTCATTCATGAAGCTTCCTTCTTCCAGGGGCTTTGCTGGAATCTCCAAGATGACTCCATCCGCATATTTGCTGGGGTGATTGGAATGGCTGAGGAGTGCTGAACTTCTCTCTCCATCAGAGTAACAAGATGTCTGACATAGTGGTTGAGGGCTCCAAGAGAGCAAACTAGAAACTGCTGGCCCTATTAAGGGATAGATCAAAACTGGCACAGCATTATTTCTTCTGCATTCTGTTGACTGACGCTCACAAATCTAACCCAGATTCAAAAAGAGGGTAATAGATTCCACTTCTTGATGAGAGGAGTAGAATGTCTAGGCTTATGAGAATTTTTTTCCTAGCCACAATTCACATTCCTCACATATGCAGAATGTACTCATTTCCAAACAAGATCCCCAAAATTTTATTCATTCATGGCATAAGATGGCTCAAAGTACAAGATTTCCTCGTTTAAATTAGGTCCAGATATGGTTGAGGCTTACCAGATACAGCTCCTTTTAACCTGAAAACCTCTGGACTGAAACATACAAGGTATCTGACCCTTACATAACCAACATATAATGGTGAGACAGGAACAAAACAACTCTAATAAACACTTCTGTTCACAAAGGAGAAGAATGGAAATCATAGTCATGAGTTCACAGCAATTCTGAAACTACAACTGGGAAAACAAAAGGAAAGATAGAAGGGAAGGGTAGGGAAGGGAAAGAAAAAGAAAAAGAGAAGAGGAGAGAAATGAAAAATAAGGTAAAAAAAGACAAGGAACATATTTTCAGATCTCTCAATTTCATGAGGAGCCGAGAAAATTTCTTGATTCATCCCCAGTTTTGCTCTCTGGCAATGGTTCCCTAATCCACTATTCTCAGTTGGCTTCACTCTCTGGTGTCTTGGCACCTCCCTCTGTGAAGCCTTTCCTTTCCTATTAAAAAAAAAAAAAATTCCCATATTTTAATCTGAGAAGTTATTGCCACCTGCTCTCTGCCTAGAAATTTGGAGCCTAATGCCCCCTTTTCAGCTTAAACTGCCTTTTTGGTTCTGACTACATGGGATGTTTTCTAGTAAAGTTCTTTTAAAAACTTTGTGAGTTTGTATACATATTTTTATATTTCACCTTTTGCCCCCAAAGTCTCATGGTTTAGATTTTTGTTATGTTAGCACCTATTCCCAGGTACTAATTTCTGTATCACTCAACACTCAGTAAGGGATGCAGAACAGTGATTAGACATAAGATGAGGGATTATGAGAATTAGACCTCACACAAATGTGGGAGATACTTGGGTAGTGAAGACTCAAAAGGGAAAGTTGAGGGATCAGAAAAATTACTGATAGTTTTGAGAGGCCAGGCACACCCAGTTACTGAAACAAGATCATGAAAGGGAATCTAATAGAAAAGTCTCTGGGAAGCTCTTGCTTTTCTGAATACACATATAAGAAACTGGTGACTATACTGAAGTAGCTGTTGGTCATCAGGATCAATAGCCAGGAAGAAAAGCTTGACCCAAAATAGAGTTGAGAGAGGACAACCCTGGACCTGTCAATTCCTCTGTCATCACAACTAACCATGACAATTTTCAGAGAAGAGTGGCTGCTACTTAAACTTCATGTCCCAAATTTCATACAGGTTTATATTTTGGCCAACACTGATCTTATACAGGGAAGAGTTTCTAAGAAATGGCATTTCCAACTTAAGAGATGACAAACAAACCATTTCAGCACAAAAAGAAAGGGTAGGAATTGATTCCACAAATTACAGTGAGCCAATTGAAGTTTCCATGTTAAACCAACATGTGAGAAATTTATATCTTGACATTTCTACATTTCAGAAAGATCATTGAGAAACTTGAGTAGGGGCTCAAAACTCAGATTTTAATTTGGATTTTCATTCTATACCTGACACTTACTAGTAATATAGACTTTGGAAAGTTATTTAACTTCCCTAAATTTCCCACCTAAAATACAGGGATAATAATAATGGTCTTCGTGTTGTAAAATAATGTGTCTAAAGTCATTGACACAGGACTGGAATATACTAGGTACTTGATTTTTCTTGGTTGGCATTATTTTCCTTGATATCATAAAATGCCTTAATCTTCTTTTAGCACATTAAATTTTCAAGTGTTTAGCATCAATTACCACAGTATCTAGGGGCCTGAAAGAATGGATATTTCCAAATATGAATATGCTTTACTACTTATGATGATTAATTTTATCATTAACCAGTGTGAACTTGACTGGCCATTGGGTTCCCAGATTAAACATTATTTCTGGGTGTGTCTGGGAAGGTGTTTCTGAATGAAATTAGTATTTGAACCAGTAGAATGAGTAGATTGCCCTCACCAATGTGGGTGACCATTATCCAATCTATTGAAGGCCTGAATAGAACAAAAGGCAGAGGAGGGAAGAATTCAACCCTTTTTTATTCCTCCTCACTACCTAAACTAAAACACCTCATCTCATCTTCTCCTGCCCTCAGACTGGGATTCACACTATCAGTTTTCTTGATTCTCAGGTCTTCAGACTCATAAATTGTATCACTGGCTTTCCAGATTCTCCAGTTTGCAGACTGCAGGACTTCTCAGACTTCAGCATTGCCTAGTCAATCTCTCTCCCTCTCCCTTCTCCCCTTATGTTCCCAAGGTCTATAAAAAAGTACAATGTAACCATTGAGCAGGAAAACATAGGTTTGCATGCAAGCCTGCTAATTGTGTGAACCTTGGCATTCACTTCATCACACTTAGAATCCATTTCCTCAACTATAAAATAGGAAAAATATAATGACTGGCTTTAAGAACTGAGATGACATTTATACAATACATTTGGTTCACAAGCCTTCAATAAATATTTTTTTAGAAATATTAAATTCCACCATCCTTCTGATAAGGAGGCAGAGGCCTGAAGTCTTAGAAGCATCAACATAAGTGTTTTTGCAACAATAGTTTCTGATAAACTCATAAACAAATTTGACATCTGATGCCAAGCTGTTCTGATGATTATAGAACCCTAAACATTGAATCCTCTGGCTCATCTCATAACCAAGGGATTAGTTGATCCCTCCCTTTCTCAATACAAAACCAAGCTGAAGGGACATCCTAGCCCCAGAGCTTCCATGAAACTCTCTAAGGCCTTTGTTGTTAAGTGTCTCTCAGTTCAAATTCTTCTGTTTAGTCTTGCTTTATTCTCTCTTCAATGGCTAATTATCTGGAGAACATTCCCCCCAAAATTACTCCATTAAAGTTCTGCATCTCTAAGTCTGTTTCCCAGAAAACCCAGTCTGTTTCTGATGTTACTTTATAAAGGGGGGAAGGGGTGAGGGAAGAGAGAGAATAAGAGTTGGGGAGTCATTCCCATTGAAATGCTTCTGCTTCATCATGGACCAAAATTGATACCAACAATGGTATGTTAAGGCAGAGACACAAATCTTAGACACAAGATGATATTGAGACTGGCCTCCAGATGAACACCCTCACTAGCAGAAGAAAATAAGATTTGGAATGTTTTTTTAATGTGCTACAGACTGTTTAAAAGCAAAGACTTCACTGATGATTCAGTGAAATACATGTCTCGCCAAGAACAAAAGCCCAACTGCCAAGCTACATGTGTTTTTTTTTTTCTTAATGAACACTATTATTCTCTGAAACATCTGCCCAGGTATTTGATTGTTAGAGGTTTTAAACAGCAACCTGATAAAAAGCTTAGTCAGAATAGATTGGAGGTGATCCCATTTGAAATGAGGAACAACATCTCTGGCATCCAACATCAAGAAAGACAAAAGATTATAATATTTTGACTACTCTGAGAGGTACCTCTACCCCTTGCCCACTTTTTTCTAATTATTTGTAATGTGCTGAGAAGTGGTGTGATTCAAATGTTAGGGAGTTATTTCTGTGAATCTCCTAGGAATATCCTGAGAGAAGCTCAGGCAGAAATACATATTTAAGCAATTTTTTAAACTAGTATGTTTACATTTTAGAAATGACTCATCATATTCTATTGTGTAAATACATATTTAGACTAGTAAAGCCCTTTAGAAAGCTATGAATTAAAGCCAAATGTAAGTATTGGAGTTAATCTTTTTTGCCTGCTTTATGCGCCATTTTGAATGAGTGGGGTGAAATTGGACATTGTGTGTGTATAATGATGAAAAATGGTAGGCTACAATGAGGAATAATTATTTTGATTTCCAGAGCATAATGGCCTATGAATTATGTTTAAAATTAATGAAAGAGAAGATAGAGAATGATTTGAATCTCATCAGAAGCTATTTTTCTCTTTCTCTGAGGCAGCAATGAGCCATTTTCTAAGGGATTTGAACTTTTGTGAGCAAGTCCCTCTAAGCTTCTAAAAGGTCTTAATTTGAAGCTGAACCTTTTTAATGATGATTTGTTTCACTTGAAAGAACAAACAAATAAGTAGTTGGACTTCCTGAGAGGTTTTCATTGTATAAAGACAATTTCTTTGCAAATCTAAATAAGTTTTTAACATTTGGAAGGACATGTGTATTCCAGCATATCCTTTTGCCATTAAAGATCCCTTCTCTCTTCAATGTTACAAATGGCTATAAAATGAGAGGTTATTTCCTTGCAGAAAGCAACTTGGATTTAAAAAGAGAAGAGGTGCTTTAATTTTCCCCCCTTTTATTCTAATTGCATTCCTCTAAAACTAAATAAAGAAGAGCATTGGCTTTCAATATAGTTATGTCAAATCTAGAAATATTGTTTTGCCCTATATTTACCTGTTAAGTCCTCTATTAGAACATGCTTTTATTTCTTGGTCCTTTCAAAAAGAAACATCTCCCAGTGGAGATGGAAAATTACATTTTTTTAAGTTTATTTATTTTGAGAAAGAATGTGAACAGAGGAGGGGCAGAAAGAGAGGGACAGAGTGGGCATAAGAGAGAATCCAAAGCAGGCTCCACACTGTCAGTGCAGAGCCCTCAGCAATGAAGGGCTCAATCTCAAGAAATGTGAGATCATGACCTGAGCTGAAATCAAGAAGTCAGATGCTTAACTGACTGAGCCATCCTGGCACCCCCAAAAATTACATT
The DNA here is from genome assembly GCF_006229205.1 of Suricata suricatta. Classification (NCBI taxonomy): domain Eukaryota; kingdom Metazoa; phylum Chordata; class Mammalia; order Carnivora; family Herpestidae; genus Suricata; species Suricata suricatta. The sequence goes on along the minus strand of NC_043704.1, from coordinate 35,366,266 downwards.
ATTAGAGACATAACTATATGGAATGCAAAATTCTGCAACATGTTTGAAAAGAGAAAGTTACCATCTCAGATATTTTAATGTGAATATACAAATTCCAACTTGCACATCAAGAAGCACTTAGTTCTTGTCACTCAATGTTACTTCCTCCATCCCAGATCCTACAGGTGACTTCAAGGACAAGCTGATATGAGGTCAGTCAGCTCATAAACTATCAGCTGTCTCTTGAATCAAATTATTTTCCCCCAAACTCAACTCCCTCACTATCTTCACTATATATAGAGTGACTTTACCTAGTCATGAATTTCCTGAAATATAGTTCATAAAACACTTGTCTAAAAATCAGTTTTCAGTGATATACATTCTTGTATTTGGTATAAGTATTTTTATATTTACTTTATAATTACCTTGTATTAATGTTTTTCCCATTTACAGTAATAACATAGTTTTTTAAAGTGAGTATAAATAATTCAAAATGTTAATTAAGGTAATATGGCATATTTACAAAGAAGCTTACACAGAATACAGTTCAAAAATATATATACTAGTTGTCTTCCTATTCTTAAAATTTGAAATTATAGATCCTCTTCATCTTCTTGATTTTTTTTTTACTTTCATCCTATTCTAAGACTCTATCCAAGGTATATTTTCTTTCACTTACTCGTTTGGTGGTTGTATTTGTTTTTTATGCTTGTTTATGTTTTATGATTTTAGCTATTATCCCTATGTAGTTTGCCAAACCAGCATTTTTCTCTTTCAGCCTCCTCTAGAACTCTTTAAAATGTCTATACAATTTGATCTGATGATTGCATTCTAATGCACTTATTATTAGTCAACTTGCCTTTCAGTCTCTCTCTTCTCCAATACAGCCTACAACACTGCCAACATTTTATCTTGTAAAATATAATTGTCTCAGATTACTCATTTTTTTAAAAAAATGTCTTCACTGAGGGGTGCCTGGGTGGTTCAGTTAAGTATCTGACTTCCGGTCAGGTCATGATCTCATTGTTCAGGAGTTTGATCCCTGCATCTAGTTCTGCGTTGGCAGCTTGGAACCTGCTTGGGATTCTCTCCGTCTAGCTCTCTGTCCCTCCCCAGCTTGCATGCTAGTTCTTTCGCTTTCTTTCTCCCTCTTTCTCAAAATAAATAAAAAATAAATTTTAAAAATATATCTTTAGGGGAGCCTGGGTGGCTCAGTCGGTTAAGCAGCCGACTTTGTCTCAGGTCATGATCTCGTGGTTCATGAGTTCAAGCCCTGTGTGGGGCTCTGTGTTGACAGCTCAGAGCCTGGAGCCTGCTTCAGATTCTGTGTCTCCTTTCTCTGCCCTTCTCCTGCTCAGACTCTGTCTCTCTGTCTCTCAAAAATAAACATTAAAAAAAATTCTAAAAATATATCTTTAGTGACGCCTGCATACAAAGTATGTTCCTTATCTTTAATAACACATATGACATCAGTGGTACCCTCAGGCTACTCTACCGTGGCAGCCTTACCCCACAATTCCCAATACTTTTTGCCTTGTTGTCTTCATTTCATTTCTGCCCCGGGTTCCATGTCTCTATAATTCTGTAATATATTAATCTAGTTTGTTGCATGTCACATAGTTTCTTCTGTTGAGATTGCTTTATCATGTTTACTTTTGGTTTTATTCATTATATATGATGACACTTCAAGAAATAGGTTTTGATGTTTCTTATCCTGCTACAAAAAGTTTGGGTTTCCACACTCATAAAAGGTTGTAGTCTTCTTTTCTCTTTTCCTGAAAATATGGACGATTATTTTAAGAATATGAAGATGAAAACTAACCTAATTTTAAGAATGTTTTACTTATAATACCCAATTTTTTGAATTCATAGAAAGCCAGCTTATTAAAGAACTCACTCTTAGTTATCAGTGTGTGCATTATCTAATTATAATATTTAATAATTTTAGTGAATCACTTACAATGTAAACAAATAACTAGTATTAGTTTAACCAAAAAACAAAACAAACAAACAAACAAAAACTCACAGTTAGAAAGCTAACTCTATGATAGCATAACAAAAAGCCAGATTCCTTACCATTCTGGGCACCCTTCTGAGGACTTCCTCTAATTTATCCATGTTGTGACAAAAATGAGACACCAAGACTAAGCATACTATTTAACATTTGTTCTGATCTTTGAAGCTTGTAGTAGACCTATTACTTTTGTGACCTTTTTTTTTAACAGTAAAGTCTAATATGTATTCTTAAGTATATTTATTTATTTTGAGGGCAAAGAGAGGCATAGAAAGGGAATTCCAAGCAGGCTACATGCTGACCTGGGCTGGATCCCACAGTCTTAAGATCACGACCTAAGTCAATATCAAGAATTGACCCAACCAACTGAGACACCCAGGCACTCCTAATGTTTTTTGTTTTAATATTTCCATAACACATTATATCTTTCATGATTCTTTTTTACTTATACTATGGGACCTCCCCCCACACACAAAAATCCTATGTTGTAGGTGGGACAACTTGTAATTTTGGTCTTTTTTGTATAGAAAATGCATTTAGACTTTACGTTAGGTTCTAGGTACAAATAGAAAGTAATGGACATCTGGAGGAAGATATGTGGGAGAATAGAACTACTCATAAAATTGTAGGGAAATGAATTTTGAAAGGTTATAAGATGATAAAAGAAACTGCATTAAATGTTCAGGTGGATCAGATATGAAGCAGTAGTGTATCTAAATTTATGATAACTGGGTCTCTAGAAAAAGAAAGAGAAAAGCCCTATTTGTTAGCATTTGTTAATTTCTATGAAGTAAATGCTCCCACTATGGCCAATTTTAAGTTACCAATATGGTATCACTGAATGCAGGATTGGGAAGAGAGATGTAGTAACATAGCAATTTATAGTATTTTTATCATGCTATATGAGGTTATATAAATAGCCTCAATCATACATAATAGTAAAATAATAAGTGATGCACTATATAATATTTTTAAAATATAATTTTTTAACTTCATGTTAGTATAATTTAAATTTTAATAATGGCTAATTTTAATTATCAGTTTGCAAACTTACAGAAAATTTAAACATTAGCTTTTATAACCTGGGAATGCCAGCTTTAGCAAACTTCTAGATTAATAGAAGATATGTTTCCTTCAAATATTTGAAGTACCCCAGGGAGAAGGATAAGACTTTAGCATTTTTTCCATAGAGTATTACCAGACTAGTAAATGCAAAATATAAAATGGCAGATTTGGGATCAATATTAAAACCACACTTATTTTTAAGGTTTATTCATCAGAGACAGAAAGAGACAGAGCATGAGTGGGGAGGGGCAGAGAGGGAGACACATAATCTGAAGTAGGCTCCAGGTTCTTAGCTGTCAACACAGAGAGAACCCCAACATGGGGTTCAAACTCATGAACTGCGAGATCATGATCTGAGTTGAAGTCAGTGCTTAATGACTAAGCCACTGAGGCACCCCAAGACCACAGTTTTTAGCAGTGAAATTTGCCTATGCAATTGCCTATTTGGGTCAATGGATTTTCACTGAAAGTATCTGAAGTGATACGTTTTACTGAAAATGAAAAAGAGACTGAATGACCTTAAATAGCAATTTTGTAAAAAGGCATCCAGAAGTACTGTGGTTAGCTCTAAATGAAGCTTTCCAACTCTAAGTTTTGAATAATCATTTTGATTATCAGATATTTGCTTTTGTAGGTCCTTGGTTCATGATTTCAAATCAAGTATACCAAAATTAATTCATAAAATTATTTTTGCTGAGCCCCATGATACATGACTGCTTAAAAATGAACTAGGCAGAACAGCATACATCTCAGTGTTTATAGTACTGGCAAAAATGTTAGTAATATGAGGACTCCAAGTGGATGGGGAGGGAGCCAAGATGACAGAGAGGAAGGGAGCTCTGTAAACTCCATCCACCCCATTTATCGAATTGAGAAGGATATTACTCTCATCTGCGAGAGTGGAAGGAGAAAATACAGACTCCAGAAAGAACAGAACCTCAAGGATACCTGAGTGAGTGAGGGTGAACGGGGGAGATCTGAAAACGGGCCAGCCTGGGACATGCAGAGAAGGCAGGATCTCCAGCCCAAAGTGGGGAAAGCACGCAGAGCCTGAGAGACAAAGGGAAGAGACAGAGAGTTGGAACATGCTCATAGTTCTGTCTCTGGGGAAGAGGTATAGAACGCTTGGCTGCGCTTGGAGAGAGAAACCCACTCCATAGATAACTGCTGGGTAGCCGGAATCCTGAACCGGGGTGGCTCAAGGGAAGGAACAGCTTCCAGCCCTAAGCCATTACGGCAGGGAATCAGAGGCGTCTGTGGCTGTGAGAAGCAGCTGTGCCAGGGGAGCAGACATCCCGGCGAGAGGTGGCCGGGGCTGCGGCTGCTCCAGGGGCGAGCAATTCGAACTTGGTATTGGGAACAGGACCACGGAACGCATTTCCACGGCGCACCTCGCCCCCTGCACTGACTGCACGAATCCCGGGTGCCCACAGGAAAAAATAGGGCCCACACCTACGCGACCCCCGACAAGAAGTTGGTGGCGGGTGGAGGCCTGGGCGCGCGCTTAGACTGCAGGAGCTCCCAGCTCATTTCCAGCAACGCACAGCACCTTGAGCAACAGCTATCGGAAACCAAGAGAGACTCAGGTTTTTTGGGGGGGGGGTTTTGGGGGGTTTTTTTTTGTTTTTTTTCCTTTCCCCCATTGCAATCTAGATTCTGGCTGGGGGAAGGGACTCCGCAATTGAGTCAATGAAAGTGCCCACTTCACCTCCTGCTGCTCATTTCGCCTAAGGCAGGGGTGGCGCCTCTGAGAACAGCCTCCAAGACCTACCACATCAAACCACGCCCGTCCACCAGGGGAGCTGCTGCTGCTTTTTTTTTAATATATAAAAAAAATTTTTTTTTCTTTTCTTCACTGGTTTTGTACTTATTTCTTTGTCAGTATTACCTTTTTTTCCTTTTTCTTTACTCAGTTCTTTTAAATTTAATCCTTATTTTCCTTTCTCCTATCTCCCTTACTTTTTCACCTTCTTGCAACCCAGATATATTCTCCTGTATCTCATCCTTACCTCTCCCCTAAACTGGTCATACACTTTTAAACGGTCTACTGTCCTTTGTTGTCTCCGACCCCCTTTCATATATATTTTTTTTCTTTTCTTCTTTCTCTTTTCTTTTTATTTTCTCTTCTTCTCTTCTTTTCGTCTCTTTCCCTCCCATTTTCTTTCTTTTCTTTCCCCCCTATAATGTGTTTCTTTGTTTTATTTGTCTGTGTGTATGTGTGCTTCTGTTCCCTCGGTGTTTGTCAGTCTGTTTTCCTCCTTAGGACTACACCAAGAAACAAGCCAAAGTGTGCAAG
>NC_043704.1:35345959-35360812 GCF_006229205.1 Suricata suricatta | reverse complement strand
TGTTGTATGGAAAACAATTTGACAATAAAATATTATGCAGGGAAAAAAGAAATAAATCCAAACATATTGGTAATTACAATAAGTGTAAATAAAATAAACTTACCCCCTAAAAGGACAGAAAAATAATAAATAAAATATTAAGAAAAAAAGAAATATGAGGACTGGCTTACATCCCATCTGTCTGATGTTTCCCACAGGAATAAAAGGAAAGCTAGAAAGGGAGGAGCCAAGATGGCAGAATAGCATGGAAGTTTTTTTTGCCTCTAATGTCCATGAAATACAGCCAGATCAACACTAAACCATCCTGCACACCTAGAAAACTGATTTGAGGATTAACACAACAATCTGCACAATCTGTACCACAGAACTCAGCAGGTTTGTGGCACAGAGAGGTGTACTGGGGGATAGAGAAGCCGTGGAGGGCCGGGAGCTGTTTGTGTTTGTGGAGAGAAGATGGAGACAGTGGGGGGTGGGTATTAGGGGAAAAACACTCCCACACAAAAAGCAGCTGAAGAGAGAGTGGAAAAGTAGAAATAGCCACAAGGACTAAATTAAAAAGGGAGAAAAGAGAGGGTTTAAATTTCATTAAGACTGTAAAACAGGGGGATCTCAGAGTCTGAAACTCTGCAGCTCAATACCTGGTGGTGCTCTGGTGGCAAGGGCAAACCCCCATGAGCAGAGTGAGGTCTGCGGGAGTCCTTAGGGCCACACAGGGAGAGGCAGCTCCTGTTGGGAGGACATTCTGTAGGGGCTGTGTGGCCACCCCAATACCAAAAATCCCAGCAGACCCCAGAGAATAACCACATTTGCTGGTGCTGGAACAAGGTGGTTATGGGTAAAGCCTGGTGTCAGATGTGTGTTGTGGTTTTCCATAATCCCTGAAACACTGCTGCTACAACACGTGAGCTTTTTTTCTGGGGCGGACTGACAGCTAGCTGCAGTCTCTGGGCATTTGCAGCATCACAGTCCTGTGAACGTTCCTGGATACAGCTGGCACCCACCCTTTGCTTGGTGAGACCCTCCCCCAGAGGTTCTGAGTGGGTCAAGGCCCCAGTCCTTCACAAATGAGGGGTCAGAAAACACAGCTACATCTGAGATAAAACTGAGGAGGGAGACACTACTTGGCAACTTGACAGCTTCCTCACAGACAATGTAAAAGTGAGGAGTGGACTAAAGCCAGAGAAAAAGGACAGGTACCTGACCACTGACCAGGAGAACAGAGGTCTGATACTACAAACTGGGTAGCTGAGTGACACCATTTTTACCCATCCCTCACAAGTGCACACACACCTAGAAGTGCCACAACAATCCACCCCAGTAAGTTAAGCAGTACCATCTAGTGGAGAACAGAGCCATTACACTAAGCCCCACCTAACTGGGACAACCTTGCTCTTCTGGAACACCATAAGTCTCTCTATCTGCTTAGTTTACAGACTATAAAGTGCTTCATAATTTGACTTCTATGAGACAATGTAATTTCAATCATATTAATCTGTTGTCTGGTCCATCTATTCAATTTTCTTTTATTCCTTTCATTTCTTTTCTTTTTCTTGAATACAGAAAGAGGAAAATATTTTTATTTTCAATTTTTATTAAAAATATTTTAACTTTTTTCTAGTATGTTTGTTGCTTTTTTATAAATGTTTCAAATTCTATTTTAATTCTATCATTTCATTTTATTCTATTTCATCATATTAATTTTTTAATTTTTTTTTGTATGTTTTACTTATTTTCTAGAGACAGCAGGAACTAGGGAGGGACAAAGAGATAAGAAGACACAGAAGCCAAAGATAGGCTCCAGGCTCTGAGCTTGCTGTCAGCACATAGCCTGGTGTGGCCCTCAGACCCAGGAACCACAAGATCATGACCTAAGCCAAAGTCAGATGCTTAACTGACTGAGCCACCATTTTTCAAATTTTCAAATGTTTTCCTTTGAAACGTTTGCCAGTATGGTACTGGCAAAAAAAAGAAAAAAGAAACAAGAAACAAGACAAACAGATCAATGGAACAGAATAGAGAACCCAGAAATGGACCCACAAACATATGGACAGCTAATCTTTGACAAAGCAGGGAAGAATAGCCAATGGAATAAAGACAGTCTCTTCAGCAAGTGGTGCTGGGAAAACTGGACAGCGACATGCAAAAAAAATGAACCTGGATCACTTTCTTGATGCACAAAAATAAACTCAAAATGGATGAAAGACCTAAATGTAAGACAGGAAGCCATCAAAATCCTCGAGGAGAAAGCAGGCAAAAACCTCTTTGACCTTGGTTACAGCAAATTCTTACTCAACACATCTCCAGAGGCAAGGGAAACAAAAGCAAAAATGAACTATTGCAATCTCCTCAAAATAAAAATCTTCTGCACACCAAAGGAAACAATCAGCAAAACTAAAAGGCAAACGACAGAGTGGAGAAGATATTTGCAAACAACATATCAGATAAAGGGTTAGTATCCAAAATCTATAAATAACTTAGCAAATTCAATACCTAAAAACCAAGCCAGTGAAGAAATGGGCAAAAAACATGAATAGACACTTTTCCAAAGAAGATGTCCAGATGGCCAACTGACACATGAAAAAAATGCTCAAAATCACTCATCATCAGGGAAATACAAATCAAAATTACAATGAGATAACCTCGCACTTGTCAGAATGGTAACATTAACAAATCAAACAACCACAGATGTTGGTGAGGATGCAGAGAAAGAGGATCTCTTTTGCACTGCTGGTGGGAATGCAAACTGGTGCAGGCACTCTGGAAAACAGTATGGAGGTTCCTCAAAAAATTAAAAATAGAACTACCCTATGACCCAGCAATTGCACTACTAGGTATTTATCCAAGGGATACAGATATGCTGTTTTGAAGCGGCACATGTTCCCCAATGTTTATAGCAGCACTATCAACAATAGCCAAAATGTAGAAAGAGCCCAAAAGTCCATCGATGGATGGATGGATAAAGAAGACATGGTATACACACACACACACACACACACACACACACACACTGGAGTATTACTCAGCAATAAAAAGGAATGAAATCTTGACATTTGCAATTATGTGGATGAAACTAGAGGGCATTATGCTAAGTGAAATTTGCCAGTTGGAGAAAGACAAATATCATATGACTTCATTCATATGAGTACTTTAAGATACAAAACAGATGAACATAAGGAAAGGGAATCAAAAATAATATGAAAACAGGGAGGGGGTCAAAATTAAACATTAAAATTTTTTAATGTTTTTTAAATTTATTTTTGAGAGGCAGAGAGAAGCAGCATGAGCAGGGGAGGGTCAGAGAGGGAGACACAGAATCTGAAACAGGCTCCAAGCTCTGAACCAGCTGTCAGCACAGAGCCTGACATGGGGCTCGAACCCATGAATGGTGAAATCATGACCTGAGCCGAAGACAGAGGCTTAACCGATTCAGCCATGCAGGGGCCCCAAGAGAGTCTTAAATATGGAGAATAAACAGAAGGTTACTAGAGGGGTTGGGGGAGGGAAGATGGACCAAATGGGTAAGGGGCATTAAGGAATCTACTCCTGAAATCATTGTTGCCCTATATGCTAACTAACTTGGATGTAAATTAAACAAATAAATAATGGATGCACACAAAAAGAAAAAGAAAAAAGGAAAGCTTGAGGGACAATAATCATTTTCCCCCAGTCTTCTAAAGAGAAGGGAGAAACAGGATAAGCAAGAAAAATAACGTGTCTGCTCACACCTCAGAGTCTGGCCCTGGTCCTGGTCCTGGACTTAATTCTTAGGGATGCTTAATGAGGTGGGGGGGAAATGGTGTGAGGTTAACAATTGGCGCTGTATTTACAAATTACTCTATTTGTAGAGATCCTCAAAATAGATGCCAGAAATGGAAAAAATTGCTGGAATTCATGGCTCTGTCTATCTAGGTTTTGATAGAAAATTAAGAGGCATCCATAAATGAGAATTAACTAAAAATAAAGCTGTCATTTGAGTAATTTGAATATGCATGTGATTTATCTCAAAATTCTTCATGATTTTCAAGGTATTTTAATACCATTTAGAGTTTCAGTTTTGAAAGATTAAAGATGATCACTCAGAGATTCACAAAACAGAGAATCTGAGTACAGTTAGATTAGAGAAGAAGAATGCTATTAGTGCTAGGCTGGTAACCATTCACAGACAGCGTCACTTGTAAAGGTTCGAAGAACAATTTTTCATGCTTGATGCATTCTGATATTTACCTTTTAATTAGACGTTAATACTTGAACCTCTCAAAACAAGTAACTAATATATGTAATAAGAGATATAGATATAATCATGAGGCTGGTTTATAGTGCTCTTTTATCAAATTGTAAAAAGATCAAGTTCTAAGCTGCTAGTCTTAAAGCAAACTTTTATTGAATCTAGATACATTAACCGGTCACATTAAAAACAACAACCACAAACATTATGACTCATGGTGTGCTAATGATACAGGTAATGAAACCAGTATTTTAGGCCATACATTTCCCCTACCTAGGAGCCCTGAGATCACTACCATTAAGGTATAGAAGAGGAGAGTGAATGAGTGCCCCTGGGGAAGCACTGGGAGAACAACCCAAAGTAGATTCAAATTATTTTGAAGACTTATGTCTTATTTTTTTAATCAATAAAAAATTTGTGATTTCTACTCTATATGCATATTTACTATAACAAAAGTAAAAGTAAAATCCAAAATGTTTGTCTTTAATTAGGATTTTTGACATGGCAGGAAGATGGACCATGTGCAGCCCACAGCTTCAGATATATCCTGGCATAACACTCTGAACCCTTGGGATTATGCATATCCCAGTTAACAAGACCCAGACCTCCAGGATCAACAAGCTATCTCTGGACCCATAACCTCATTTGCATATGCACGGTGTAATTTGGCAATTTCACAGACACTTGACTTAGTGGAGATGATGAGGCTGAGCTGTGCACAGGTTATAAGATTGAAAGGAACCTTAGAAGGCTACTTTGCCTAGTCTCTGACCTTTAAGAATAATCATATTTAAATTACCGAAGACATAGGAAGTCACATTGTTCCATAGGCTCTGTAGGGAAGGGTTTCCATACACAATCTTGGAAACTTATCCCATTTTAATATCAGGAAGTTCCTTCTTCAATATAAGCAAAATGCATTTTAACTCTACATTTCTTGGAAGACCTATGAAGAATAAATTCAGAAATTAATTTAAAACCAGCCACTTGCACTAAGGGCCATTAGGTATATCCTACATGATGGCAACAATTTTATTAGAATGTCTCTAGAACATACATGGTATTGACAGTGAAATTAAAATGTCAGTTTAATTTTCTGTTACATTTGAAGCTTGATATTTAATCTTAAATATTCTTTTCAGTTGCCAAGTTAGCATGAATATTTTTACTTTACAAAGAGTATTTTTTAAACAAAACCTAAACATATGCTATACTAATAGTTAAAATAAGCAGAAAGGTAAAGACAAATCTCTTCTCACGGGCAAAAAGAAAGAAAGCCTGCTCTGTGTTTCAGAAAAGGAGTGCAGCTCTCTGCTAACTAGGCTTTGTCCATGCTTCTTAATCATCTGGTATCTAAGATGTGCTTAACAAATATTTGATGAATGAGAAAATGAATAAATAAATAAAGCACATTCAACTCTGAGGGATTTCTTCCATTGAAGAACCAAACCAAGCCAAAAGCTGAGAAAGAAGATTGGTGGTTTATCAAATATGTTAAAAAACGAGAATAAGAAGTTCTCATTGTGATCATATATAGACTCAAAGGGAGAAAAGTGTGGTCTTAAAAAGACATTAATCTTTAAAGTTATCCATGTAAGATGGGGACTTGACCTCTCTCTGTCTCCCCAAAAAATCCTATTGGCGGGAAAGAAGCAATTAGAAAATTAGAATATGTTCACAATATTGACCTGAAAGTTGAAGAATTTCTGAATATACCAAACAATTGGAAACAGATGAGAAAATTGAACAGACCTGAGAAATCTTTAGTACAATATAGGAAAAATAGGGACTCGCTCTTTAGTGAGTATTCCCATCAGAACTCCAGAATAGTCTAAGAAGCAGAAATATGGCAATTGGGGGTATAAAGTAATCAAGAGGTTGTGGAACAACCATACCAGCCCCTCACTCTCAGATTTGCCATGGTATTTGTCTCCAAGATAAAGCCTTAGGATAGGTTTCTAAAAAGAAACCTGGAATTGGCATTGCTACTGGAGACACCAGAGTGGGTGCTTGTGTTTTATTCTAGGTGACTTTTGGTTGCTAATTGACAAATACTTGAGCTGCAATGGTAACTTCTTCATGAGCCTTACAATGCAACAATCAGTAATGAACCTCCTCTCCTTTATCTCAATGATGTGAAGGCCCTATGAGCTGAACCAGCCTTTGCTATGATTTTCATATGTGCCAATGATCATTGGACTGATGAAACAGGCACTGGAAGTGGAAGAAAGTGTCATTACCAGAGGCAGAAAGTAATAATAAAATGAGAATAATTAACATACTTAGTTTATTCCTGAGGCCATTAAAAACATAAAATAAAAAAAGGCAAGAAGATAGTTTGGAATTTTAAAGGCACAACTACTAAAATTCAAATTCCATATAAGAGCTAACTAACCATGAACATGCAATAGGACACAGAGAAGAAATATGAAAAGAATATTTGAGGAAAGATTCTCATAGATACAGATATGCAGCATAAATAATTATTTGTAAATTATTTATGTATTATTATAAAATATTTTGTTTTATTCTTTGCAATATAAATTGAAATTAAACTGCATCATCATTGAGACTAGAGTTGTTCTAATAGAGATAAATCTCTTTCCAATTTTTAAAAACTGTGAATTTGTGATCTACGAATTCCCAGTGCAATGAACATCTCCATTTAAATAGAGAGATAAGTGACTTTCTATTGTCATTCAAAACAGTTGTACGGCAATTGCTTTTGTCTAATGATTTCCTTCTTTCTATTTCCCAAATATTGTGAAAGGTAGATATTACTATACCCAGTTTGTATATGAGAAAACTGAGGCTTGAGAGGTATGTAAATTGTAGAGATCACAGAACAAGTCGCTTTTAGGATTTGAATCCAAGGTTTATCCAGTACTTAAACTGTTTCTCTAATACTCACCTACTTTTAGGTATTATTAAAATTAATGCAAAAGTAGCATTAAAATTTTCACAGAGCTTCAGTTTAAGCTGTACTAATAAAATTCTAGAGTAAAAATTCCATGAAGAAGGAAAAATGATATCAGGTTATGTTTTAAACATAAAGTGGAGAAGTATAGTTAGTGTTCTCTGAGCCTGTGGATACAAAAAAATTTTTGATTTATTCAGCTTTTTGTTTGTTTATTTTTAAATCTTTAATGTGTTAAGTTTCATAACTTTTGTTTTATTTTACTTTGGTTTGGTTTAAATGTTTATTTATTTATTTTGAGAGAGAGCATGCATACATGCACAGGAGACGGTGAGAAAGAGAGAGAATCCCAAGCAGTCTCTGCACTGTCAATGGAGAGCCCTAGGGTGCTCATGGCCTGCGAGATCGTGGCCTGAGTCTAAATCAAGAGTCAGACTCTTAACCAACTGAGCCTCCCAGGCGCCCCTAATTTATTTTAAAATGTTGTTTATAATGGATTGATTTTAAGAATAAGATGAGAAAGCTCTTCAGAACACAAATTAGTAAAATACAGGTCCCAGATTACTGTCTACTGTCATATCTAAATTTTTAACAGCATTTTAATAGCACTTTAGAGAGTAGAGTAGCATTTCCTAAAATGTGTTCCGTGGAATGAATATCTTTCCAACAAGAGTGCTGTTTGCAGGCCAAACAAGTTTAGCAAACACAGTGATACATACCTATTTTTGGAGAGTCACAAAACATATACTTTCCCCCTGGTAATATCTATTAACATCCATCAGATACAATGTGGGAAATTATTGATTATTTTTAGTCCTCAAATCCTGTGAAAGGAATGACTTTATCCTGTCTTTTTAAGACCTATCAAGGTACCAGGCTATTAAGTAGCAGAGGGAGGATTTGCACTCAGATCTTCAAGTAAGTCCAGAGATCTTTTCCCTTTCCACTTGGCTACAGTTCTTTTTTTATCCCCACCAGTACCTTCATGCTCTGTTTATTTTTTACCCATGTGTCCCATGCTGAAGGAAATTGCTTTTGCTGTCACTTCATGTAGCACTTTAGGATTTTGTGCCAATTTTAAGACAGAATTCTTGATAACAGAATTGCTGTGTTAAGTATTTGTTTAAAGCTAAAGCAGAAAACCACTCATGAGTAACAGAGGCAGTTAAATGGTACCATCTGGAGCAAGAGGCATCTGTAAGTATCCTTATTTAAGAACCAGTTTACAAATAATAACAGACCCCTGGAATTAAGCAGTTAGCTCCTTTGTTGTGAATAACAGCATTCAAAGGAAATAGCTTGCTTCATTGCTTTTGAATCTTCACAAATAGAAATAGCAGAATATTTTGGGTCTTTCCTTAGAAATACCAAGATGAGGATCTCTTAAATCAATAATATTAAGAGTAACAGATAATCCAGTCTCATAGAAAAGAACAAGAATAAAGTTTCATATTTAGAAGAGCAAGTGAAACTGCTTAAAAGCGTAAAGTCGAATAAAAATAAAAATGGCTGCACTAAGTCTTCAGTGAAGCTTGATTTTTTTTTTTTTTAGATGTGGAGGTACTTTTATTTAGAAATTTAGAGACATGGATAGGATGCATATATTTATGATAGAGATTGTGAAGCTCGATTTTAAAGTAACCTTTTCCTCTCTTCTGCAAACCTCCCGTCCTCCAGTCTTGTCTTAGCCTTTTGTTTCTGGAACCTGGTGCCACCCTGAAAATGACTAATTTGAAAGGCTGTAGCTCACACATGATTCCTGTTGAAACTGGCTAGGCCTGTATCTCTCAATAAATGCCCCAAGCCCTTTCAGCCGGGAGGGCTTGCAGATTTTGAAGGCCATAGTCCACTGCAGCCCTCTTTGCCCGGCCAACCAATAAAGCTATTGTTCCTCTCTATACCAAACTCTTCTTCATGTATATTTTGGCTCTGAAGCACATAGGTCAGTTTTTGACAACACAAGGATATTAAACTTACCTAGATTACATCATAAGAAAGATGGGATGCATTTTTTTAATCAGAAGATTTATTTCAAAACAAATAGAAATATTGTATAAATTAGTGTCTAGTCATTATTTGTTGCAGATTTTGTTTCCACTTTACACATTGCTTGTCTGCAACGCATTCACCAAAATCAGATTTTGATACTTTTGTGCTGTGCATGACATATGCTGTGTGTTCAAGAAATATCTGGAGAAGAGATTTAAATAAGAATCTAAACACAGACATAGGCACAGATACAGCAAGCAGTACAATCAAAGACTAATCCTTTACAGAAAGAAATGCAAAGGAATTCTCAGGCCCAAGAAGTCATAGCTCCTTAGGGCAATGTTCTCCTATCTGAAAATGGGTAACACTTGTACTGTGAATTGCACTCTAAGGTAAACAGATACAGCTTAAGACCAAAGAAGACTAGCCAAGGGCAGCTGGGGAAGGGGGGTTGCCCTGGCCACGGGAGGGCTTGCTCAGCCATACTCAGGCCTGTGGGTATCAGAATCTCTGCAAGCTGGGCCCCAGAGACTAAAACTTTTCTCTTTCATTTGCCTTCTATCTATCATTTGTATAGACCTCACTGAAAACAGATTTTTTTGGGTATAAATTTGCCTATCTCCCTCAAGTTAGCATGAACAATGTATTACTTACTATAAAGGACCCCAGGCCCACTTGTAGGACCCAAGTTACACCATACTTCCTATTTTCATCCCCAAATGCCTTTTCTTTCTCTGTAGACAAAAACAACTTTCAAGACACAATTAGTTTTGAACATTTAAAATATCATTGTTAAATTATCTTGAAATCACATATATGCACAATCTATAAAAAACAAAAAATTCTGAAGACCCTAAAACCATCAGTGACTTGTTTATGAATTTATATTTTTTCACTAACACCTTATTCCCAAGGGCATGTAAGTTATGTTCTGAACTTAAATATTTTCCTCTCACACTCTTCTCAAAAGAAAACCTCATCAGTGTCTTTGAAAGTTAAAGGAGGTGATGTAATAAATAGCAGAGGTGGTGTGAGAACTCCAAGAGAGTTTAGAAATGTAAATACTGTAGAGCAAATAGACAAATCACCCTGGAGAATACATTATGATAAAATAAATATTATACATATATTTAAAGCATATAAACATAACACACACACACATATATATGAAAAACTACTGAATATTAGATTGTTCCTCAGTCTTCTTGACTTCATGGATAACCCATGTTTCTTTTTTTCCTCATAATTTATATTGAGATTTATACAAAATATAATTTATATTAATTTATAACATTTAGACCTAAAAGCATTATGGTTATTTAGCTAGAAGTGCATTTTTATTTTAATAATGGCCATCTGATAATGCTATTTAGTGTTTTCTTTTAAATATTTTCTGTGTCTATGCAGTGTATAAGTATTTGAAAGTATATTGACTCAACCAAAGCACCTGAAAATGGACAACACTTTAGAATGGATAACATAATCTAAGTCCACTTTCTTCTTAAATTCTTCAAACTTCCTCCCTATAAACAAATAGCATAAAGGACTTTTCAAATCCTTTTTATCTTTTTTAAATCTTTTTATTTTTCATATTTTGTTATTTTTAAGAGAGAGAGAGAGAGTGTGAGTGGAGGAGGAACAGAGAGAGAGGTAGACAGAGAATCCAAAGCAGGCTACAGGCTCCGAGCTGTCAGCTGTCAGACATGAGGCTTGAACTCACAAACTGCAAGATCATGACCTGAACCAAAGTTGGACACTTAACCAACTGAGCCACCCAGGTGCCCCCCTTTTGATCTTTTTTTTTAATTTTAATTTTCTATTTACTAAGTATAGTAGTTAAAGACTAGATAAAGAGATACAGAAACATCTTAGCTTTATAAATTCTCTTATCTGAAGATCCTGACCTATCACTGGGATTTTGTTATGTCCCATGTAAATAATTATTTAGATACAATTAAAGGAATGGAGGGAGGGTTAATATGTAATTGCAGTTCAAAACTAGTGACAAAATAGTCTGTAATAGCTAAGTAACTTAGTTTTACTGCATTTCCTCTGCTCCGTTTCTAAGGATCTGTTCCAACAAATCTCTTGTCCAACATAGAAGACCCCAGGGAATCTGAACTGCCAACGGTTACTTTTGGTGCAAGAAAAGGGTGGGAGTGGGAAAAATTCCCCAAAGCGTACTTTCATCAAACTTCCTTCATGTTAGTAGTTGTGCTTCAATGATTAGGTGCCCCTAGGTGACTTTTCCATGAAATTCATATTATTGTGCTTTTAACTTTTTCACAGTGTTTTCGTTTTTTGTTGCTGTTGTTTTTTTCCACCCCATCTCATAGTTTCACATCTCTTTGGATGCCTGAAGTGACTATACCATATAATGTGCTTATCATAGCCTACACAAAACTCTCTATTTTGGTAACATTTAAGATGTCCTTTGTTGTGACACATTTTGGCAATTTGGGCAAGAAAAAGAAAGCATTCACTAATATAGTGTATTTGGAAATAGGTACAATAAGCTAGCTTTGCATAATGCTATTCAAATCAAAAGGTTTAATTTACAGAATGAATGACTGCATAATGTAGTCTTTAAATATATAGAGAAAAAAAAGCCCTCTAAAAATGAAAAGCAACTTGAGCACCTTATTTTTTTTTTTGCATAAATTCCTCAGAAGCTTTCACAAACTCCTCTTTCTTTCTCAAGGTAATTATGTTTTAAAAAAACCTGCAAAAAGCTAAATAATTGATCTGTAAGGCTTAAATGGAAAGATGTACCTTGTCATCAATGGGGGAGGGGGAAATGCAGGTTTTAAAGGTATAAATATGATTGAAGTATTTATCATACTTGGAAGGATATTGTTAATGGAAAGACTTCCTGATATTTGCGTGATTTGCTTTTGTAGAACAACATATACATTAAGTTATTTGATGGTTGATTGTGGGGTCATTTGATTTTGATTTGACATTTTTAGTTCAAACACTAACTCAAATTTTAACACTAAGTTGTAAAAGAGAGTTCCAAAATTGTGATAGGAAAATTATCAGAATAAATATCAACATCAGTGTTCGATT
Source organism: Suricata suricatta (assembly GCF_006229205.1). Classification (NCBI taxonomy): domain Eukaryota; kingdom Metazoa; phylum Chordata; class Mammalia; order Carnivora; family Herpestidae; genus Suricata; species Suricata suricatta. The sequence goes on along the minus strand of NC_043704.1, from coordinate 35,348,612 downwards.
CCTCCCATGAACATATAATTTCCACAGGAACAGTGAAATATGCAAATACATTGATATAGATGTACAAACACATGTGCTTCATTTTTTCTATTAAATATTTATTTTGCGAGAGAGAGAGAGAGAGAGAGAGAGAGAGCACAAGTTGGGTAAGGGCAACAAGATAGGGAGGCAGAGAATCTCTAGCAGGCTCCACACTGCCAGCACACAGCCCAATATGGGGGCTTGATCTCAAAAACCATGAGATTATGACCTGAGCTGAAACCAAGACTCAGACGCTTAACCAACTGAGCCACCCAGGCACCCCCAAATACGTCTGCTTTAGAAGTCCTTACATAACTGTGTGGGTGAGGAAAGAGGTTATGTCACACCATTTCATTTCTAAATTATGTCTGGTTTCTATTAAAATTAAAAGTTATTTGAAAAGTCTTAGTTGTTTTTAATTTTATGAAGACACATTCACATTAATTAATAGAAATCACTTATATAATACTTATGTGCCAGACTCTGTGCTAAGCATTTTATATGAAAAATTCTTTTAATTATCTCAAGAACTGAATGAGATGTGTTCTGTCACCTTGCCCATAGTACAGATGAGGAAACAAAGCACAGAGGTTTAAGGGACTTAAACCTTGTCAGGCTCAGTGTCAACACTCTGAACACTACATTATGCTGTCTCTAGGTATGTCTCAAAGGCACTTTTAATAGTAGAAGTGTTTAATGTAGGTGAAAGATTAAACATATGCCTGATTAGCATCTACATGCTAGATGAATGTAAGAATAGGACCCAGCAGGCTAAGAGTTTGTCTGTCTTATTCACTCACTGTTGTTTCCTATCACCTACACCAGGAATATTGCAGTGAATAAAGTAATTGTTTAGTCAATTTTGGTGAACAAATAAATCCCATCAAATAATTATTTGACTCTTAACAGAGTCAATGTTCCAAGTTCTTAGTTATGATCATGCTGGATCCACTGGTGACAGAAACAGAACTTATCAGTTCATTTTATAAATATAAATACCTAGTTGGGCCAACCAAATAAAAAAGAACAGAAAAGACCTCACCCCTCCAAAAGAAAAAATTTCACAGGGTGTGCTTTAGCCTAAATATTACTGATATAAGCTTCCTCTAACTCTAACATTCTAGAATTCTAGGGAGGATAAAATAAGATAAACTTCTCTCAGTTCATTCTCTTCTCTCCCTTGTATCCTCCCTTGCCACCAACCTTGTTTTTTTGGACTAAGTAACTCACATCAACTTGTTTTTTCTTATTTTTGTTGGTTTTTTCCCTTGAAGTGGAAAGCAATAGAAATTCCAGCTGAGCATTCCATGTATTCAATATGCAGCATGAATATCTATATCATCTTTCTTCAAACCTGCTACATCCCCAACTTTAACTCACAACTAAATCAAATATTCTATTAAGCAATCAGATTATATTACCTCATTTTTACAGATTCATCAATCTGCCAATGTCCTCATGTACCTGGCCTCTTCTCTGTTTTTTGCTTCTATTTAGGAATAGAATATTTTGGGTTCATCCTAATTCACCCCTCTTGCCTATTTAAAGACAATTGTCCTACAATTATTCCTTTGATCTCCTGCACCATTAATTTCTCCCTCACTCTAAAACCATTTCCATCAGCACATAAGCAAGACTTAATTGTACCTATTTGTAAAAATCAAAACACCACTTGACCTTAGATCATTTTCTCTATCATGAAATAACTTCTTGATCAAGTATATCAAGTAGTCTCAACTCCTTTACCTTTCACTCTAACCTCACATTACTCATATGACTAAAACTTTTTAATAACTCCTACTGCACTTAAAAAAATCAAAATTACTTATCAGGACCTACAATATTTTAATCAATTTGGCTTCTACTTATCTCTCCCTACTTTGTCCTCCCTTAATCACACTCCTAATGCTCTGCACACCCTGACCTTTCTTCAGTTCCTTGAAAAGGATCCTTAGGGTCACTATCTGCTACTATTTCTTCCTGGAACACTTAATATCCAAATAATCAAATAGCCAGTTACTCTTTGTTCATGTTATATCAAATATCATCTTTTTAGAGAGGCTCTCCTGATAGTACTATGTAAGAGGCTTATATTATCTATCTATAGCTATTTAACTAATCACTTCAAAATGTAGTGGTTTAAATTATCAATAACGATGTGTTCTCCCTCCATATCTTTCAGAAATTCAGAAAAGGTTGGGTTGGGTGTTCTAGCTCAGAATCTTGAAGTGATGGCCAGATGTCAGCTGATATTACAGTTAGCCAAAGGCCTTTCTAAAGCTGCTGATCCACTTCTAGAGGGGCTCACTTACATTATAGCAACTTGAGGTGGGCCCATTGGTTCCTCTCCAAACAGATTTCTCCAAGGAACTGCTACGTGTCTTCACAACATAGAGCTTGGTTTTCCCCAGAGCAGGAAGTCCGAGAGATCAAGGCAGAAATGGCAGTGCCATTTATCATATAGCCTCAGAAGTCACACACCATATTCTATTCATCTTACTGACCAGTCATGACTAAATTTGGGAGAGTTATATACAAGGATGTGAATACTGGGAGGTCACTTTAGAGTTTACTTTGTTTCATTTTGTTGTTATCTTTTTACTTAAATTCTGTCGTCCTTTCTTCCATTTTG
>NC_043704.1:35338115-35345859 GCF_006229205.1 Suricata suricatta | reverse complement strand
GCCCATAAGCTACAACACAGCCTGCTTAATACCTTTCCTTAAATTCCACCTCTATACTACAATATGCTTGAGGTCCATGCAAAAAAATAGCTACCTTTCATGTAGTAAATGGATGATTAAGTCTTTGGTGTTGTAAAAGCAACTTCATTTAAACATAACCACCCCCACCACCAAAAAAAGAAGAGGAAAAAAAAAGTAAAGAAAATAATAAGGGAAAAACCCAAGACACACTTCCTATGGGGGAAGAAAAAAACAGCATGTAATTTCTGTCCTTGACAGAGTGTATTAAATAAGCAAACACCCCCAACAAGCAAAACAAGTACTACAATGTAAAAAAAAAATATTAAAAAAAGAAAACCCTCTCACATGCATAAATGAAAGATTGCACACAAAGAACTCACATCTTTTCAAGCTTCAATAGTAAATATTCTGCTACTATGTATTAAATACTGCATGGTTTGCCCAAGCTAAGATGAAACCACATCATAAATCAATAAGCATTTTGCATTTTCTTTCATTATCTACTCAAAGTCATTGATTCAGTATCTAATGGATAATTGATACCTGTCACAACACAGCATTTTATATACTGTTAAGTGAAACTGCAATACAATCTAAGTTCATTTTGGGAGTGTTTGCTGTATAATTGGATTTAATAAAATGTTTAGAGGTGCAGTAGGGATGACTTTCTTCCATTTTGAATAAGGATTCTTTAGGATTCTACTAACTTGAGTAGAGTGGTAGAATACAGCAGTGCATCTTGGTCAACACTTGTTACAATTCCTAGCAGTCAGAGGTTGGGAGAATAAAAAACACACAAAAAAATATTTCCCAGATTCCCTTGTAGCTAAACTTCAAAATATGATTTAGGCTTATCCATTCAGGCATACTGGCATAAGTTTCTAATTTAGAATTTAGTCACATGGAAAAACAAGCAGTATGAGGTTTATATTAATGATCTGCCATGTTACTGATATGGTTTCTGGCAGAGGTGGCTGTTCTGGAGCAAGTACTTATAAGAGCAGCATCCTGATTCAGCAAATTTCTGACCTTAGCAGAGGTGCTCCATTTCTATGGCATGGTTTTGGGAGTTGTCATAGCATTCAGCATTGAATGCTCTCTTCAGCTCTCCCAATGATTTAGGGGCTACCATTATCTTTTTAATAAATCACTTTCTGCTTTCATTAACTAGAGTTCTGTTGTCTGTGACTAGAAACCCTGACCACTACAAATTGCATTAGCTATATTAGTCAAAATAATACCTAGGTAGTCTTAAGTAGGCTTGTGTGCATGTGCCTGTGTGTGAGAGACAGAGAGAGAGAAAGAGAGAGAGAGTGAAAGAGAGAGAGCACTGTGTTTTTATATATAGATAGCTATATCAAACTAATTATCTCATCTGTGAAGAGCAGTGCCTGCAGGAACTTTTATCCCCTTCTTTCCTCTCTGTTGTGGCTTTGGGATTTCTCCCTTGATTTCTTTTTCTGCTCCACTCAACTAATGCTTTCTGTGACCGTCTCTTATGTCTCTTATGCTCAAGTTCAGCCTAATAGAATAGTTAACAATAGCTAGTAAGACCACAGTTAACAACTGTGTGCATTTGACACACCCCAGTCTCTCAGGTCCAGTGCACAGTTCTTCTAAGAAAAGGGATGATATCCCAAACTCAGACACTTATCCTCGTTTTCTATCTCCCCCACTTCAAGATACTCATTCTCTGCTTCTTCTATAATGAAATTTCCAGGAAGTTATCAGCCAAGATTGATTCTGAAATGTTAACTCATTTAACTTCAGTACTCAAAAGTTATCATAGGATTCATATGTTAATAGACTTAAATAGAGAAAAAAATAAATCTAAAATTTAGGTGCATATGGTTTTTCAGGGAGAGGCATAAGTAGAAAGCAAAGTATAAATAACAAAGACCAGAGAAAAGACTTTACCTAACGTCCACTTTTTACTTCTTTATACCAACCATTAAAGTCCCTAGAGAAACCTCAAGTCTCATGTGCTTGTATAACCCACATGGTATTGGACCATGTGAAAAAAATTAAACTGTAACACCTGGAATGTCTATTTAACAAGCTATGTAAGAAATGCCATGGGGGAGGAGCCAAGGTGGTAGAACAGCATGGAAGGGGTTTTTTTTTTGTCTCTAATGTCCATGAAATGCACCCAGATCAACACTAAACCATCCTGCCCACCTAGAAAACTGATTTGAGGATTAACACAACAATCTGCACATCCTGAACCACATAACTCAGCAGGTACGTGGTGCAGAGAGGTGAACTGGGGGAGAAAGAAGCCACGGAGGGCAGGGAGCTGTTTTTGCTTGCGGAGAGAAGACAGAGGAGGAGAAAACAGGAAAAGCATCCTCCTCCCCAAAAGCAGCTATAGAGAAAGCAGAAAAGTGGAAACAGCCACAGGGACTGAATAAAAAGGGAGAAAGGGGGAAAAAGAGGGTTTAAATTCCATCTAAGACTCTGTGAACAGGGGGAACACAGAGACTAGAAACTCTGCAGCTGGATACCTGGCAGTTCTCTGGTGAGAAGGGCAAGGAGAAGAGTGGGTTCCAGAAGGTTCTCAGACCACATGGGCCACACAGGTCATTAAGGGTGAAGCCTGGTGTCAGATGTGTGTTGTGGTTTTCTATAATCCCTGAAACGCTGCTGCTACAAGATTGCGTGAATTTTTTATGGGGCGGGCTGACACCCAGCTGCAGTCTCTGGGCATCAGCAATAGCATGGTCCCACAAACGTTCCTTGGTGAGACCCTCCCACAGAGGGTCAGAACAGGTCAAAGATGCAGTCCCTCAGAAATGTGGGGTCAGGAAACACAGCTGCATCTGAGATAAAACTGAAGAGGGAGGTGCAGCCTGGCAATCTGATGGCTTGGTCACAGACAGTGTAAAAGCAAGGAGTGAACTGAAGTCAAAGACAAGGACAGGTGTGGATTGCTGATCTGGGAAAACAGAGTTTGATACTAGAGAAGGGCAGCTGGGTGATGCCATTTTCACCCTGCTCTCGAATGCACATACACACCTACAAGTGCCACAACAATCCACCCCAGTAAGCTAAGCAGCTCCATCTAGTGGAGAATGGAGCCATTATGCTAAGCCCTGCCCAAATGGGCCAACCTCTCTTCAGGAACACAAGTCTCTTCACCTGCTTAGTTTATAGACTATAAAGTGCTTCAGAGTTTGACTTCTAGGAGAAAAATGATGTAATTTCCATCATATTTCAGTCTGTTCACTGGTCCATCTATTTAATTTACTTTTTTTTCTTTTTCATTTCTTTTCTTTTTCTTGAATACAGAAAGAGAAAACATTTGTTTTTATTTTCAATTTTTATTAAAATATGTTCTTTAATTTTTTCACACAAAATTTTTAATTCTTTTAAAACTTTTATTTTTTTAAATTTTTTAATGTTTTATTTATTTTTGAGAAATAGAGAGAGACAGACAGACAGATGAGCAAGGGAGGGGCAGAGAGAGAGTGAGACACAAAATCTGAAGCAGGCTCCAGGTTCTGAGCTGTCAGCACAGAGCCTGATGTGGGGCTCAAACCCACAAACCATGAGATCATGACCTGAGCTGAAGTTGGATGCTTAACTGACTGACACACCCAGGTGCCCCAATTTTTTTGGTAAAATTTTTAGATTCTATTTTACTTCCATCATTTCATTTTATTCTATTTTATTGTATTCATTTTCTTTCTCAAATTTCCAAACATTTTCCTTTTTTCTCCTCCCTTTTACTTCTAATCTGCCGAGCTCCTAGACCAAAACACACATCATTCATTTGATTTTGTGTGTGTGTTTGTGTCTTGTTTTGAATATTTTAATTTTAATTTTTTTACCTTATTAATTCCTTTTCTTCCTTCAAAATGATGAAAAAAAAGAAATTTACCCCAAAAGAAAGAGCAGGAAGAAATGACAGCAAGGGGCTTAATCAACACAGATACAAGCAAGATGTCTGAACCAGAATTTAGAATCAGGATAATAAGAATACTAGCTGGGGTAAAAAATAGATTAGAAACCCTTTCTGCAGAGATAAAAGAAGTAAAAGCTAGGCAGGATGAAATAAAAAAAATGCTATAACTGAGCTGCAAATCTCGCATGGATGCCATGGCAGCAAGAATGCATGAGGCAGAGTGGTAAATCATCACTACAGAGGACAAACTTATGGAAAATAATGAAGCAGAAAAAAAGATGGGGACTAAGGCAAAAGAGATGATTTAAGAATTAGTGACTCATTAAAAAGGAACAACATCAAAAATCATAGGAGTCCCAGAAGATAAAGACAGAGAAAAAGCGGTAGAAAGTTTATGTGAGCGAATCATCATAGACTTTCCTAACCTGAGGAAAAACATAGATATCAAAATCCATGTAGCACAGAGGACACCTATTAGATTCAACAAAAACTGACCATCAACTAGGCATATAATAGTTAAATTCACATACTTAGGCAAGGAAAGAATCATGAAAGCAGCAAGGGTAAAAAAAAAAAAAAAGTCCTTAACCTACAAGGCAAGACAGATCAGGCCAGAAAGGAGTGACAGGATGTATTTAATGTGCCAAACTGGAAATATATGCAGCCTGGAATTCTTTATCCGCAAATCTGTCATTCAAAATAGAAGGAGAGATTAAAAGTTTTCCAGACAAACAAAAATTAAAGGAGTTCATCACCACTAAACCAGCCCTTCAAGAAATTTTAAGGGGGATTCTCTGAGGGGAGAAAAGATGAAAACAAAACAAAACAAAACAAAACAAAACAAAAAAGAAAAGACCAAAAGCAACAAAGACTAGGAAGGACCAGAGAACACCAACCAGAAACTCCAACTCTACAAGAAACATAAGGGCAATATTCATTTCTTTCAGTACTCACTCTAAATGTCAATAGACTAAATGCTCCAATCAAAAGACATAGGGTAACATAATGGATAAGAAAACAAGATCTATCTAAATACTGTTTACAAAACCCTCTTTAGACCTAAAGATACCTTCAGATTGAAAATAAGGGGATGGAGAACCATTTATCATGCTAATGGTCAACAAAAGAAAGCCAGAGTAGCCATACTTAGACAATCTAGACCTTAAAATAAAGACAGTAATAAGAGATGAAGAAGGGTATTATATCATAATTACAGGGTCTATCCATCAAGAAGACCTAACAATTTATTCTCCAAATATGAAAGCAACCAAATATATAAATCAATTAATCACAAACATAATGAAACCCATTGATAATCATACCATAATAATAGGGGACTTCAACAGCCCATTGACAGCAATGGACAAATCATCTAAATAGAAAATCAATAAGAAAACAATGGCTTTGAATGACACACAGGACTAGATGGACTTAACAGGTATATTCAGAACATTTCCTCCTAATGCATCAGAATACACATTCTTCTCCAGTGTACATGGAACATTCTCCAGAATAGATCACACACTGGGACACAAATCAGGCCTCAACAGGTAGAAAAAGATTAAGATCATACCGTGCATATTTTCAGACCACAAAGCTATGAGACTCAAAATCAACCACCAGAAAAAATTTGGAAAGATAACAAATAGTTGGAAACTAAAAAACATCCTATTAAAGAATTAATGGGCTAACCAAGAAGTTAAAGAGGAAATTACAAAGTACATGGAAGCCAATAAAAATAATAACACCACAGCCCAAAACGTCTGGGGTAGAGCAAAGGTGGTCAAAATAGGAAAGTATATGGCAAACCAGGCCTTCCTAAAGAAGGAAGACAGGTCTCAGATACACAACCTAACCTTTCACCTTAAAGGGCTGGAAAAAGACCAGCAAATAAAAACCGAAACCACCAGAAGACAGAAAATAATAAAGATTAGAGGAGAAATCAATGCTATCAAAAAAACAAAACAAAACAAAAAGCAGCAGAACAGATCAATGAAACCAGAAACTTGTTCTTTGAAAGAATTAACAAAATTGACAGTTTGATCAAAAATAAAAAGGAAAGAACCCAAATAAATAAATAAAGAATGAAAGAGGAGAGATCACAACCAACACAAGAGAAATAAAAACAATAATAAGGGAATACTATGAGCAATTATACCCCAATAAAGTGGGTAATTTGGAAGAAATGGACAAATTCCTAGGAACATATAAACTACCAAAAATGAAACAGGAAGAAATAGAACATTTGAACAGACCCATAACCAATAAAGAAATTGAATTAGTAATCAAAAATCTCCCCAAGAACGAGAGTCCAGGGCCAGATGGCTTTCCAGGGGAATTCTACCAAAGATTTAAGGAAGAGTTAACCCCTATTCTTTTGAAGCTGTTCCAAAAAATTGAAATGGAAGGAAAACTTCCAAACTCTTTCTATAAAGCCAGCATTATCTTGATTCCAAAAGACAAAGACCCCACTAAAAAGAAGAATGACAGACCAATTTCCCTGATGAACATCAACTTAAAAATCCTCAGAAAGATATTAGCCAACTAGATCCAACAATACATTAAAAAAATTATTCACTATGACCAAGTGGGATTTATACCTGGGATGTAGGGCTGGTTTAATATCCCCAAAACAAATAATGTGACTCATCACATCAATTAAAGGACAAGAACCACATGATCCTCTCAATGGATGCAGAGAAAGCATTTGACAAAATACAGCATCCCTTCCTAATAAAAACCCTCAAGAAAGTAGGGATATAAGTATCATACTCAAGATCATAAAAACCATATATAAAAGATGCAACACTAATATCATCCCCAAAGGGGAAAAGCTGAGAGTCTCCCCCCTAAGGTCAGGAACAACACAGGATTGTCCACTCTCACCACTGTTATTCAGCATGATATTGGAAGTCTTAGCCTCAGCAATCAGACAACACAAAGAAATAAAAAGCATCCAAATTGGCCAGGAGGAGGTCAAACTTTCATTCTTTGGAGATGACATGATATTCTATGGAAAACCCAAAAGATACCACCAAAAAATTCATGGAACTTATCCATGAATTCAGCAAAGTGCCCAGATATAAAATCAATGCACGGAAATCAGTTGCATTCCTAAACTCCAACAATAAAGCAACATAAAGAGAAATCAAGGAAATCGATGCCACTTATAATTGCACTAAAACCCATAAAATACCTAGGAATAAATCTAACCCAAGTGGTGAAAAACCTATACATTGAAAACTATAGAAATATTATGAAAGAAATTGAAGGCACAAAAAATGGACAAATATCCCATGTTCCTGGTTAGGAAGAATAAATATTGTTAAAATGTCAATACTACCCAAAGCAATCTATCTTTAACACTGCAGGAAGGAATATCTAATGGAATAAAGACAGTTTCTTCAGCAAGTGGTGTTGGGAAAACTGGACAGTGACATGCAAAAAAATGAACCTGGACCACTTTCTTATGCAAAAATAAATTCACAATGGATGAAAGACCTAAATGTAAGACAGGATGCCATCAAAATCCTCGAGGAGAAAGTAGGCAAGAACCTCTTTGACCTTGGCCACAACAACTTTTACTCAACTTGTCTCCAGAGGCAAGGGAAACAAAAGCAAAAATGAACTATCATTACCTCCTCAAAATAAAAATCTTCTTCACAGCAGAGGAAACAATCAGCTAAACTAAAAGGCAACCAACAGAGTGTGAGAATTTATTTGCAAACGACATATCAGATAAAGGGTTTGTATCCAAAATCTATAACGAACTTATCAAATTCTGCGGGGGACCAGCCCACGCACCAGAGTCCAAGGGTC
>NC_043704.1:35287254-35338015 GCF_006229205.1 Suricata suricatta | reverse complement strand
ATACATCAGCAGGGGTTTGTTTTAAGTACATAGTGATATTATTAACCGAAGCTTATGACAAGGCTATTTTTTCTTAAAGGCTTAAACAATAGTCTGTGAGTAAGGTGCCCGTAACTAGGGAGGAAGTTTCAATCAGAAAATCTGCCCAGTTACTGAAACCATGATTACCAAGTGGCATGATTAATAGGAGAACTAACCCTAGTCTCTGTTCCACTTAGGTCAAGCAGTCAAGCACACACATTTTCAAGTAGGGGAAGCAGGGTCCCAAAGGCCACACAGCACTTCTGGCTGGATGGACCCCAACAAAATTCAACACCCAAAAAACAAATAAACCAGTGAAGAAATGGGCAAAAAACATGAATAGACACTTTTCAAAAGAAGATGTCCAGATGGCTAACTGACACATAAAATGCTTAACACACTCATCAGGGAAACACAAATCAAAACCACAATGAGATACCACTTCATACCTATTCAGAATGGTAACATTAACAAGTCAGGCAACAACAGATGTTGGTGAGAATGCAGAGAAAGAGGATCTCTTTTGCAATGCTGGTAGGAATACAAACTGGTGCAGGCACTCTGGAAAACAGTATGGAGATTCTTTAAAAAATTAAGAATAGAACTACCTTACATCCTAGCAATTGTACAACTAGGTATTTATCCAAGAGACACAAATATGCTGTTTCAAAGGAGCACATGCACCCCAATGTTTATAGCAGCACTATCAACAATAGCCAAAATATAGAAAAAGCCCAAATGTCCATTGATGGATATATGGATAAAGAAGACATGGTGTGTATATATATATATATATATATATATATATATATATATATATATATCCACACACAATGGAGTATTACTCAGCAATCAAAGGGAATGAAATCTTGCCATTTGCAACTACACAGATGGAACTAGAGGGTATTATGCTAAGCGAAATTAGTCAAAGAAAGACAAATATCACATGACTTCACTCATATGAGGACTTTAAGACACAGAACAGATGAACATAAGGGAATGGAAACAAAAATACTATAAAAACAGGGAGTGGAATAAAACATAAGAGACTCCTAAATATTGAACAAATAGAGAGTTATTGGAGGGGTTGTGGGAGGAGAATGGTCTAAATGGGTAAGAAGCATTACGGAATCTACTCCTGAAATCATTGTTGCCCTATATGTCAACTAATTGGATGTAAATTTTAAAAAAGTAAAATAAAAAAATAAAATTTAAAAAATTAAAAAATTAAGTAAAATAAAACACTTGGAAAAAAAACCAAAAGAAATGCCATGGACTCCTTGTTTCTGCCCAAAAGGGCAACTGTTTTCAGTTGGGATGTTTCCCAAAAAAAGACCTTAAAACACTGGTCCTATAGCCACAATGTGCATAAAGAAAGCTAAGATTTCTGGAGATGAAATGAGAGAGAATTGTCACATCTCACCAGCATTTGGCAGCATAATGGAGAAGAGTAAAACCTCCCATAGAACTCAATTGATAAAAACTCAGTACTTAAATACTGCTTTGAAGATGTGTATAATAAAATACCAGCATAATGGGGTGCCTGGAATGCCTGGTGAGCTAGGGCTTTAATTTGTTTTACTGAGCATAGTACCAGCTGCTTCTCTCTTTAGGCAGAGGTAAAAAAGTCATCTTAAAGCCATTCTTCTCTATTCCGTGTAGTTACGCAGTTATACAAATGTAAGACATAGTCATTCCTAACTGAACAAATCTGTTAGATTTGGCAGGGCTGCACCTAACTCTTGGTAATCAGAGCCTCAGAAGTGGGTGCACCAATTTACATAAGGAACTCTTGGCAAATGAAGGAAAATTTGAACCACTTCTCCCTGAGGTTAAGGAAAACTATCTGATGGAGAGAGGTCACTCTGACTAAATTCTGACACCCCAAATCCCTAAGGGAAATTCACTGGAAGGGAAGAGAAAAATATGTTTGATCTGGGCTCATCAGGATTCCTTAAGTGGGAAAGGCTACAACTGTTCTGGTTTATGACTGTAGAAATAGTGACCAAAAGGTATAAAATTTGGGCTCAACTATGGAACACCAGTATAGTTTGCACAAGCATCTAAACCATCCAATAAGCCATCACTAGAGAACCAACAATATTCAATAGTAACTCCATAGTAGGAAAAGTGAAATTGACCATTCTAGTATTCCCTTTTTACCCGGCTTTCAGAAGCAAGGCCTACTTCTGGGCCCTGGCAAAGCCTCACATGTCCTATGTCTTTCTGGCCTGGTTTGTATTTGTGTACAGACTGCTCAGAATTATAGGGTGAAATATGATGGTATAAGATGATGCTAATGACAGTAAGAAATTGAGCTTAGAATCCTGATCTAGGAGATGCGCTAAAAGTAATTTTACAGCCATATAATATTATTGTTTCTGAGTTCTAGGATATGGTTAGGGTTTAAGAAACCTGGTGTGGGGGACAGACTCTAAGATGAACCCCCAATAATTTCTACCTCCTGATGTCTCCTTGTGTCCATGCCTTAATGTAAATCCTCATCCTTGAACGTGGGTGGGCCTTGTGACGTGCTTCTAGACAAACAACATCACAAAGGTGATAGGATGTCACTCTCATGATTATATTATATTACACAAAACTCCACTTAAGCAGATCAGAGGGAGGGGTCAAGTCTCACTAATGGCTTGATGAAGTAAGCAGTCAAATTGAGGAGGTATATGTGACTAGGAACTGGGGGTAGCCTGTAGGGATTCCAACCATTCTCTGGAACTTGTGGGTGGCCTCCAGATGACACCCAACAAAGTCAGCCTCTGTCATATAGCTATAAGAAAATCAATTTGCCAACAAGCTAAATGAGCTTCGAAGTGGGTTTTTCTCCAAATGAAAACATAGCCCAATGGACACTTTGATTGCAGCTTTATGAAGCCCTAAGCACAGGGTCCATTAAACCTTGACCAGACTCCTGACCCACAAACACTGTGAAATAAGAAATATGATTGTTTTAAGCCACTGAGTTTGAAGTAATTTGTTATACAGCAATAGATGATTATTTCTCTATTACACTTGGTAAACCCCACTGAGGACTTCTGAAGCCTGCCAGGGTTCACCTTGGACAGGAAGATGACCCTTGCTGGGATACAAATATATTTCCTATGAGAAAACGATCCTAGAGAAGCCTTACTGAGGAACTTTACCCAGACTAATATGTTCTCACATATTCTTTGTGAGAATGTATTTCTTGAGCTTATTGTACAAAGCATAATTCTGTAAGATATGATAGTAAGACTGCCCTTTTTAAATCAGTTCTCAAAACTCCATAGTGCTAATTCATGTTTCTTTCTTTAGCAATTCCTAGAGTTAAGGGTGTTATATACCGAGTGTTTGTGTCTGCCCCCCCTGCAATTTCATGTGTAGAATCTCTACCTTCCAATGTGATGGTATTAGAAGGTGAAGCCTTTGGGAGGTAATAAAGATTAAGTGAGGTCATGACAGTAGAACCCGTATAAGATTACTACCCTTATAAGAGTCATGAGATCATGTCTTTCCCCTCTCTATTCTTCATCATGTAAGAGTACAACAAGAAGTTGGAAGTTTGCAACCCAGAAGAGGGCTGTCACCAGAACCTGACCATGATGGCATGGTGATCTCAGACCTGCAGTTCTCTAGAACTTTAAGAAATATATTTCAGTTTTTTATAAGCCACCCAATCTATGATATATTATAGCAGCCTGAATAGACTGAGACACAGAGAATAGAAGTGAAGGTCTAAGAAAAATAGTGTTAAGATAGCAAAAAAGGAACCATTTGCCTAATCCTTACTTCCTACTTCTTGTGGTTATTATCAGTTAAAAATTTATAGCAATCCTCGAAGGAGTTGTGTGCATATGAAACCATATGATATTGGGTTATACATAAAGGAGACTTTAAGTGTGTTATATTAGAAATCATGCTCATATTCACAGGACTCAGCGAAAACTGGAAAAAGCAGAGAAGTCTTCAGAGACCTATCAGATACATAACCCTTTACATATAATTTATTGTGATCAACTAGATACATTCTTATTGTAATTATTTTTATTGCCTATCACAAGAACTAATCACCTCCCACATCCCCTTACAGCCCATTAAAGATCTGGACACATGTCAAGGGTTCACAGTGGAAACAGGCCTCAGATTTCTGTTATTCATTGAAAGCCCTCTATAGCCTCATTTATGCACTAAGCTGAGAAAACTGGAAAGCCTATCTCCTTCCCAGTTTGTCTGATGTTGTTATGGGTGGGGACAGTCGACGCAGGTTCCTGAGGGAGGGAGTGGGAATAGGGCAGGAAGCACAGAGAGTGGAGGCAAAGCAAGCGTTTCTGATCAGGCCACTCTCTATTGAGAGATCACTCACATCTTATAAAGGGTGGAAGGCAGGCAGCTGACATGAGTCAGTGGCTAGGAAACAAGGGCGGGGACAGCAGCATCAGCACGCCACCCGCCCGATGCTAGAGAGGCTAACAAGGCAGGCTTGGGAGGAAAACAAGGCCTCAGCTGAAGTTGATAATGCAGCTCTTGCGGTGCTGGGAGTGATAACGTAGCTCAGCTGTGCGGGTGGCGGATCTTGGAGGTCGAGGCACGTGACTTTTCTTCTGGCAGCCCTTCTGGCAGCTCCCGACAGTCTGACTTCTATACAAGTGTAGGCTTAAAGAGAACACAAACCAACAAAGACAGTATGGGAGTTGTCTTTTGGGGTCCTGATCACACTTCAGTTCTTGGCCATGTCACATTAGAGTAGTCAAGAATTCCATAGGCAAGGAGGTCAGAACTCAAAACACAAAAACTGGCAAACATCTTGAGTTTTAGGGAGAAGCAAACAACAGATGTCTCACCTCTTCCCCATTCACTGGTTTGAACAAAACACAAATTAATATTGGTAGAAAGTCTTGCCACTTGATCCTAAGTTAAATGCTCTCCCCACAGTTTTACTTATATAGAGATACCTTAGATAGTGGACAATATCTCACCATTAGCATCTAGGATCAGGTGTTCAGAGTGAACCAAATCAGGTATGCAACAATATTAATATAATGCTCTTAATTCTGCCTGAGTATGCCACAAGTTATGAATAACTTTTCCCTTCAGGAAAAATAAAGGAAGATAATTGTTTTATTAGAAATAGTGAGTAGTACCATAGAAGTAGAAACAGGCAGGTAAATTTCTAAAATTAGAGGTAAAGGGGAAAGGAAACATTTAGCCCTCCCCCTTGCCAAGTTTCTGTCCTGCTCTTGTTTTATAGCTTGCCTTTGACCCCTCTCTGACTGACTCTCAGGCAACAAGTATTACCAGTGCCTTTTGGGATACGAGTTAATAACTTCCTATCTTCCTTAAAGATAGGAAGAGAAGTCCTCAGTTTTATTGATATTGGGGTGATGATTTTCTGTTTGCCAAGCTGGATATCTGAATTCATTTTTTTCCCCTGAATTTGTTTTCATCCCAAAGGAAACATTGTTTTTCAAGGTGATTCAATTCTCCTAGACCGTACAGATTTTGTGGTATTATTGGATTACATAGGCCTTATGGGTTTACCTTGGGAACCTAGACACCATTTATAACATTTCTGTGGGGGGAACACATTTCAAGCTCTAAACTACCAGATCTACAAAAAGCTCATTAATAAACCAGAAATGCCCTTTCTTCTCTTTGCCTTGCCTTTGCCTGTGAGAAAAGAAACCAAACTGGTATGAACTGCATTCTTTTAACTAACTTCTTTTATCAGCTAGAATGCTTTTGTCTGTAAGTAACAGAAGACCCTGCTAAATGTGACTTAAACAATAAGGACATTTATTATGACATTCAGGAAGAAGTCCAGAGAGAAGCAGATCTAAGCATCGGCTCAGCAGCCTAACAATCCCTTAAAGTACCTAAGCTCTTTCTAACTTCTGGCTTGCCATGCTCTACATGTCATCAATCTCCCTCATCTGGAACACCTTAGGCAGCAGTAACTCTATGCATTAAATCCGCATAACAACATCCAAAGCCTGGAAAGGAAAGGGAACTGAGGAGTTTTCTCTTTAATGCATATTCCTTTTATCAGGAAAAATACTTTTTCAAGAAGCCTTGCAACAAACTTTCTTTCATGTCCTATTGGCCAAAACTCAGTTACATACAAATTCCAAATATATCCCTGGTTGAAAGGGGAGTGATATTATGGTGATAGCCTTCATATTTCATACCTGGGCTAGAAGTGAGCTCATCTTTCCTGAGCACATTTTTTCCAAACTTGAAAAAAAATCAGGGTTTGATTAGGGAAGGAGAAGAGAGGACCGGTTATTGGTAGGTAACCAATAGCATGTCACACTGTAATTTTACTCCCATTTATTTCCTCTTGCTTAAGAGGTTTACTCTAGACTGGTAACATATGGCACTGGGCTGTGAAGATGAGACTTCAATGGGATACAAAGCACATTAACAAAATGTGTGCTAAATTGCAATGCTATGGTTGTGCTGCAAACTCGAAGTTGTGAAATTATATTCCTGATTAGACAGTATAAATAGTTCAATGCCCGTTTGGATGTTACAGTGATTCCTTGGGTTTAAAGACACACAGCATGTGAAAAACTCTCTAGTGCTAACTATGCTTACTTCTCACTGACCTATGTCCAATAAGCCAAAAGATAAAACATATGAAATTCACATATAAACAAGAATGTTAGTTATATGCCACTTACTATACAGATGGTCCCCGATTTACAATGGTTTGACTTATGATTTTTCAACTTTATAATAGTGTGAAAGTGATACACATTTAGTAGAAACTATTTTGAATTTTGATCTTTTCCCAGGCTAGCAATATGTGATCTGATCCTTTCTCATAATGCCGAGCAATGTCAGTGAGTTAGAGCTCAGTCAGCCATAGGATCACAAGGGCAAACAACTGATACACTTACAACCGTGCTGTAAGTGTATGCTTTACTCATACATGTATTCTGTTTTTCACTTTCAGCATAGCATCCAATAAATTACATGGAGTATTCAATGTTTAATAGGCTTTGTGTTAGATGGTTTTGCCCAACAGTAGGCTAATGTAAGTGTTCTGAGCACATTCAATAGGCTAGCCTAAGCTATGATGTTCAGTAGGTTACATATATTAAATGCATTTTCAACTAATGATATTTTCAACTTACAACATTTACCAGGGTTTTATCAGGACATAACTGTATCATAAATCAAGGAAGATGTGTACATTGAAATTATGGCAGCTTTTCCATGATTAGTAACATAGGAAATGTCACTGATAGTCTGGGGGCTGTTAGCAACAGTTTTCCCACTCAAAGTAACATCCCCTGAATTAGAGTCAGCTATAACCAACAATACAGGCGCCAGAGATATCCTTCTCCAGTAATACTCTTGGATAATCTACTTAATAAAGACCATTCCTCCATCGGAAAGATCATACTCCTTATCATAAAGTTGTGTAAAAATAACTCACAACTTAGAAACATATCTTAGGTCACCTTCTTTATCTCAACAAGGGAGTGAAGCTCCCACTATAGGACCTAAAGAGAGGAGAGCTGAATTCAAAACCCACGTAACTCCAGTGGAGTAATCTGATACAGACTGGGTTACAGTCAGATTCAATTACTTATGCCTGAAACAAAGCTACAACACTTAAATACACAGAACTAAAACTACAACGTCTACTAGAATATTCCTACATATACAATGTAGTCCCTAGAGAACAGTCCTTCTTGTCATAACCATATCCCAGTTTGGAACCTTGTGAAAAGTTCTGAGTCAGAGAGAGTATATGCTCTGTATCACCTCTCTCCTTTAACTTTGAAATGTTACATAGTAATGAAAACTGTTTGTCATTATGACTTTCTTTGACTTACCTCTCTTCCTATGTGGGGTCAGGGCAAGTGAAGGCTGGGGTTCCATAATTCTTTATTGAATGTGAACAGTTCTTTCTACCCCAACTTTAGTTGGAGAGTGAAGATAAATGGATTGTCAAAATGGCAGTCTTCCCACTTCATCGGATCTAATGTGTGTCTAACAAGGAGGAAAGCAATTCTTAGAGAGTATATAATGTATCTGTTCTTTTTTCACAAAACCAAAGGAAGAAGAAAATATAATAAAAAAGTTCACAGACCATGTTTACATGGAAAATAAATATTGTTTAACTACAGTGAAAATTGTTTTACAAATTTTAGTAATTAGCCATGAAGTTAGGACAATCTTAAAATTAGCAATAAATAAACAATATTGGGGTAACCTAAAGCTATTCATGTCACCTCAACTTGAATTCCTAACAGTTGTGTCATTTGCAATGCATAATCTAACACTGCGTTGTCCTATTTCATTTGAATTATGATCTTAATCAATTTATCAATAATTATTTGTTGTGTGTTCAGTGCTAGGCTTGACTCTGTGTTAAGTAATACAGAGGGACTATAAAATACAATGCCTGCTTTAAGAAGTTTATATCATAATCAAGGAGATGATTATTACACATGAAACAATATAGCACAATGCAGCAACTATACACATTAAATGCCAGATTTACATGCCATCTGAAATATACACATGTTCACACACTTCTAATATTTTATTTCTCAACTACTTTCTTCTTTCGATTTTTTGTATATGAAGTTCCTCTCCATTAGCTTGGCTATTGGTCTTTTTAATGTGGGTGAAGCACCAGGCCTATTGTACTGTAGATTTTGTCTAAAGCTGGTGTTTGTGACAGTTCCTGTCTGCCTTTACAAAGCCCAAAATAAAACTAGGCTAAAGTATTCTTGAACTTTTTTATAATGTGAATTACTTTCTGCTTGCATAAGAATTGTTTGGAATTACTTCTCAGGAAAGAACAGACACTGGTAAAGCTAAAGAACTAATTGGGTTTTGCACAGTTCTGTCAATACATGGGAAGGCTTCTGTCTATCTAGATACCTGAGAAAATAACAAAAGGTTTTCACTGACATGCAAAGCAGGAATTCATTTAATTTTTCAGAATTCTATTTTTCAACTCTATGTTCATTAGTTAAGTTTAAGTTTATCCTCTTTGTCCCTAATTATGTTGTTTCAGGTGCTGAAAGATTTACTTAAAAATTTTATGTAACTAATTAAAAAACTAAATGAATATTTGTACTTAATTGGAAGATGGATAGAGGTAGCTTATGATGATTTTGGGAAAAAAACACCCAAAGTAACTATGATGTTCAAACTCCAAGAAAACTATGTATTCTTAAAAAAAAAAAAGAAATGTGTAGCTATAATTATTTCCTTTTCCATCCAGGAATTAGCCAACTAACTAAATATAGCTTTTATTGAATCAGTTCTACATTATAACCTCAATTTAAAGTGGAAATCTTAATAAACAAAAATCTTTCACTAAGAACCTATGAAAACTATTTTCAAAAAGATTTTCTTTCTGCAACTGATAAGTTTGAATTAGAGATGCATAACAATAAAACATCTATTTGCTATTATGCATTGAAAGACAAATACGTCGAAAATGGCTTTAGTCTTGTTGAAAAGAAATGGTCCTGATGTCCTTTATGTCTTCCTGACTTACTGTGAAATATATTTTAATTAGTCAACAATTATTATATTACCTATACAAGGAAATTGTCTCTTTAAAAAAGTAGGCCCCAAAAAATAGGGCAAACTTGTTTATGAAGCAAAGTATTTTCATCCACTTACTCATAGTTCTTGGCTTTTGACAAGATGTCTTTGACATCTCAAATGGAAATATTCACTCTATAATTATACAACTTTATATTCATATATATATAATTTCATGCTAAAAAATTAGATGAGCTTATTTGAATTGCATAGGCCATCCATTAGAATTGAGAAATTTATTCAATTGCGCCTATAATTCCTAAGTATATCCTTATGACACTGCAACTTTTTCCTGCCAAGTATTTATACATAATTTTTTTAAGTTTACTTATTTATTTTGAGAGTGTCTGAGGAAGGAGCAGAGAGAGAGGGTGAGAGAGAATCCCATGCAGAGGCCAACTGAAGGCACAGTCTCATGAACCATGAGATCACAACCCGAGCTGAAACCAAAGTTGGATGCTTAACTGATTGAACCACCCATGGGCCTCTATTTATACATAGTTTTAAAGTTATAAAGCTTTCATATATAGTTATGTATTTTGGCCACTTATTGCAGGTAAGTCCCTATAAGAACAAGGATAATTTATGCCTTGCACCATGATCCCTAATAACTAAATCATAAAGGGATTACAATGCACAGGTGATGAATGGTCTAAATATATAAGCAATTTTTCATGCTGTGCTTTAATTTAAGAAGGAGACATGTATGAAATGTTAGTCTGAAGAGTAGAAACTTTCAAATGATTTACAGTTTTCCTATATAAATACTGTGTAGCCTAATCTCTTTTTCAGTTTCGACTTTCTGTGGGTCCAATGAGAATAAAATGGTTTGCAGAGAAGACTATATTTTTAGTTACTAAAATCTTATTACCTTTACTGAGATATTTATTTTGAGACATTTAATTAACATTTAACTCATTACAACAAATCTCCTGCTCCTAATACCCCATTTATATTTTACCATTATTTAGGAAACATAGTTAACAAAATGTTACAAAATAATGCATGTATTTGTCAATGATGGCTACAACTATGCTAGATAATAAGCAACCCCCAAAACCTGTGACTTGTAAAAACAAACATTGGGGCACCTGGGTGGCTCAGTTGGTTGAGCGTCCAACTTCGGCTGAGGTCATGATCTCATGGTTCGTGGGTTCGAGCCCTGTGTTGAGCACTGTGTTGACAGCTCAGAGCCTGCTGTCGAGTCTGCTTCAGATTCTGTGTCTTTCTCTCTCTCTCTCCTCCCCGCTTGTGCTGTCTCTCAAAAATGAACATTAAAATGTATTTTTAATTAAAAATAAACAAATTTTTTCACTGATCAATCTGTGAGTTGACTGAAGATCTACCAATCTCAGCTGGGCTCATCAGGGCTCAGGCTTGATTAAACTCCAGGCTTCAGGTAAGGATCAAGTCTGCTCCACCTGTCTTCATAACTCTGTAACTAGATGCTACTCAGGGCATATTCTTCTCATGATGGATAGAAGAAGACCAAGAGCTCAAGCTTAGCCACACTGATATATTCAAAGTCGCTGTTCATTTATGATTGCTGACATTCCATTGGCTAAAGCAAGTCTCATAACCAAGCCCAACATCAATGCAGTATACAAATGTACATCTACAAAATATACTGTATGTATCCTGGTAGAAGATAATAAAAAGTAACTTGGCAAAGGCCTTGAGTATATAATTCTATAACAAGGAAGGAATGAAGAATTGGGAAAAATAATATTCTATAATATTTCCATATTTTATAATAGGCATTCATTACATTTTGTAAATATATTTGCACAGCTTGAGGAATGAACTCTTCATCAATAAGGAAAAATGATCCACTTGTAATAAGAATTTAAATTTGAAACTTTAGCCAGAATTTATGTCAGTTTATCGCAAGGATTTAGTTTAAATATACATTTAACATGCAATTGGATTATCAACATATGCATGCATTTAGACTGAATCTACCAAAACCAAATGAATACAACATCCAACATCATTTGAAAAATTAAATTATTTAATGATAGATAACATTGTGAAAAATGTAGTTTTCGTTCTTTATGACTGGAAATAACTTTTTTTTTCTGGCATAAATTTAGGGCAAGAAATAGCCAATAATAGAAATCCTAACATTTTCCTTATGTGTTAAGAAAATACTTTTCTAAGATGATGTATATGATGTTCTATGATAAAATTCTGTTACGTGGGCCTGATTTCTTTTTTTAAAGATAATAAATCTAATGTCAATAGAAACTCAAATACACTGGTGATGTCCCTAGCAATCACCATGTACAGCTACTTCCCTGAACTTCCTTTTCAAGGGAGGAATGAGAACTTCAATAAACAACCCAGTTGATTATTATAATGCTGCCCAGAGTGATAAGAAATGAAAAGACTAATACAATTATGTTTTTGGTTTTGGTTTTGCTTTTGCTTTGTGTTTTTAGTCATGAATTTCTAAGCATTGAAAGTGCCACTTATGAATCACCCTATGTAGGGGCACCTGGGTGGCTCAGTCATGTAAGTGTCTGACTTTGGCTTAGGTCATGATCTCATGGTTCATAAGTTAAAGCCCCATGTCAGGTTCTGTGATGACAGCTCAGAGAGTGGAGCCTGCTTTGGATTCTGTGTCTCCCTTTCTCTCTGCCCCTTCCATGCTGGCACTCTGTTTCTCTCTCTCAAAAATAAATAAACATTAAAAAAAATATTAAAATAAAAAGTATGAAGAGAAAGCAAGATCTTATGTAGTACTTCCCTGCTTAAACATCTTTGATGACTCCCAAACTGTCTACAGAATGAAAAATGTTTTAACCACTTACCTTTCTAAATTCATTTTTCACTACTCCACTATCTTATACTCAAATTAGGCCATTCCCCATTTCCAAAATTTACTTCAGGTTATACTGCCTTTTTAATTTTTTCTAGGATCTTCCTCTCCTGTTATCTATAACCTTGCTGACCTTCCAACATTTACTTCTTTTAAGAATGTAACTTCAAGGTGTCTGGGTAGCTCCACTGGTTTGGTGTCCAACTTCAGCTCAGGTCACCATCTTGTGGTTCATAGTTTCGAGCCCCATGTCGGGCTCTGTGCTGACAGCTCTGAGCCTGGAGACTCATTCGGATTCTGTGTCTCTGTCTCTCTCTGCCCCTACCCTACTGGCGCTCTAGTTCTCTCTTTTTCAAAAATGAACAAAAATGTTAAAAATTTAGAAAAAGAAATAATGTAACTTCAAGGCCTAAATACAACTTTCCTGACAAACTTCTGATAATCCTAAGACATTGAGTTCCCATTGCTTTTTGTATTTCTTTGGTAGTACACACCATACTCCAACTTCTGCACTATTGACTCGTGATTTACTGAATGCCACATATCAGTCCTCCAGAGGCTCCATCTATTTTGCATGTTTCATGCATCTTAGTAAACTATAAGCTCCTTCAGATAAAAGGCTATCTTACTCATCTTTGGCTTCTCTGTGTGACGTAGCACATCTCTTTCACACAGTAGGTTCTCAAAAATAAAAAATGGTTTATAGGAAAGGGTCTCAGTAATTTTTATTCATTTTGTCTAGGAGTTTATACAAAATGATATAAAATTTTACTCTAGGCTTCAGCAAAAGCACCTGGATCACAGACACTCAATAAACTGTAACAGGGTCATTAGAGGTAATTGGATCTATTTGAGCCAGGAAAAGGCTGTGCCATTTGCCTTGAGGTATTTAAAATCAAAGATAGGACCTCATTTGTCTGGGATAATTTGAGTGTTGGTCCGCATAACAGTTGTGACCCCTCCATACTATTATGGTTCTAAATTAAGGATTTTCAACATTCAAATAGTAAATGATAAACTGACAAAAATTAGTATATATACTGACTAATCTGTAACACATTATTTATATGATTACAGATGTCACCAGTTATTTTTATTTACATAGAATAATAAAGTAGATAAATATTATATTTATAGTTTTTTTATTTATAAAGTTTTTTAATCTTCATTGATATTTTTCCTATCTTTTTTAAGTACAGCTTTTATATGCCACTAATTGCCCAAAAACATAATGTAGCCCATTATTTCTTTATAGGCTAAAGAAATTTAAATTTTAAAGTTAGAAGAGATGAGAAACTATTGAATCTTATCTGTTAATTTCACACAATAGTAAATAAAGTGCATAAAAATCATTATTAAAGTCTAATAACCTATCAGAAGTTAAATTGTGACTGGTCTCCTGACTCCTGATATAATATTTTTACGTTACCATCTTTTACCTTTTTAAACTCTTCTATTTTTCAAGATCTCTACAATGAGACTCCTTTTAAGTACTTGAATTTATTTCCAACTTTACCCTCAACACAAATCTTTACGCAGGGTAATTGCCTTCCATTATACAAACTTTTGTCGGGTGCCCCCAAAGGAAATATTTTTATCTACAGGCTTAAAACTCTAACTTAGGTGCCTTACATAAAGACAATTTTCAAGGAATTTATAATACAGCTGAGGAGAGTAAATGTGTTCATGCAAACAGGGCAAAAGATTGTGAGTGTTTTAAAATGGCCACGGTTGGGGCGCCTGGGTGGCTCAGTCAGTTAAGCATCCAGCTTCGGCTTAGGTCATGATCTTACAGTTCGTGTGTTTGAGCCCCATGTCAGGCTCTGTGCTAACAGTGCAGAGCCTGGAGCCTGCCTTAGATTCTGTATCTCCCTCTCTCTCTGACCCTCCCCTGCTTGCATTGTCTCTCTCTGTCTCTCAAAAATAAATAAATAACATTAAAAAATTAAAAAAAATTAAGATAAAATGGCCACGGTGAACTGTAGGAGCACAAATAAGAGAGGAGCATTTAGGTAATATCTGATGTAAGCATGTAAAGATGGTAAAAATTCTAAAAAGAAGGAGGGACAATTTAAGATGATAGGTAAGCATTGCTCAAAGGCAAGAGTTGTAAAGTGTGAAAGGAAAACAGCAAATATCAAATTTGGCAGGGCCTTAGGGTTTGTTAAGCAGGGCAATGAAGAGTAAAACAGGAGTAAGTCAGAGTAAAAGCTTTATCTAGATAATATTAATTTCCAAGAAAAGGTTCTTAGACTTAAAATATGACCTTATTGAGAGTATTTGAGCAATGCAACAATATCTTGGTCAGAATTCTGCTTAGGAAAATTAAACCAGCTGGAGTCTATAGGATGAACTGAAGAAGGACGTAACTCACGCCAAATTGACCAGTTGGGAATGGAATACTATAGGTCAGGAAAGAGTTAACAAGGGTCTGGACTAGAGCAGCAAGTAGAAGAGAAAATAGGGGCTCAAACATGCAAAGAACACTGGGGTATAATCAATAAGATTTGGTCATTAATTGGATATAAAGAAGGAAGAATGGGAGAAGTAGTTAACAGACACGTCCATAAACAGAGAAAGAGAGGGGGAAAAACTCAGAAAGACATCCAAGTATCACAGAAGAAGAAAAAGTATTGAGTTCTGGGGTGCCTGGGTGACTCAATCAGTTATGCGGCCAACTCTTGGTTTCAGCTCAAGTCATGATCTCACGGTTTGTGGGTTTGAGCCCCACATCAAGCTCTGTGCTGACAGTACTTGGGATTTTCTTTCCCTTCCTCTCTCTCTGTTCCTCCCCTGCTCACACTTTGATTCTCTCAAAATAAATAAGTAAATAACAACAACAAAAGTATTGATTTCTAAGTTAAATCCACAACATGCATTCTATATGCCCACAAATCAATATGCATATTTTAAATACAGCAGCAAGTTAATGCTTAATTAAATACTGACATTTTGTTTATTAATTGTTTCAACCATTTCCATCTTCAACAATAGGAGACACTTTCTGACGCAGTGAAAAAGAGGAGTAGATGGAAGGAACTGACATGTAGAAAACTCTTATTACATTTCATGTTCAGGCACAATGTATATGCTGCTATTCTCATTTTATAGATAAGGAAACTAAAGCTCAAAACTATCAGCTAGATTGTCTTATTGCCAGAGAAGATATAATGTGTCCCTGGTTTTATTGCCTCCCAGGACTTAGAGATTTTCAACCTTATCAGTGAGTTGAGAACTGAGATCTACAGGGAAATTCTAATGAATTTATGTAGGTATGGAATCTATAATCAAGGGAAATCACAAAAGTTTTTGTCCCAAATTGTTTCAATATAATAGATATGAGTAAGCTACACAGAATCAAATATTAGTATTTATGGACATATAATATATATTTCTATCTCCTTCTTATTAAAGGTCTTTGCTTGATTTTCCCAGACCCTCTTCATTGAGAAAATAATGCATATTTTTAAATTTTAATGTTTACTTAGCTTTATTATAATCTATGGAAAAATATATTTGTGAACTGGGTGTGACTTCCACAGTGTCTCTTTACTGTCAGTCAGGTTATATTGTAGTAGCTTAATATGTAGAAACAGCTTAGTTCAAGATAGAAATGGTACCCTGTAAAAAATGAAGGAAGGCTTCTTTGTCAGTAGTCAGGTAAATCTCAACAGCTAAACCCACAGCAAGGTATGATGAGGTAGCAAGAGTTGAAGAATAAAAAAAATTTTACACATCCACAGACAAAAAGGCAGAAATTCTTATTTAGGGCAAGAGAAAGTCTAAAACCCCCTTAGATTCTACCAGGTTCCTTTTGGGGGAAGTCTACATCTAACATAAGACTCAATCCCCTGACTCTTGGAGTTTATCACAATGGGACAAACTGGGCAAGTTTGTGATCCTTAACTCTGGATCCTATATAAGATTTCTTCAGTTGTTTATGAGTCTGCATCAGGGAGAATAATATGCTTACATGTGTGATTTAATGCTATTCGAAAGTATATTTTTATTTTTCAAAAGGGAAACTGAGACTGAAGGAAGCTAAGAAATATTCCAAACATTATATAACGAGTCAAGCCAATGTGTTTATTCAGATCCCAAGGTTTATACTCTTTATACTATATCAGGTGGTTGTAATAATACCTAGACAGGTCAAAGTTTTTCTTAAAAAATGTTTCCAAATTAGGATTTATATTTCAATTCCTAATTTGGCTTACTATTTGAATGACTGTATAGGTCATAAAACAAATCTCTGGACCTTGTACTGTCACTTGAACTTAACCTTTAACTCCCCTTGGTATTTCTGCTTAAAGGTAGACTTTTTACTCATTGATTCTTCTCAAAAAATCTCAAAAATGGTTTAATTTTTATAAATTCTAACTCTTCTTGACCAAACCTTCAAATGAAAAGAAGGAAAAAAAATAAGTCAATTAGCAGAACTATTTACAAACTAACAACAATGCAAAAAACATAGAACAACACCCAAAAAATGACAACTATAGAAGAGGTGCCAGATATCAAATAAGAGAATTGCAGAATAGAGAGTACAAAACAGCAAGTAACTATTTAAAATACTGCTAACCAGGGGCCCCTGGGTGGCTCAGTCAGTTGAGTGTCTGACTCTTGATTTCGGCCTCAGGTCATGATTCCAGCAACATGGGATCCAGACCTGTGCCGTTCTCTGTGCTGAGCATGGAGCCGGCTTGAGATTCTCTCCCTCTCTCTGTCTCCCTCTGCCCCTCTCCCCCACTCATTCTCTCTAAAATAACATAAAATTTTAAAAAAATTAAAAATAATAAAATACTGCTAACCAAAAAAAAAAAAATCTGAGGAGATATTTTGAATTTGGGCAGCTTTCTTTTGAGTATTTCCACATGAACACACCAAAATTAGGTACTTGGTCTGAAACACGGTCACTTGTGATTAGAGTGGGCTATTCAGAAAAAGATCTCTTCGTTCATTTCAACTATTAATCTCTACACACACACACACACACACACACACACACATGCATGCGCGCGCACACACACACGCACCTAGAAATATATCCACAAAAGCCAAGTATAAATTACTTTTTAATATGAAAACCAGCACTCACAATATCCTGCACATGTGATTCTTTATATTTGCATGATTCAGAGAACGCTGTACCAAGTATAAGTAGACTTAGATTCTAAACTGAAGTTTACCCCTTATTAACAGAGTAACTCAAAAAGTTAGTAATAACCTTGTGCCTCAGTTTTCTTATCTGTAAAATAAATGAGTGGGGATGGATGATTTCTAAAGTCATTTCCAGCTATATGATTATATATGATTCTCAGACAAGTGAGATGAGAAAATCTATGTGGCTGTATTGAATTGTCTTTGTCCTTGGTCCTGAACAGCTTCAGACTTTAGGGTTGATTCATTATAGTCAGGGAGGAACATTTCCATTTCAATTTCTAAGATAATCATGGTCAGGTTTAACCCTTTCAGATTAAATGTTAATTTTCTTATTTTTCTTAGGCCTCTATATTTGTTATCCCAGGACTTTCCTATAATTAGATGTCAGTCTTTTGATTAATTCTGTATTTGCTTCAGGAAAGTATCTACTTTTAGCCCTTAGATTATTTCTAATGCGTGTGCTCCCTGCCCTATCTATACTTGTTCTTGTGCTTTTATGTCTTTTTTCTTGCACCTAAGCAGCACTTTACTTTCACTGATTATTCTCTTTAAGAGCCTGATCTTGCCCTTTAAGATTCAACAATTATGTCCCAATAATATAACAGAATGATGTACTTCTAGTTCTTCTGTCTTTGTTTTAAACCAATAACATTTTATCTCAGATATAGAAAATCCTCTTGTTATCATTTATTATTGTTCCCAATCATTTATAATTTTCTTAAAAGAATTGTGATTAATATGTCCATAACGTATTTTCCAAAGTTTGGGGCACCTGGGTGGCTCAGTCGGTTAAGCGACTGACTTCAGCTCAGGTCATGATCTTACAGTTTGTGGGTCCGAGCCCCGTGTCAGTCTCTGTGCTGACAGCTCAGAGCCTGGAGCCTGCTTCAGATTCTGTGTCTCCCTCTCTCTGTGACCCTTCCCTGTGCAAGCTCTGTGTCTCTCTCTCTCAAAAATAAATAATGTTAAAAAAATTTAAAAAATATATTTTCCAAAGTTTTAATGATTGTATAGGCAAAAATAAATATGTTCCACTTACATAACTTAAAGCATAGCTTATCCTGCTCCATAATTCAAAATTAGAAAATTATAGTAGATCAGCAGGTGTGCACATAAGAATCACTTTACCAAACTGTAAATTCAGGAATGAAGTAACTAAATTCAAAGGTTCAAATGGCTGACTCAGGTGGTAATTTATTAATGTGTTTTTACCACTCAAACACATGTAATGATATATTGTTTTAATTAGTAACCAGAATATAGAAATAAAAAGGAATATTTTCCATCTTTCTACTCTTTCTTGGTTGATCATCTAGAGTTGTCTTTAGCCTTAAACAGAAATGTATGGATAGATAAATAAATGTTTACTGTATCAACACTTAAATAGGAAATATTATCCTAATTAAAAGTCTCTGGATTTCTGTACTGATTAATTTTATTTATTTATTTATTTATTTTCATTTATTCCATACCTTAATTTATTCCACAATGTCTAAGGCAGAGTTTCCAAGCTTCTGGCACTAGACAAGGACTCAAGTAGAGGATAGAGCGTCCCAAATTGACTTTGCCAGGGAATGTTTAAATAAACACTAACATGCAATAAGCATAAACACCAATTATTGCCAGAAGAGATGAATATGACTGTGACATTACATTTCTGAGTTCTTTTTCCCTCCAAGACTATTATTTGGGAGTATGGAGGCACAAAGAAAAAGAAAGTTAACATCATTAAGAAAAAGTTCTCTAGAATGTCCCACCTAAAGGCTTTGATGAAGCTCTTAAATATTAGATACCTGAATTGTTAATACTATAAAAATGTGTACCAATTTTTAGCGCTTTTCTGGAGTCTAGTGAATAATTCTAAATATTTCCAGTTGCTAAACAATAAATGAAACCAGATTATAAACTTCTATGGGTAGTTTTTTAAAGTGATGCAAACAATCAGAATCACCTTTTATTGCCAGCATTATCTAAACAAATTATTGGTTGTATAGTGCAATTTATGCTTACAATGACTAGTTAAAAGTTGTAATATATTAAATTTATAATACAGAGTTGTGATTTTTGTTATGTATATGTAGTTTATTATACATCGAATCCTTTTTAAATAATTACTGTGTACAATAAGTATATTTATACTCATACCTTTTATAACAAAACTAGAGTTTAAACTTTTTTATGTTTTTCATTTATTATTGAGACAGAGAGAAACAGAACATGAGTGGGGGAAGGGCAGAGAGAGAAGGAGACGCAGAATCCGAAGCAGGCTCCAGGGTCTGAGCTGTCATCATAGAGCCCGATGCGGGCTCGAACCCACGAACCCTGAGATGGTGACCTGAGCTGAAGTAGGCCACTTAACCAACTGAGCCACCCAGGCACCCCAACAAAACTATAGTTTAAATGTCTATAATCTCATGAGTACTTTTTTAATTTACTAAAAATATTTATTGAGAATCTGGTATATGTCAGATACTCTCAATGCATCAGTAACATAGTAATGATGAAATCCTGATTTGAATAATTATTGTTGGGTAATAATATTCATACTGTGTTTGAAGTAGTTATTGTCTTCTTTAATATGGTACATAGGAATATGCTGCAGTGAAACAATTACTTTTTGTAATTTAATTATGGTAAAGCAATTTTTTAATAGACAACCATTACAATTGCTAAATATTCTCATAACCAATTACCTTCATATCATCTTGTCAGTTAGTTGTATTGAAAATCTAGTTTCCACATTACTATTAATGCTTTAATTTTATTGCTCTCATTTAATGCATGATGGTAATGGAAAATTTTACACAACTTGTTGAATCTTGCAGTTCCACAAGATAGTTCATCTTTCTACTTTACTGTGACTGGATAATATCCTTTCTGTACACAATGTGTTTGTTCTTCTAGCTCATCTCTTTCTATTTTATTTTCTACCCTATCTCTTCAATTTGCTATTATTCTTCTCCACCCCCTACCCCATAACAAACTTTCCCAGGAAACTTGACTCCAGGGTTCCTTTGTGCCATCCTGAGAAAAGGACAGTTTGTGAAATATGCTTTAATAGCATGCCCTTGCTGCTTATATAAAGAAACACTGTAGGTAAAATAATGTTGCGTTTTTCTGTGATATGTTGCCATTTGTGACATGGTTTCCAAAGGACTATGACTGTATTCTATTTTTTTCAGTACTTTTGAATGAAAGTATTTAATTGTAAACTTATCTATGAGCATATCAAATGGAAGGAATGTTTACTGGCCTTGATGAACTGGAAATTTTCCTATTATTAAGTATTGTGTGATCAAGTACATTTTTCTTTTCTTTCTTAGTTGATAACTAAATATACATTAGGTGTCATTTCTATACACATGGATTATTTAATTATACTCCAAAATAATAGAGATGGGAGATTCTTTTTTTTTTAATCAGTAGGTAAAAGTAGAAATGAGTCAATGTTCTAACATAGCTTTTGTGTTGTATTGAACATATATTTTAAATTTGCATAGAAATAAATTATAGAAATACTAGCTATTACCAATCTGTTTTGTCACATAACAGTGAATTGCAAATAGTCATTGGTATTTTTATTTGACCTTATGGTGTGGAGTTTTAAGAGCATGCATTAGTGCACAGATGAGTACTATCCTTTGAAATCTGCATCCAATCATGTGAGCTCAGTTCAGCATCCAGTGCTTTCATCTAGAACAAAAATAGTTTTTTCTGTCATCTGTGTGGCATAACTGAAGAATTTCAGTCAAAGTCAGATACATATTCTGAAGGAAATCATCCTCTATCCTTCCATGAGAGAACTAAATTTCAGTAACTTACTTCAAGTTTTAGTTGTGAAATCAATTTCATACATCTTACGTTACCTCATCCAAGATGGAGTGATTTCATTTTTAAAAAACCAAAAGATAGTTTGTTTCATAGTGTGCAGCTTACTATGAGCTATAGTAATTTTTGAAGCCCATTAATTCAGGAAATTTGATTTTACACCATTTTGCAGACCAAAATAGCATGTTATTGCACGGTTGAGAAAGAACAATTAAATTACTTCAAATTTTTTCTGAGGAAAACTGTTAGTTTAGGTTATTATAAAAATATACTTAAGCCAATAGGGCTTATAAAACTATAAAATTAAAGAATATACATTCTTTTAGAATCAATAACCTTGGGTTCTTGTCTGAGCATAACATAATCACACATCAAAAGCTGCCGTTTCTGAACCTTGGTCATTGTTTGAATGTGTGATAGTGCAATATTGGAGAAGTACCTAAAATGGATCATGAAAAGGATGGAGGATTAAGAGTGATGTCATAATAAAATGGACTGAAATTATTGATGCGGTTAGGCCTGTTGAACCTAAAATAAAGAGAAAATATGGGAGGTATTTAATAGGCTGAACTGTGACTTTTCTACTAACGTCAGTGTTGGAAGGTGTTTAGAAAATGAAGAAACATTTTTAAGTACTTCCTTTCATAATGTGTTCTAAACATACGTGCTTTGTCAACCTTTGGAGATAGTATATGGTAAAAATATAAGATAATTCATGCAAGGTTTAGATATGTTGATTGATGGTAAACAAATGGGTTACTAGAGGAAATGAAGAAGCTTGACAGAATTACTTCTGATCAAAGCAAAGAGAGCAACCGTACCTTGGTACCCCTGTGCAATAGAATACTGCACAGATAAATAACAATTTGTAATTATTACATTTCATTTTTTTCACTTTGATTTTCACAATACAGGCTATCATGAAAAATAAATGATATAAAGAAGTATTATTTCGAATAAATATAAGGAATAACTGATTTATTAGATAATTCATTCTAGCTCTTCCCTTCAAGCAAAAAATATATTAGTTATGATCATATATATTTACAATAAAGTTTAAGATAGTACAAAAATTCATTGTGATTACTTGCTTCATAGTGACTACATATGTATTAGGTATTGACTTCATAAATCATGGATTCAATTTTAGGATATAAGTTCTTATGAAACAAAATTGGCAGCCTACTGTAATAAACATAAGTATGTCATTAAAGCCTATAAATGTAGCTTTCTAAAAATGACAGTTTGCCTTTTCCAGCTTGCCCTTTGAATTGCCACAAAGTTTCATTTGTAATTCTTGTGCTCATCTGTCAGGATAGGCTTAGTTATGCTATAATAACAAGTAACCGTAAATGCCTCAGTGGTTAACACAGCAAATGTTTATTATTATTGTTATTATGTATTTATTATTATTATTATTGCTGGCTGTGTACAACCAGTACAGATCAATTGAGAGGGTTTTGTTCATTGCCTTTCAGAGACCAGGCTGATGTGTATGTTGTAGCCATTACTCAGAATGCCACGGCAGCAGGAAAGACAATTTATGAGAATCTAACTCTGTCAGTTAAATGCTCTGGCCCAGAAGTGGCCACATTACTTCTGTTCATGACTCCTTCGGCCGGAGCTGGTCACATGGACTCACCTAAGAAAGCCAAGTAAAAAGGAAATCATGAAGAAAATCCTACTAGGTAGCCAGAGCAGGAAGAGTTGGTGAAGAGCACTAATGATTTCCACGCTGTACTTACTGCCCCAACCTTACTGTTGTAAGGGCAACTATTATTGATTGAATAGCTCATTTAAGTGTTGACTTCTTTAAAACACAACCATGACTAAAAAGTAATATTAATGGGCCTCTTTTTCTGGCCACCTCTAATAAAAGAAGCCTTCTCAAGATCCAACTCCTGCTGAGAATGCCTTGCTAAGGTTTCAGTGCACTTCTACTAATTGTAAGCTTGGATAAAACTGCTATTTTGAGAACTTAAGTGGTGTCAGCTACAAAACCACTTCAGCAAGAGTGGTCAGCTCTTGGCAAGCAATCTGCCTGACTGGGAAACAAAAGTCTGAAGCAGTGAATAACAGGTAAATACTGTTATCACTGTTTTAAACTGAGACTGATTCAGCCTTTAAAGTTCTTTCCTCAAGGCGTTGTTGAAAACTCAGCCATTTTATCGATAGGTGTTTTGCCAAAATACCTTTTGACTAGCTAATTAGAGATTAGATAATGTGTAACTAATAAATTGAGAAATAGACTAATGTCTCCAACACAGGAACAATTTTCCCAGTCCATTAAAGATATGAGAAAAAATAATTTTAGGGATGGTTTAAAAATCGCAGCAGTCTCTGAATCTCAGAACATTATCTGTGTGGTGGGAAAAATGAATAGGAGCTAGTTTTACATGTTGTCTTATATTCAATTTCTTATTTTCTCTGGAATGATGAACATTTTGCAAATGAAATAGTGGTTTGAGGATCAATTAGTAAAGCTTTTAGTGGGTGTTGTTTTTGAAATATCTTTTTCTGTGACATGCTGATTTTACATAATAGGTCATAGATCCCTAAAAAATTCAATTTATTAAATAATACTTAGCATAAATATTTCAGACTTTGTTTTTTATTTTATTTTATGTTTATCTTGAGAGAGACACAGAGACAAAGCATGTGCAAACAGGAGAGGAATAGAGAGAATCTTAAGCAGGCCCAACACTCAGCATGAAGCCTGATATGGGACTCGACCCCACAACTATGATATCATGACCTGAGCCAAAATAAAGAGTTGGATATTTAACTGACTGAGCCAGCCAGACATCCCCAAACTCTATTATCTTAAAGTATTGGAAAGTTAGAATAACAGGAGAATATTGCTTTTAAAAATATTTAGGGGTTTGTATTTATAATAATAAAATAAGATAAAAATATAAAGAAAAGATTACTATCATTTAGAATATAATAACCTAATAATTATTTTATCATTAAAAAACATTAATAGCTAATTCTTTTTGAATGCTTCCCATGTACCAAACATTATCATTATAAAAATGCTATATTTATTCACTAATTTTATTCTTGCAAGAATCCTCTAGTGTAGGTATTATTGTTATTATTATTATTAGCAATTCACAAATGAAAACATTTAAAACACAGTCTGATTCTAAAACATTTGTATTGGCATTCTTTTGAGAATACGGGTTTTGGAGACAAAGAAACTCAGGTTCAAATCTTGCTCTGCCACTTAGTAAAAGTAGCAGCCACTTTGGTTAAGTTATTAAACCTTTGTAAGCGTCAATGTCTTCATTTGTAAAAGTCATGAACTTTTGGTGAGAAAAAAATAGAACCAAGAGGCAAAATTACTTAGTATACTGCCTTTCCCCCAGTACATGTCCAAAAAAAAAAAATCAGCTAATATTATTCTTCTTGTAATCATTAGATATAAAGGGAAACATCTAGCACAATCTCAGGACTATAGTAGGTACTTAATAAATATTGGTTTTCTTTCTTCTGTATATTGAAAAATCTTAAATTAAAAGACCACATCACATGTGAAATGGATTCCAACTGGGATGAAATTCCACAGGATTATGAGAAATGTGTCTGTGAATGACCTTGAAATGAAAACCCAGGGGCTATTTTGAATTGTTTCTAAATTTAACTGTGTCATCGTCTCATATTATTCCTCTCATTGCCAGGGAGTTTGGCATTCATTTAACACACACTGGGTACATTCTTCAAAGTATCAGCTTTCAAATCCTGGCATTGAACCAGTTTCAATGACTATTCATATTTCCTACAGAGGCATAGTAGAATTTAATAAAAGATCTGTGGATTGGAGGGGGAATAGGGTATCAGGGTATGAGAGATTTGTGACGGCTCTGATACATTTCTTTCTCCTTTTCAAAAGCAAAATTCACAAAGTGCTTTAAATTACTGACAAAATTACAACTGAATATTAGCACCCTGTAAATCCAAGCGTCACCATGACTATTAAAATGAATGTAGTGATAAAGTGTATTTGAGGTTCAGTGCTCTAAAAAAAGTTCTCTGGGAACCAAAAGTAGTTCTGTACTGTCTGATTAAAGATACCTGTCTGCAAAACTAAATGATGCATCAACATTGCAAGCTCAAATCAATTTAATTGATTTGTGTGTATCATTATCCTATCTGTTAAGTTTATGTTTTCAATAGTCAAAAGCAGACTTTGCCGATTAAGGAGTGTCTTACAGATACAGAAGTTAAAGGATGGGGAGTCCAACCATTAGTCTATATCATACAGAGCTGGCCAAGAACATTACTCTTCAAAAATGGAAAAATAACAGTTTGAGGAATAGGTCCAATGACACATTAGCTCAAGGAATCCAAGAAGCTAATGCAGAGGTGGTGCTACACTTAAAAGGCTAGTTTGGTTTCCAGAACTGCAAAGTAAAAGTTTCAAAAGTTGACTGAAGATAAACTTCACCCTATTATGTTAGCTTTAGCAAGTTGAAAAGTGATGTCATGAGAATCCTATTCTGACGGGGCTCCTGGGTGGTTCAGTCGATAAAGCATCTGA
This sequence comes from Suricata suricatta, assembly GCF_006229205.1. Classification (NCBI taxonomy): domain Eukaryota; kingdom Metazoa; phylum Chordata; class Mammalia; order Carnivora; family Herpestidae; genus Suricata; species Suricata suricatta. The sequence goes on along the minus strand of NC_043704.1, from coordinate 35,312,069 downwards.
CTCAGCTCAGGTTATGATCTTACATATTGTGAATTCAAACCTGGCATCAGGCTCTTTGCTGATAGCTCACAGCCTGGAGCCTGCTTCCAATTCTGTGTCTCCCTGTCTTTTGCCCCTCCCTCACTCATACTGTCTTTCTCCTTTAAAAATAAATAAACATTAAAAAAATAAAAGTAAAGAATTCTATTCTTAATTAGCTACAATTTTTTTATTTTTTAAAAAATTTTTTAATGTTTTTTTAATTTATTTTTGATACAGAGAGAGACAGAGCATGAGAGGGGGAGGGGCAGAGAGAGAAGGAAACACAGAACTGGAAGCAGGCTCCAGGCTCTGAGCTAGCTGTCAGCACAGAGCCCGTTGCTGGGCTTGAACCCACGAATGTGAGATCTGACCTGAGCCGAAGTCGGAGGCTTAACCAACTGAGCCACCCAGGCGCCCCTAGCTACAATTTTTTAAATAATAATTGCCATTAAAATTAATTGTTCAAATAAAGCTGAGAGTATGTATGACCTTGGTTATTTATAATAATAATTAGCCACATGCTATGTCATTTTTTTATCATTCCTACTAAGTTTTGGTTAGAATAAAAATATCAAACTATAAAATTTAAAAATATTAAACTTTATTGATAGTAACAAATTTGAAGTTTAAAATTTTCATCTGTATAGGGGATAAACGTATTTGATGTTGTCTCATTGATGGAGAGGATGAAGAGAGAATATATATACCAAGCTATTATGGATGAAATGTACTTTGACTAAAAAAAAGACAAATTAACAATTTTGTATTAATTGGCTACTGCTGATTACAATAAATGTTTAGGGGCGCCTGGGTGCTTCAGCCATTTAAGCATTCGACTTTAGCTCAGGTCATGATCTCATGGTTGGTGGGTAAGAGCCCAGTGTTGGGCTCTGTGATGACAGGTCAGAGCCTGAAGCCTGCTTCAGATTCTGTGTGTGTGTCTCTCTCTCTGCCCCTCCCTCACTTGTACTCTGTCTCTCTCTCTCAAGAATAAATAAACATTAAAAACTTTAAAAAAAGTATAAATGTTTTTTCTAGTATTTCTAAACTTCATTTCACTGGGGAAAATAAACCAATTGAGGCAACAAATAAAGGCTCCATGTCCTAAGTTGCAAATGCTATTTAGGAGGAAATAAGCAAATAAGAATAATTCCCCCCTTCTCCCCATTTCTCACCTAAAACATTCTGGAAAACAAACCTGTGAGGAGCAGCTCATTCTTCCAATGATAAAAATTAGGTTAAAACTGCATACAAAAGTTTAATTTTGCCATCTTGATCACAAAGTGCTTTCCTGTAGGGTGATCTTACTCTTTTGAAAAATAGTTAGAAAAAAGGCAAATAAACTGCAAGGAAGCAGCAGATCCAAAGTCCAGGAAGAGTTAGGACCAGCAAAGCAATCACCTGTCACATACACTTGAGCAGAGGACCGTATCAACCAAGGTGTAACCACTAGGGATAATGGATGGTGGACACTATCACTCTCTTTCTGGTGCCCCACACCTCTAAAACACGGTCTGTTTCTAAGGCTTACTTGGTGAAAAATAATAGGATTTTATTTTTTTTTTATAGAACTAGAACAAATAGTACCAAAGTTCAATATTGAACCATAAGAGACTGTATGGCCAAAGTAATCTTGAGAAAGAAAACAAAGCTGGAAGTATCACAATCCCAGATTTCAAGATATAATACACAAAGCCATAACAATCAAACAATATGATACTGGCATAAATATTCACACAGAGATCAATGGAACAGAACTGTGAGTCCAGCAATATACCCACTTATATGGTCAATTAATATATGACAAAGGAGGCAAGATATACGATAGGGAAGAGACATTCTTGTCAGTAAGAGTGGTGCTGGGACAACTGAACAGCTACAGAAAAAGAAAGAAAAGAATGAAATTGGACTTTTACACATCATACACAAAAATATACTCAAAATGGATTAAAGACCAAGGCATCTGGATGGCTCAGTTGGTGAGCGTCCAACACACTGCTGTCAGTGCATAGCCTGCTTCGGGTCCTGCCCCATCTGTTCCCCGTCTCCACTCATGCTTTCTCTCTCAAAAAAATAAATAAACATTAAAAGTATGGATTAAAATCCTAAATGCGAGACCTAAAACCATAAAACTGGTAAAAGAAAATATGGAAGTAATCTTGTGGCATCAGTCTTAGCAACATTGTTCTAGATATGTTTTTTCAGGCAAGGGAAACAAAAGCAAAAATCAACTATTGGGATTACATCAAAACAAAAAGCTTCTGCACAGTGAGGAAAACCATCAACAAAACAAAAAGACAATCTACTGAATGGGAGAAGATATTTGCAAAAGGTATATTCAATAAGGAGTTAATATCCAAAATATATAAAGAACTTATGGAATTCAATAACAAAACCCCAAATAATCTCAATAAAAAGATGGTCAGAGGACCTAAACAGACATTTTCCCAAAGAAGACATATAGATGGTTAGCAGACACATAAACAGACACATGCTCAACATCACTAGTCATCAGGGAAATACAAATCAAAACCATGAGAATCACTTTACTACTGTCAGGATGGCTAGAATCAGAAAAAAAGGAAAGAGAAAAGAAAAAAGAGTGAAAGAAAGGAGAAAAGAAGAAAGAAGGGAGAGAAAAAGAAGAGAAGGAAAGAAAGGAGCAAAAGTGAAAGAAATAGAGTTGGCAAAGATGTGGAGAAAAATGAACACTTGTGGTACTATTGGTGGGAATGTAAATTGGTACACCACTGTGAAAAACAGTTTGGAGTTTCCTCAAAAAAATTAAAAAAGAAAAAAGAAATACCATACAAAAACAGAAAGACTAATTTGAAAAGGTATATGCATCCCTATGTTTGTTATAGCATTATTTACAATAAGCAAGATATGAAAGCAAACCAAGTATCTATCAATGGATAAATGGATAAGGAAGAAGTTTTATATACACAATGGAATATTATTCATCCATAAAAAACAATGAGATCTTACCGTCTGTGACAATATGTATGGACCTAGAGAGTATCATGCCAAATGAAATAAGTCAAACAGAGACAAATACCATACTAAAAAAATAAAACAAACAAATAAAAACCCCCTTAAATACAGGAGCTAACTGATGGTTACCAGAGGGGAAGTTGGTGGGAGGTGAGGGGGTGAAATAGATAAAGGGGACTAGGAGATACAAACTTCCAGTTATAAGATAAATAAGTTACAGAGATCAGAAGTACATATAGGGAATATGGTCAGTAATATTGTACTAAGGTTCTATGGTGACTTATCATTGAATAATATATAAAATTGTTAAAGCAATATTTTTTACTTATTTCATTAATTTATACTTATGTTACACTTTATAATTCCTGTATCTTTTTTAAAATTTAAATCCAGGTCACCTAACATATAGTGTAATAATAATTTCAGGAATAGAATTTAGTGATTTGTCACACATATAACATCAAGTGCTCATCCCAAAGTGTCCTCCTTAATTCTCATTGCCCATTTAGCCCATCCCCACACCTACCACCCTGCCAGCAGCTCTCAGTTTGTTCTCTGTATTTAAGAAAACAATGTGGAGGTTCCTCAAAAAACTATCCATAGAACTCCCCTATGACCCAGAAATAGCATTGCTGGGGATTTACCCAAGGGATACAGAAGTGCTGATGCATAGGAGCACATGTACCCCAATGTTCATAGCAGCACTGTCAACAATAGCCAAAACATGGAAACAGCCTAAATGTCCATCACCTGATGAGTGGATCAGGAAGATGTGGTATATATACACAATGGAGTATTACATGGCAATGAGAAAGAATGAAATATGGCCGTTTTGTAGGAAAGTGAATGGACCTCGAGGGTGTCATACTAAGTGAAATAAGTCAGGCAGAGAAGGACAGATACCATATGTTTGCACTCATAGGTCTAACAGGAGAACAGGAGAAACCTAATGGAGGACCAGGGGGAGGGGAAGAGGGAAAGAAAGTTGGGGAGAGATAGGGATGCAAAACTTGAGAGACTATTGAATATTGAAAATGAACTGAGGGTTGAAGGGGGAGGGGGGAAAAGAGGTGGTGGTGATGGAGAAGGGCACTTGTGAGGAAGAGCACTGGGTGTTGTATGGAAGCCAATTTGACAATAAACTATTAAAAAAAAAAGAGTCTGTTATGGTTTGTTTCTCTCTGTTTTTATCTCATTTTTGCTTCCCTTCCCCTAAGTTCATGTTTTATTTCTTAAATTCCACATATGATAGAAACCATATAGTATTTGTCTTTCTCTGACTTATTTCACTTAGCATAAAACACTCTGGTTCCATTCACATTGTTGTGAATGTTAAAGCAATATATTTTGACACCTGAAACTAATAAAACACTGTATAGTAATTACACTTAACAACAAAAGCAGATAAAGCTTATAGTCAGCTCTTAATTTGATGTGGTTGGGAAGAAGAAAAATCTGTGTCCACCTGCTCTCAACTCTTCTGAATTGAGCTTTTTGTAACATGAAATAACAAATATATTTTTAAGTTTATTTATTTTGAGATAGAGAAAGAGGGAGAGAGTGAGAAAGAGAGAGAGAGTGAGCGAGCTCATGCACGTACATGTGCAAGCAGCGAAGGGGCAGAGAGAGGACAGAGAATCCCAACAGGCTCTGCAGTGTCAGCACAGAGCCAGATATGGTGCTTGAACTCATGAACAGTGATTTCATGACCTGAGCTGAAATCAAGTTAGACACCTAACTGTCTGAGCCACTCAGGCACCCCCCCAAAAAATATTTCTAAAATCTTCATATTATTTCAGGAAAAACTTATATAAATAATCAAGAGTCCAAAAGCCATTTGCCAGCGATAGCCACATCTTACTGTAAGTATTTGCAAGTCAATAGTGACTTGTAAAATAATGTACTGCTTTTAATGTACTGGGAAGGCAATGCTGAGGAATACTGAGGTTTCTTTGTGATTAGTTCTTGCTTTTTGTGCAAAAATTGTTGTTGTTTCTCTGTTTTTAACATAAAGCCCTCCTACGTTTCTCTGAGCACCACTGAGCATATTTTGATTATTTTTGGTGCCACCGATTTGATAGCCATCTTTCTTTAGGTGTAATTCACTGACATACACTGTTTGACAAGGAAAAAAATTCACAAGAATTTCCTGAGAAGACATTCATATGCAGTATGTGTTAGGTTTTTCATTTTCATTTGGCATTTTCTAACTCAACTAATTATGTTATCACTCAGTGTAAACTTTAAAAAAGAAAGTCCTAAGTAACAAAAAAAAAGAAAGAAAGAAAGAAAGAAAGAAAGAAAGAAAGAAAGAAAGAAAGAAAGAAAGAAAGAAAGAAAGAAAGAAAATCTTCCTGCCTAACTTCAGAGATTTTCCTGTCATCTTGAAATAGAAGAAAATTACATTGATGCTTTTACATATCTGCATCATCCGTATGCTCTCTCTGTCTGTCTGACTCTCTCTCACTCTCACCCCTCATCATCCCTCGTCTCTCTCTCTATAAATCTAATGATTTGTTTCTGTAGAATACAGGGTCTTTACTGATCTATTCAAATTCAAGAATTTATGGTGCTTTCTGTGTTGTTGCTATTTGTGGAGGTTTGTCATGTTATAATTCTCCATCAAATATATCCATTACATAAGTTTCTCATTCTCTTTCACAGGCTATACGTGGCAATTCTGCCAAACACAAAAATGTTTATGACATGAATTGAAAATACATCAATGAACATGTGCTACCAGTATATATTTATAAGCAAATACTGTATTTCAATCAATCATACTAAGATGTCATTGATTGTAAGACATAGCATTATATGCACCACTAAGAAAGAAAACATATTTCTGCTTAAATTTGACATATCACCAATAGTAAAATACATGCCCATTTCATAGATGAGAAATATAGAGAAGGAACATACCATAGAATTGATGAAATGGAATAAGCTTCTGCATGTTGATATGCCTTTTTCCCTTGTAGAGCTTCTAGTGTCTACTACTGAGCACCACTGTATTTTACTCACCTGTCTTCCTTCATTTTCTTTTTTCATATCATATTTATGTGCAGGCCATTTTTCTGATTTGGCCTTGATTTTAAGATGCAGCTTAAAGCCTGTGTTTGGGTTCCTTCCAATCTATGTCATGGAACTTGGGGCCATTTATTCCTGCAAAGTTAATTTCATTTATTCTGCCTTCAGTTGGCCAGTGACATAGCTATCAGGGAAAGCTGGCACAAGGGTGCAATGATTGGGTACTACTCTGTTATTCCATAAAAGGATTATGCCAAAATACATGTCCATTCTAAAGGCATTTGGGCTGGTTATACAAAATTGTAAGGGAGGAAGTTAGTCTTCAGTGTCACCCTTCTTTCTGATGGCCAATTTTCTTACTTAGCATTCCAAAACATCAAGGTCAGAGAGTGCCCTATTATTCTGGGTTAATGTTATAGCCCCTAGTAATAGATATGTGTTCTTTCTCTCATATCCTTAAGGACAGTATTTAGCAATTAGCACATCTGATAAGCCTTCCAATTGGCTAAAGACAGGAAAGTGGGATTCTGCCCCTAGGGGAAAAAAAATCATGTGCATGTCACACTGAGCTTTTGGAAAGCAATTAATATTTCATCCCATATTTAGGGAATCCAAGTGAATGTGGGTGAAGGCAGCTTAGTTTTACAACAAATACTAAGGAAGAGAATTATTGTAGGTTGGGGCAAATGGACCTTTTATCTATCCACAGTGTATAGTTAAAACTTTAAGTCATCAATGCCAAGGACCAACCTAGGTTTAGGGAAAGCATTTGCTTCATCTCAAGGAAGAGCTTATAATATAGTGTACAAATATAATATAGTTTAGAGTTACACAATGGATTCTGGAAAATGTCATTCAATCATTTCATACTTTTTAACATCTGTTATCAGCCTGACCTGGGCTAGGTTTAGAGACAGAGCAATACAATAGCTTTGGCATTTGCCTTTATGGAGTTTATAATATTGAAGAAAATGTAGATATTAAATAAGTAATTTTATGTGTAATAGATATTACAAAAGAGATGGAAAGGATGTTATGGAACCCAGGCCAGTGCTTTTTTTAAAAGCCAGGTGATGACAACTTACTTAAGACTTCAAAGATGGGTGCATATTAATGTGGTGAAAGTGGGGAATGGTATAGGCTATCCAGGCTCAGGGAAGTTAGTCCATTTGAGGGCCCACAGGCTGGAAAGCTAATCGTACTTTACCAATGCCAAAAGAAACCAAATATGAATGAAATATAAAGATGGAAGCATGTAAGGGATGAAGTTCAAGATAATAGGGGGGACCATCCACACTGTGGGAAACCCTGTTGGACTTTATTCTAAAAATATTAGAAAGCTGTTAAGGGTCTTAATTAAGAATTATTTCATTTTATGATTTAAATTTTTTAAAACTGTACCTGAGATTAAAGAATAGTTTAGAGAAGAAATAATTTGGTGCAGTAATTCACTTAAGACATTGTAGTAAGTTCAGGTGGGACCGTGATGGTGGGAAGGAGAGCAGGGTGGTTGGCAGCAAAGCTGGAGAAAAGTGGATAAACCTAAGAACTATTTGGAGATAGACTCTTTATGTGGGCAATAAAGAAAAAGAAACCATCAAGGATGACTGCATGAGTCCCAATTTTCTCTCTTGAGTAACTGGGTATGTGGTGACAAAATTTCTTAAAAAAAAAAAAAAAGGAAAACTAGAGAGAAAAAAAGGAAAACAAAAACACAGTAGTATAGTAGTGAGGAAGAAATTCCAGAGGAACTCTGACATTTAAGGATCAGGTATAAAAGATATGACAAAGGAGATCAAAAAGATACAGCCAAATCAGTCGACAGAAAATCGAGAAAAAAATTATTAAATAAGCCAAGAAAAGAATTTCCAGAGTGAAACAATGTCAAATGCTGCTGAAAAATCAAGTTAAATAAAAACTAGAATTGTTCTACTGGATTTATTGACGTGGAACTCACTGGCAACTGTGGTTAGACTAGTTTTGGCAGTGTAGTACAGGTAGAAATCACTAGGAATGACTGAGAAGGGAGGTAATGAAATTATGGAATAAAATTCATTAAAAAAGTTTGACAGTGAAAGGGAAGATGTGAAACATGGGTATAGAAAGGAGCCAGATATGAGAGTATGTGTTAGTCAAGGTTTTTTTGAAAGCAAGTAATAAAATTCATCTTAAACTAGTCTAAATAAAAAGGGAGAAAATTTCTTAAAAGGATCAAATGAAATCTCAATGGATGCAAGGGCAAGCAGGGAACACAATTTGCCAGAATCCAATTCACTAACTTATTCGTTTCCAAATATATATTTTTGACTATTTTAGTCTTAGCTGACCAGATTTTATTGTGATTACATAAAGTATTTGTGAGAATATTTATTTTTGTCTCTGCCTTCTTTATTGCTACCATGGAAGTCTGAGGTGTAGATAAGATTGAGGCTCATAAGGTAGTATAATCAAAAGAATGAATATATTTTTCAGTTAGATATATTCTTCTTATGAATATATTTTTATAAATATAACAATGGAAAATATACCACTTATGAATAGATATTGACAGTGATATAATTTAAGAATATTTATGTTCAACTTATGTTCTTGCTAGTACATCCTTCTTTTACCCTTCATTGCATGACCTCATCTTAGAGGTCAGTAATTAGGAATCAGTGGCAAACATGCTGAAGAAGAAATAGTATATGGTTGGGAACATCAGGGACAGCCAATGAAAGAGATATTTTACAAAAAAAGACTAAGAAATACCTTCTCCTGATTCAGGAATTAAGGGCAGAAAGTACAGAAAGCAGGTGGAGTTCTAATCTCAATTAAAAAACCACTTCTGACGTTGGATGAGATATCTGTTATTATAGTAACATGAATATTAAATTTTCTCCATAATTAGTATGACCCAGAAAAAGGAGAAATGTATCTATTTATTTTCGGCCTTTCATAGCCAAACTTCTCAAGTGAATATATATGGTTATATGGTCATATATGGAATATATGAACACTTACTATGTGACAAAGTTTTTACTTTGTCTTTACAATTTATGATCTAATTATTGTTATATTATCCTCATTTTATTGGGACAGAAGGCTTAAGCAATTTGGCTAAAGTTGCAGTGTTTCTTTAGAATGAAATCAGTGTTTAAACCTGGACAATCTGATTCTAGAACTAGTTTGTCCCTATAGCATCCATTCCCTATCCCACCAGTCTACCAGTGCTATATATAACCTTACTGGTCACAACTAATCATCTAACCATCGATTCTTAATGTCCCCTTCTTGGCTTCTCTATAATTTTCAATGAGATGTGTTTTGAAACTCTTTCTCCCATTGGTGTCTGTAAATATTGTTGTTTTTCTTTTACCTTTTTAAAGACTTCTGTCACCTTTGTCTTCTTTCTGGGATGTTTTGTGTCTGCACTGTAAGGGTGTGTTTGTCTCAAATCTTCAATCATGAGTCCAAATGTATATATAATACTTTAGTTTTCGTTTGGAATAAGTCCCTTAAAGAATATTCCCTGAACAAAGACCTTGATACCCTAGTAGAACTATATCCTGTAGCTTCCATTCCAGGAACAGTAATCTATAGACCCTGTGCTTTGAACAGTTTTGCTAGACTGGTGATGCTATGTACACAATCTAACTAAATCATTCTCCAGTTCTGTGTTAATTCTACATTGCTTTCCTCTACCATTTCCAGTGCTACTTCCTGGTTCCAGCATGCCTCATGCTTTAACTTGATGTTGCTGCCTAGTTTCCCTGTATGAAGTTACTACTGCAGCCTAGTTGGTCTACTTGGTAATTCCATAACATTCTTGGTATTGTCCGGGAGACAGAAGAGCCAAGAGTGTGTTCAGGAGTCAAACTACCTTACCATTCTTTTGTAAGTTCTATATATCTTAGTTATAGTCTTTTTTCAGATAAATGCTTTGCAATATTTTCTTCCAGCCTGAGTTTTGTCATTTCATTCTTTTAAGAGTGTCTTTCAATGAATAGAAAATGTTAATTTTATTGTTAAATTTATTTATGGATCAAGCTTTTTGCCTTTGAATCAAGTAAATCTTTGTCTAGAAGGTGCCTAAATGGCTCAGTTGTTAAGCAATCAACCCTTGATATAGGGTCAGGTCGTGATTTCACTGTCACGAGATCTAGTCCTGTGTCAGGCTCCACACTGAGCAGATCCAGTTTGGGACTCTCTCTCTCTCTCTCCCTGCCTCTCCCCGGCTTGCATGTGTATTCTCAATCTCTCTCTCGCTCTCGCTCTCAAAAAAAAAAAAACCTTAAAATAAAAGAGAGAGAAATCTTTGCCTAACCCAAGGTCAGAAGGGTTTTTCCTGTCTTCTACAATTTTTGTGGTTTTAGGTTTACAATTTAGTTTTATGATTTTCTTTTATGACTTTCGTATTTAATTAGCAGTATGGAAAATATGGAGTCAATGTAGAAGTCCAGTTGTTCAGGTATCAAAGATTATCCTTTCTGCATCAAATGTCCTTTCACCCTTTGTCAAAAATCAAATAGTTGTTGGGTGTGGTCTATTACTGGACTTCCAATGCTGTCCCAATAGGCCATTTATCTGTCTTTCCCTCAATATCACATTGTCTTCAGTTTTATAAGTATTGTAAATCAGGTAGTATTTATTCTTCTTTTATTGCTTCTCAGCTTTTTGGCTAAGATCAAGTATAGTATTCTTCTTTTAAACATTTGTTTTGGTTACTCCAGCTCTTTTGAATTTCCATGTGAAATTTTTAGAATCGATTTAGCAATTTCTAAAATATATTTTTAAAAAGTCTGTTAGGATTTTAATTGGGATTGCATTGATTCTATAGATTAGTATGGAGAGAATTATCATCTTAATAACATTGATTCTTCCTATCATTAAACAAATATGTTTCCACATTTATGTTAGTGTTCTTGAGTTTACTGCAGCAATATTTTATAGTTTTCAGTGTACAAAACTTGAATATCTTTTACCAGATTTATTCCAAAGTACTTCATATTTTTTAATGATCCTTTAGAAGCAGTCTTTTAAAAATTTCAGTTACCTCATTGGGTGGCTCAGTCATTTAAATGTCTGATTCTTGATTTTGGCTCATGTCATGATCCAATGGTCATGGAATCAAGACTCAAGTTAGATTCCACACTGAGTGTACAGCCTCCTTAAAATTCTCTTTCTCTCTCTCCCTCTGCCCCTATTTCTGCTCTTGTGTGCTCTCTTTAAAAAAAAGTAACAATAAAAATAAAAAATAAAAATTTCAACTACCTCTCATTAATTGCTAATGTACAGAAATAATTATTTTTAATTGTTAAATTAAAATTTTCATTTTGTTGTTTTCATATTCTGTAATTCATTATACCCACTTGTTACTTGCAGTAGGTATTTTGCAGGTTTCCATATAGATAATCACAGAATTTGCAGTTAAGGGCATTTTCTCTTTCTAGCCAATTTAGATAACTTATTTATCTGCCAAAATGCACTGTCAGGAACTTTAAAACAATATTGAATTGAAGGGGTGAGAATGGACATCCTTGTGTTGTCCCTGGATTTAGCCTTTCACCATTAAGTATGTTAGCAGAAAGACTTTTGTAGATGACCTTTATCAGGTTGAGGAAGGCCCCTAGTCTTCACACTTTGCTGAGTATTCTTATCAGAAATGGAGGTTGGACTTTGTCAAATTATTTTCCTGTGCTTATAAAAATGATCACATAATTTTTCATTTTGTTGTTTTCATATGGTGAATTATACTGATTAATTTATAAATGTTAAACCAACCTTGCATTCCTTAGATAAATCTTACTTCTTTGTTTATGATATACTATTCCTTTTATATATGGTTGACATTTGTTTACTAGTTTTCTAAAAATACTTTTTCCAATAGGGTTATGAAAGATATTCACGTTTAGTTTTCTTTTTTGTGATGCCTTTGTCTGGTTTTGGAATAATGGTAATGATGGCCTTATAGAACGAATTTGGAAGTATTCCTTTCTCTTTAATTGTCAGGAAGAGTTTGTGTTGAATTGGCATAACTTTTTCCTCAAAGGTTTGATAGAATTAATCAGTGACACCATCTGGGCTTTCTTCATGTAACGTTTATTTAGTACAAATTCAACGTCATATATATATATATGTATATATGTATACACACATTTGTGTGTTTATGCATGCATATACATATATATTTATAGATTATCTATTTCTTCTTGAATAAACTTTAGTAGCTTCTGACCTTAAAAAACTCTTTTCTATTTTGTTTCAGTTATTGATTTATAGGCTAAAGTTTCTCATAACAATCCTTTCATGTCTTTTTAGTACCTGCAGAATCCATAGTGATGTCCCTGCTTCCATTCTTCATATTGGTATATTGGTAACTTGTGTCTATTGTCCCTCCTTTGCTTCAATTAATCTGGCTATAAGGATTACCAATTTTATCAATCTTTTCAATGAATTAGGTTTTTTGTTTTCTCTGTTGATTTTGTTTTCTATCTCATTGATTTCTGCTTTGATCTTTTAATTTCTTTTACTCACTTTGGTTTAGTTAGCTTTTCTTTTTCTAATTTCTTAAAACAGAAGCTGAGGCCATTAATTTGTGACTTTTTCTCTCCAACTGGTTTTAGTGCTATGCATTTTACCCTAACTACTCCTTATTAGCATCCCAGAAACCCTGTATTTTTATTGTAATTTATTATAAAATTTTTCAAATTTCCAATTCTACTATTTCATCTTTAATCCATTGTTATTTAGAAGTGTGTTATTTATTATCAAATATTTGGGAATTTTCAAGGTATGTTTCTCTATGTTTCCTCATTTAATTCCACTGTGGCCAGAGAACAAACTTTTTATAATTTTAATAAACCTTTAAAATTATTGAGACTTGTTTTTATTATCCATAATTGTCTATTTTGGAAAATTTTTCCATGTGCACTGGAAGAGAGTGCATTCTACTTAAATTGGATGGAGTTACAGCAATGTCCATTCGGTAAGTGTGTTGATAATGTTGTATAAATATTCTATATTGTTACTGATTTTATTTATTCCATCATATTTTGAGAGAAAGGTATTGAGATCTCTACCTGTAATATGGTATTTGTCTATTTCTTCTTTCACTTCTAGCAGTTTTTTTAATGTATTTCAAAAAATATATTAGATGCAAAAGACTTAGAATTATTGTATCTTTTTGATAAGTAAATCCTTTTTTTCACTATGAAATGCTCTTCTTCATTCCTGTTATATTATTTGCCTTGAAATGTACTTTGTCTGATATTAATATGGCTGCTTCAACTTCATCTTGAATAGTTTTAGCATGGCATCTTTTTTTATATTTATATTTAAATTAAATTTAATCTGACAATCTCTTTTTAATTGGAATGTCTAGACCTATTATATTTAATATAATTATTCATATATTTAGATTTAAGTCTATCATCTCCTTTTTTTTTTTCTGCCCTTTGTTCCACTTCCTGCCTTTCTCCCTTAATGTGGACTCAGTATTTTTTAGTGATTCCATTTAATTTCCTTTGTTCGATTATTAGTTGTACCTCTTTATTTTCTTATTTTATTGATTGTACTGGTTTATAGTGTACATCTTTAACTTAACATATTCCACTTTAAGTGATTTTATATCACTACATATACATGTAAGTTGACAATAGTTTACTTTCATTTCTACTTCTTAGTATTTTGCTATTTTTTTTCACTTATTTTACTTGTACTCATTATAAAACAATAATTTTACTTAAAAGGTAAATTTTCTTTTGAAAAAATTTAAATTATAAGAAAAAAGTATTTTTTTTACTCATATAGTTACCTTTCCTGGTGATCTTAATTCCTTTAGATGTATACTTTCAGCTGGTATCATTTTTCACCTGCATGACAGATTTCTTCTCAGTGTATCGTAGTGTAAGTCCTCAAAATTATTTTTTCAGCTTTTATATGTTTGAACTACCTTCATTTTTGCATTTATTTTTGAAAAATATATCACTGAATATTAAACTCTAGGTTGTCTGTGTTCTCTTTTACATTTTTAAAGATATTTCTACACTGTTCACATTTTTCTAATGACAATTCTGCTTTCTTCCTTAGTTTTGTTTGTACACATATCTCTTTTCCTTTGGCTGCTTTTAAGAGTTTTCCTCTTGTAACTGGTTTTAAGCAATTGTATTATGAAGTGCATTGATGTGATTGTCTTTACTTCTTTTCGTGCTTAAAGCTCATTTAGTTTCTTGAAACATGAGTGTTTAATTTTTATGAAATTTGAAAAAAAAAGTCCACTTTTTCTTCAGTTTTGTTTGCCCTTTCTCTTTTCACTCCTTCAGGGATCCAATTACATATTTAAAAGGTTGCTTGAAGTTGTTCTACAGCTCACTTGATGTGGTTTGCATTCGTTCTAAAAATTATATTTTCTGTTTTAAATTTAAGATAGTTTCTATTGCTTTTTCTTCAGTACCCTAAGTTTTCATTTAGACATTGTAGTTTTCAACTCTACAAGTCTGACGAGGGTCTTTTTCCTATCTTCAATGCTCCTACTTAACTTTTTAGACACACGTATTCAAGGCATAATTACTGTGTTTATTCCTTGGGTCCGCTAATTCCAGCACCCATGTCAGTTGTAAGTCCTGCTTGATTGATTGATTATTCTCCTCAGCATGGATCATATCTTTCAGCTTCGTTGCATGTCTCTAAATCTTTGGTTGGGTGCCAGACCTTTTGGATTTTACTCTCTGAGTTCTCTTATTCCTATAAATATTCTTTTTGTGTTTTTTAAGCAGTTTTATTTATTTATTTTTGTTTATTTTAATTTGAGAGGGAGTGTGTGTGCCTACACAAGTAGGGGAAAGGGGCAGAAGGAGAGAGAGAGAAACTTAAGCAGGCTCCACACTCATCATGGAGCCTGATGTGGGGCTCAGTCCCATGACCCATGATCTTAGGCAAAATCAAGACTGAGCTACTGAGTGCCCATTCTTATAAATATTCTTGAGCTACGTTCTGTATGAAGTAAGGTTACTTGAAAATAGATCCTTTACGGTCTTGCTTTTATGACTTGTTAGGTGGCTCCAGAAAAGTACCCTGTAGAGGGCTAATTATCCCCCACTACTAAGACAAGTCCTTTGTGAGTGCCCTACCCAGTGATATATGAATTATGAGTTTTTCTGTTATGACTGTATGGAACAGGTACTTTTCCTGGCCTGTGTTAATGTTGTGCACTGTTTGCTTTAATCCTTTTGGATGGTTTTTACTACCTCTGTCAGTCTCCCCAAATGCAAACACTGAGCAGTACTCTGTGGAATATTCAGCAGGGTCATTCTTCATGACTCTGGGTTATTTTTCTGTGTAGGTCCCTCCTTTATGGTGTTGCCCTATGAACTCTAGGCTGCTTTTTCTCTCTGGACCTTCACTCCCTCAGGCCAGGTTCTTCCTGTGTTCTTCTCTGAACCATAGCTTGGAAATCTCACATGGCAGTAAGCCCCTACATTTGTAGGGATCACCTCAGATGTTTTCTATCTCTCAGGGATTACTCCCTTTGGTTGCTTGAGGCCCAAGACCTTGATTTTGAGGTGGTTGTTGTTTCACACAGGATAGTAAATCTAGTAATTTACTTGGTCTCATGTGAAGCTGAAGTCCCAGCTGATCTTAATAATGAGAGATGGGCCATGAGAATATAAAGAAATCTATATATAGTTCTTCTGCAGAAATTCCAGCTTATGGTAAAATACTGAACCAAGGGTTCTGTCTACATACACATACATATGTATATTGTTTTAATTTAAATTACATTACCCTACTCTGGAAGAGTATCAATTTTAATGAGCACCAAATTCAATCCTAAATACTGTTCACTTAAAAAGTAAGGAAAAAAAGGAAAAAAGAAAAAAAAAACCCTGGATACTACAAAAGTGTCTGTCATTTAATAAATAGTGATAAGTTCATAGAAATGTGTACCTCAAATTTGGCCTCTACAATCCCTTTATTTTTTATTATTATTTATTTATTTTTGAAAGAGAGAAAGAATTTGAATGGAGGAGGGGCAAAGAGAGAGGAAGACACAGAACCCAAAGCAGGCTCCAGGTGCTGAGTTGTCAGTACAGAGCTTGATACCGGGCTTAAACTCACAGACTGAAAGATTATGACCTGAGCTGAAGTCAGATGCTTAACTGACTGAGCCACCCAGGTGCATCTGCAATCTTTTTATATTAGAACTATTCCTAGATCTTAAATAATTTTCTAACCTCATCCCACTAAAGAAGAGTTTTAACCTTTCTCTGTAAAACATTTTTTTAGGTCAAAAGTATAATATAAGTAGTAGACTATTGAGTCATGTGAAACGATAGACTCTCCCATGAAATAATTTAATATGGTTGCCCTAGAAATTGTTACTTTCCCACATGCAAGTTAATTTAAGAGGTTTTCATGAATGTGAGTAATGCAAAGACATCTACAAGATTAATTATCTCTGAAAAAGTTCTCAAAAGATGTTTTGATATAGGTAAACTCACATGTAGATTATTAATTTTATGTAAAGACAAGTGTTCCTTAAAAAATACTTAGTATTAAAACTAACATCAGATAAATAACTTTCATCTCACTATAATTTCTCGGAACACTGTGAGTCTTTTCAAGTTTAAAAGGCATTATTACAACTGATAATAAAAAAGAAAATCTTGAAAATAGAATACATTTAACATTTGAAGGAAGATAGATGGAAGCAAATAGTGGAAGAATTAAATTAGAAAGCAACTTCAAAGTAATCAATGCTTAAGTGACTCACTGTTACAAAAATTTTGTGTTAGAAAGAGGGGCTCTATTAAAATTGCCTTAAGAATACAATAGCCTAAGGAAAATGACTTCAAAATAAAAATAAATGAATTCTTAAAATCCAGATCATTTACCTAAGATTTCTTATATTTCCTGAAGTTTTGTGCTTTAAACTTTTTGATACGTCACCTAGAGAGAGTCGCTTTTTTTCTACCGAAGATCAAGTTATCAGCAAAGTACAAAATGGTAATTAAAAATTTCTAGTTCAGTACCAGACACACATTGTTCTTTTAATGAATCAGATTATCTCAACTTTGTAAGGATTAATTAGGCACTTGTAGCAGTTCCTTTAAATTTCTCAGAACACTATGCCACCAGATAACTAAGCAGTAGTCTTGTAAACTCAAGAGTTAATAGAGGCTCTGAAAATTTGTTACAGTTACCTCACTAGAGTCAGAATTTTTATTATGATGTTATTAAAACATTATCATATATTTTTATGTAACATTAACTAGGGTTTTATAAGCACTAAATATCATTGAGGAAAAAGGGGAAAATTAATATTGCTGTATTTTTCTTTTAGAAAAAAATTAAATTATGGAAAAATAAATATAACAATCGTTTTTGGAACCTGCATGTATTTTCCTTCCAAAATTAACATATATTAAGATTTTAGGAATATAGATATTATAGATTAATGGGGAATTATTTTGGAATAATTTCAGAATTATGGAAAATTGTAAAAATAGTATAAAGAATTATCATATACTTTCACCAAACTTTCTCAGTGCTAACATCTTATACAAACACATGTATTAAAACCAAGAAATTGACACCAGTACATTGTTATTAACTAACCTGTAGATTTTGTTAATATTTCACATTTTTTAAATTCCAAGATCCATTCCTGAATATGAGTTTAACCGTAGGTATGTACATATGTATGTATGTATGAACTTTTATTTGATATCATCTATAACTTTATATATGTCAGAAGTATATTTTTTTCATTAATCTTTATTTATTCTCAAATTGAATTAAATTGACATACAATGTCACATTAGGTATAAAAGATTGACATTTGTATACATTATGAAATGATTATCATTATATATCTAGTTATAAGAAAGAAGTCTAGTACACATTCCAGTGGAAGAGAATTAAGCTCCACCTCTTGGAGGGAGAATAAATTATTTAGAATTTTTTCTGAAGGAAATGCTTTCCCTTCTTCCTCATTATTTTGCCAATAAATTATGTATATTAGGATGTACTTGTGAATATTTACTTTGGTCTTTGAGTTATAAATACTATTATAGGCACAGCTCAGAGATATTGCAGGTTTACTTTCTGCAATAAAGCAAATATTACAATAAAGTGAGTCCACTGAGTTTTTTGGTTTCCCAGTGCATATGAAAGTTATATTTTCACTATGCTATAGTCTATTAAGCATACAATAGTATTATATCTAAAACAAGTCAGTGACAATTAAAAAATATTTTATTGCTAAAAGATGTTACACATCATGAGCACTTTCAGTAAGCTGGGTCTTGCTTTGATGTTGATGGCTACTGACTGATCAGGGTGGTGGTTACTTAAGGTTGGGGTGGGTGTGGCAGTTTCCTTAAATAAGACAAAATTTCCTGCATTGACTCTTCCTTTCATGAACAATTTCTCTGTGACATTGATGTTTGATAGCATTTTCCCCACAATAGAACTTATTTTATGTTTTTTTAAATTTATTTTTAAGAGACAGAGAGAGAGAGTGTGAGCAGGGGAGGGTCAGAAAGAGAGGGAGACACAGAATTCGAAGCAGGCTCCAGACTCTGAGCTGTCAGCACAGAGCCCGATGCAGGGCTCAAACCCACGAACGAACGGTGAGATCATGACCTGAGCCGAAGTTAGATGCTTAACCAACTGAGCCACCCAGCTGCCTCTAGAACTTATTTTAAAATTGGAGTCAATCCTCTCAAACTCTATTATTGCTACATTAACTACGATTATGTAATATTCTAAATCCTTTGTTGTCATTTCAATAATCTTCAAAGTATCTCACCAGATTACAGGTGGTTTGAAGAAACTGCTTTCTCTGTTCATTTATAAGGAGCAATTCCTCATCTGTATAAGTTTTATCATAAGATTGTAGCAACTCAGTCATATCTTCAGGCTCCACTTCTAATTCTAATTCTCTTGTCATTTCCACCATATTTGCAATTACCTATTTTCACTGAAGACTTGAACCCTTCAAAGTCATCCATGAAGATTGGCATCAATTTCTTTTAATGTTGATAATTTCACCTTTTCCATTGAGTCACAAATGTTCTTAATGACATTTAGAATGGCGAACCTTTTCCATAAAGTTCCCAATTGACTATTCCAAGATCCATCAGAAGAATTGTTATCTATGGCAGTGATAGCCTTATAAAATTGCAGCTATTAAATAGTAAGAGTCGAAAGTCAAAATTACTCCTTGATCCATAGGTTGGAGGCATGAATAGATCTTATAATGGCCAGCATGAAAACAACATTAATCTCCTTGTACAGCTTTTAGGTGACCAGATGCATGGCTGATAAGAAGTAATATTTTGAGAGGAATCTTTTTTTTCTTCTTCTGAGCAGTAGGTCTCAATAGTAAGGTTAAAATATTTAGGAAATCATGTTGTAAAGAGATACTCTGTCATCCAAGCTTTGTTTTCCATTTATACATGATAACAGAATAGATGTGGCATATTTCTTAAGAACCTTATGATTTTCAGAATGATAAATGAGGATTGGCTTCAACTTCAAGTCAGCAGCTGCATTTTAGCTCCCTAACAAGAAAATCATCCTCTCCTTTGAAGATTTGAAGTCAGGCATTGACTTCTCTGTAACTACCTAGATGGCATCTTTTTCCACTAGAAGCCCATTTCATTTACCTTGAAAATCTATTGTTTAGTGTAGCCACCTTCTTTAAGTATTGTACTTGGGTCTCCTGGATGATTTGCTGCAGTTTCTACATTAGTACTTGCTGCTTCACCTTGTACTTTGCTGCTTCACCTTGTACTTTGATGTTAAGGACACAGGTCCTTTTCTTTTTTTTTTTTTTTATAAATTTTTTTTAATGTTTATTTATTTTTGATAAAGAGAGAGACAGAGCATGAGAGGGGGAGGGTCAGAGAGAGAAGGAGACACAGAACTGGAAGCAGCTACAGGCTCTGAGCTAGCTGTCAGCACAGAGCCCAACGCGGGGCTCAAACCCACGAACGTGAGATCTGACCTGAGCCGAAGTCAGAGGCTTAACCGACGGAGCCACCCAGGCGCCCCACACAGGTCCTTTTCTTAAACTTCAGGAAAAAAAACTTTCCTTCTGCAGCTTCCTTAGCTCTCAGCCCTTATAAAATTAAAGAAAGTTAAGGCCTTGCTCTAGATTAGGATTTGGCTTACAGGAACACTGTGACTGGTTTGATCTTCTATCCAGACCACACAGTCTTCATATCAGCAATATTTTGTTTCACTTTCTTATCATTCATGTGTTCACTGGGGTATCACTTTACATTTCTTCCAAGAACTTTTCTTTGCATTCGCAAATTGGCTATTTGGCAAAAGAAACCTAGCTTTTGGCTTAGCTCAGCCTTTGACATGCCTTTTTTTTCCCCACTATGCTTAATCTTTTCTAGCTTTTGATTTAAAGTGAAAGGTATGTGACTTTTCCTTTCACCTGAACACTTAGAGGCCATTTGTAGAACTACTAATTGGCCTAATTTCAATATTATTGTGTCTCAAGAAATAAAGAAGCCTGAAGAGAAAGAGACAGATAAGGAATGCCCAGTCAATGGAGAAATCAGAACACACATTTATCTATTAAGTTCACCATTTTATATGGGTGTGGTTCATGGCACCCCAAAACAATTATAATAGTAACATCAAAGATCATTGATCAAAGATCACCATAACAAATATGTTAACCATAAAAAATTTGAAATGTAAGAATTACCAAAATGTGACACAGAGACACAAAGTGAGCAAATACTGTTAGAAAAATGTTGCCAATAAATTTGCTTGATGCAGCCTTTCCACAGACTTTTGATTTGCAAAAAATGCCACAGACTTTCAGTTTGCAAAAAATGCAGTATCTGTGAGGTGTGATAAAGTGAAGTACAATAAAATGAAGTATGCGTATGCTACTAAGAGTCTAATACTAACTATTTTTCTTCTTAAAGGATTCTGCTTTGACTATTTGAGAATCTTTCTGACTGGTGTCTGTGTCCTTTTATTTTTTTAAATATTTTAAAATTTATTTATTTTTTTTTAGAGAGAGAGAGAGAGCACAAGCAGGGAGGGGGCAGAGAAAGAGGGAGGGAGAGAATCTTAAGTAGGCTCCATGCTCAGTGCAGAGCTTGATGCCTGCAGGTTTCAATTTCATGAGCCATGAGATCATGACTGTGAGATCATGACCTGAGCCAAAATCAAGAATTGGATGATTAACTGACTGAGCCATCAAGGTGCCCTGTTTCCTGTGTCCTTTTGACATGATCCCATAGTTTCCTCTTCCTCCTCCACCACTTCCTCTTCCTCCTTTTTTATTCTTCTTCTCCTTATTAACACTCTCCTTCTGGCACTATTAAATTTTCTAGGTTTATTTTGGGCTTTTTCTATCCAGCCTTAGAATCAGCCATTTCTTTAAGGAGTCCTGGTTCTTTTTTGTTGAAGAATGGTTTTCAGAAACTAAGATCTCAGTGCTGGGTATGCGTGTTGTTACTGTGATATCACTGCCTCCATGTCCTCTCAGCAGACAGAGCTAAGAAATATATGTGTTATACAAATCCATGTGTACACATGTTAAAAATGTATCTATCTCTTCATGTGTGTGTGTGTGGGGGGGCTATGTGAGTTTATTTCACTATCTCTGACTCTAAATTCAGAACCACAGTGTTTATTCTCCCCTCCCCCATTGCCTATTTGTAACTTCTATCTCTGACAGCATGAAACTTGGCTCCCATTATCTACAATTTATTTACTTATTTGCTCAACCAATTGTGGTGTCCATGCAGAGTAGCTTTAGAATCCTTAGTCCATACTGCTGTGAGAAATAAATTTATCAACTAGAATATAGTGTTTATGTACAATTCTCTTTGTTTTTAGCCTTCCAGTATCTAGTCAAAACAGTATTTTCTGAATTTGATTTAGGTGAGCTTTGTTTTTTCTCCAATAGTGTACTTTAAAGGTAATTCTCTTGAGTAAAAACACAATATAGGCAATATGGAATTTAGAAATGTAATATTGCAAAAGTTCATTTTTAAGATAATTGTCATTAATTTTAACAGAAGCAGTATTTTAAGCATTGTAATCTATCATAATTATAACTCACTCATCTCAAAATTATAAGAGCTATTTGTCTTTTAAGTGGAGGCAATTACGGCATTGCACTAAATCCTACCAGAGTGAAGGCAAAGTTGGGGAAGATTACCTGCCCTGATTTTCATTAGATAGATACAGCCACAATACCACAACTTTGCCTCCTCCCATCTGAATTAACTGAGTTGCCTTGGTCTGCTACCTTTCTTGTCATGATCTTGATATCTTTTTAATATTATATCTTCCCAATGACATGCTTTACTATATCTATATTGTAGAAAATCAAACGGTTTCTTAAAGTGACTTACCCAAGGTCTTATGGCTCATAAATGATAGAGCTAAGACCAGAATTCAGCTGTACTGAAAGTCCAAAACATGAAAAAAATATCATATGAATGTTAGAATTTTATATCCTGCAGAATGCAGTGTGGCTGAGATTGTGGTTAAAACATCCAGATTCTCTTGCTTAGTAAATGGACATTTTTATATTTTTTGAGTTATCCTTTGTCTATTTCTTTATGGTCCATTGGCTCAACCTGTGCAACTCTAAAGACATTTCTACCTAAAGAAATAATAACAGGGTCCTATTCTAGCAAACTTTCTCATACTTCACAGTTTGTCTTTTGTCTCTAAATAATTAGGTATGGCCATTTTATAATGCAGTTTCAATAGATTGGCTCTACTTGAATAATTTAGCTTTGACCTTGAACATATAAAATAAGTATAATTTCATTAAAATGTTCCAAGTCACTTCCAGTTCTTATTCTGTTTTTGTTTTGTTTTGTTTTCTGTGGATTTGTGAGTGTCTAGTATGTACTTATTGGGGCATTCGGACAGGTAAAAAAATTTTCTGAGAATGGTTCTGGTTCTATCTAGCACAAGGCTAATCTTTTTTTTCCCCCTGTAATCAATCAGGGATTGATAGTTCATAAGATATAATTTGAATATTTTTCTAAAGAATAAAAAATTTTAAATACCAAATATAAGGCTCAATTTCTTGGGATTATATTTTTCAAATTGATATTGAAGTTTCTAAACATTTTTTTCTCAATTCCTGTTTTTTTTGTTGTTGTTGTTATTGTTGTTTGTGGATTGGTCACAAACATTTGTTCACCACCATTGATCTATGGAACATATTGGTCACTGGTCAGAGGGGTCCTTTAGAAAAGCTCCTCTCACATTTCAAGTCAGGTTTCACCGACATAATATTTTTCCCCCTATATGTGTGAATTGTCCTCAAGGTCTTAACATTTTCTTACTTTTGTACTAATCTAGTTATGGAAGACATTACTCTTCTTTGCTATAGTATTGCTTGTGCAGAAATATATTATCATTTATTAAGTGATGATTAAATGCTATGTACATATTTAAGTATTTTATATGTATTAAATCATTTAATCCTCTCAGTATGAAAGCAAATACTATTATTATTCCCACTCTCTAGAAATGGAAACTGAGGGACAAAGAGATTGACTTCTTTGCTTCCCATGATCACATAGTGAGGAGAGTTGAGATCCTAACTTAGGCAGCTCGGCTCTTAAGTCTGTGTCCTTGCCTTATCGTACTGCTATCCATAAGAAACTATCTGGGAAGGCCTTTGTGTTTATCTAAAATTGGCTTTGAGTACATGGTTCAAAATGTTTCTCAATACCTATCATTTATATAGCCATTTCTAACTAGAAGGAACAATTTAAAGCTTATAGAATTGTTTTTATTTTATTTAATGTTTATTTATTTGAGAGAGAGCAAGCAAGCGAGCGCGTGCAAGAGTGAAAACAAGAGAGTAAGGGAGGGGAAGAGAAAGAGGGAGACACAGAATCTGAAGCAGGCTCCAGGCTCTGAGCTGTCAGCACGGAGCCCAACATGGGGCTCCAACTCAGGAACTGTAAGATCATGACCTGAGCCAAAGTTGGACACTTAACTGCCTGAGCCACCCAGGTGCCCCAAAGGTTATAGAATGATAAATACTTGATACCTTTCCCTTTTTGCTTTTGTTACTAGGAACCTGAGAACTATGGTCATATGAACTCAAATGCTACATATTTTCTCTATTCTTTTTGTTTGATTTTGCTTCTGCCAAGTATTATTTTACTTACTGCAAGTATTTTTATTAGCCACCTTGAATTCCTTTGTTGAATAGATGGTAAATAAAGCCAATTAATGTCCTAAAGCAGTTCTTCTCTCATGTGATTTAAATAACAAAAATATATTCTTTAATAGTTTTGGAGATCATTAGTCTGAAATCAAGGTGGCAGCCGGGCCACATTTCCTCTGGAGGCTCCTAGGAAGAATCTATTTTTTGCCTTTTCCAGTTTCTGGAGCCTACTGGCATTCTTTGACTCGTATCTGTGTCACTCCAATCTCTGCCCTGATGGTCACTTTACCTCCTCTTATTGTGTCTGTTTGCTCTGTAGGTCTCTTCTAAGGACACTGTCATTGGGATTAGGAACTGGATAATGTAGATGATCCAGGATGATCTCCTCACCTCAAGATCCTTAGCTTAATCATATCTGCAAAGATCCTTTTCCCAAATAAGTTAACTTTCACAGGTTCTGGGGATTAAGACCTGGAAGTATCTTTTGAGGAGCCACCATTCAAGCCACCATAATAAGTGATGATATTTGGCATGAGGATTTAATCCATGGGCTCTGTGACTTAAATTTTATATGTAAAAGTCTCTTTATTTATTTATTTTTTTT
>NC_043704.1:35260722-35287154 GCF_006229205.1 Suricata suricatta | reverse complement strand
ACTAAAGCAGACATAATTGCTTAATTTTAATTCTTTATAGTTAATTTATTATTGGGCATTTGTGGGCTTTGAGAAGCATTTCTTATATGCTAATTGACACACACACACCCCCACCCCATGTGAGCTTTATGACAACTGGAACTTGTCTTGCTTACCATTTAATCTCAGTACCTAGGAAACTGTACTGGGGGACACATGGGACTTCATTAAGTACTTGTTCAATAGTGAGTAAGAGAGAATAAGTCCCTGCTCTCTTGGAGTTTATATTCTAAAGGGGGAGTTCGGTATATAAAAGAGAAAAAGAAACACCTAAGTTTTGTTAATTGTTGTATAGGAAAGAATGTGCCATAACAGATACCGAAGTTTAAGCAGTGGAAGCAGAGGCTTCTCAAGATGAATTGACATTTATGCTGAGATCTCAAGGAATGCTGGGAAGAAATTAGTCATGCTTGGCTGAGTCCTGAAGAGAATTCCCAACAGACAGAAGGACAAATAAAAAGTCTCCGAGGCTACAAAGTACTCAGTGTATTTCTACAGAGTAATAAAGCCAGAAAAGATGAGAAAAGTGGCGGAAAGATAGGGACCAGATTAAAAGGCCTTGTTAGGGAACGGTAAGAAGTTTAGCTCTGAGTGAATCAGCATGTCATTTAAGTTGTATGATTTATTCTTGTATAGAGCCTTACAATTTCAAACCTTACCCCCAATCAGCAACAGCAGCATCACCTCCGAGCATGTTTAAATTGCAGATCTGAGGCACCACTCAGAACTCAGTGAAACTAAGTAATTTTAACAACATCCTCAGGTGATTCATATGCATATTAAAGCTTGACAAATTCTAGAGAATGGATTAGTTGGGACGAAGAGTGGAAGAGGGAAACTGGTCAGCTATGTTAGTCCACAAGAGAGGCTGCTTCTGTAAGAGTGACAGCACAAAGGAAGAGAAGAGTGCTTAAGGGTATATTTTGGAGACCGTTGGCTTAGTCTTCTAGCCAGCTAAATGGAGATTTCAGTAGGCAGATAGGAACCTGGATTTCTGAGAAAAGTTTAGGTTTGGGGATGCAGATTTGTGCATCTATTGGGTATCCTGCTTCTGAGTTTCTAGTGTTTACAGTGCTTTACATGTTATTAACATTTGCATGTGGTCATCCTCATGGAAAATTAAGACATGCGTTTCTGAAGGTCGTCCAAATCCTCACTCTTTCGCTTTGAGGTCCTCAGTTGCTAGATCTCTCTCATCAAGTCTTTTATTAATGCTTTCACAAAATAAATGTTTTCAAGGTTTTAAAACTCAAGGGCAATGATGATTAACATTCTTCCTTCTCCATAGTCCGTACGGTTCTCCAAACCCAAATCTTAACTGGGAAAGAGATCCTCAAGTCTCTCCAGTTCTTAGGTTCAAAGCAGTTTGGAAATTCCAGGGCCCAATTCTCTGGATGCACATACAATTCTGTATTCTCAAAAAGAATCCTTGAGAAGCCAGTTAATGGGTATGAAAAAAACATAAGTCCCAACTGGAGAAGTTTACACAGGGTCTCTCATTCTTAAGCCAAGAGAGATTTCTTGCATTAGCACTTGATTAGTGAGTGGTACAATTGAACTCCACTTTAATATTCTTCCTTATACCACTTGTTTTATTATCAAGGATAGTTCAGTTTACTCTGAAAAACGTTTGTTACAATTATAAACAAAGACAAAAAGGTCTTTTTTTCTTTCTTTTTTGCGGTATGGGAAATAGGTGACGTTCTTGACATGGTTTCAATTCTCAGCCATTGGCAACCCAGAGAATAGTACCAGAACATCACAGTCTTCGTGGGACGATTCCAGGATCGTGACTTTTTTGGTTAATTCATGCGACTGGAAAAACCCTTTAAGAGTTCTTTCTGGCTAGGCAGTGGTGAGAACATTCTCAAAGCTATTACTATGTCCATACTGACTGTTCCCCTCACTAATTTTTTTTGATCTTTCTGCAATGCCACCCTAACAAGAAATTTTCAGAACTCAAGGAAACCACACATCTTATTTGAAAAGGAGGCCGCCAGTGGGAGTTGCTAAAAGGAATAAAAACTGAGGGCTAGCTCTGGAGCCAGATACAGGTCAGGTTAGGGGAAGGCAAGGCGGAGCTACTGGGCTCAGGACTCGTCTGCCAGGATGGCCTCGGGCCCGCGGGGGAAAGGGGTTGGGGAGGAAAGGGCGGGTCCCTGCGGCCTTCTGGTGCTGGGCGCGGGAGCGGGCTGAGGGCCCGCGGCGCCTCACCCCCCGCCCGGGCCTCGCGTCCGGGAATCACCCTGGGTCCCGCTCCGCCCAGCCGCCGGGGACGGCGGGGGAAGCGGGGGGAGAAGGGGAGGGCAGGCGGCCGTTCTCTCTGGCTATAAAGGGCCCCGGGACTCCGAGGCTCCCTTCAGCTTCCTCCGACTCCGCCTTCGCCGCCTTCCTCCCAACTAGAGCTCCAGGTCCCGCTAAGGTTCCAATCGACCCACTCGGGCTCGGCTAATCGGGCTGCAGCAGAAGATGGCGGCTTCGGTGGCTCGGGGCGACTGCTCCGAGGCGGCGCTGGCTGCAGCCCTGGCGGATGTGCCGGAACTAGCCCGACTTCTGGAGCTCGACCCGTACCTGAAGCCCTTCGCCCCGGACTTCCAGCGCAGGTACCGCTTGATACGGCTCATGGCTCTCCCCCTCCCCCCTCTCTCCTCAGAGTGGGACCGGCTTCCGTCCCCGCGCGGGCTCCGGGTCGAACCGCCCCTCGGCTGGGTGCGTGCAGGTCCCGCCCCTTTCTGGCCCCTCCTCTCAGCCCCGCCCCGCGCTGGCCCGCCCCCGACCTTGGAGGGTAGCAAACCCTTGGGTGGTCGTGGGGTTGGCGTCACTGGGTCCTGTGGCTTCCAGAATGGTGGGCAGATAACTCTGAGCCCGAGACTAGACGTGGACGCGTTGAATAAACTCCTCATTCCCTCTCCTTTCCTTTTGAGTCAGCGGGTTTGCGCCATTGAGTACGTGCTTTGGCTCCCAGCGCTGATTTCCTCAGGTGCGGCTAGTGAATGAGGCAAAGCCACTGCAGGTTTTCTGACCTTTCCATTCAACAGAGTTACGCTGTCAATTAGCGTGTGCGTGACACTCGGCGTGTGTGATCGTGCGTTTACAATTTTCGTTTCTTTTTTGCAAATATTGTGAATGTTATATCCAACACGATTTGTTCCTCACTTGTTCCGCACGTGTTCCTTTTTAACATTTCCTCTCAGAGATGATTAAGCTTATCTTGGCCGCTTTATTTACCCTCCGCGGGCCCACATTGAAGAGTAAACTTAACAGTAAAGTTCGTCAGCAACATTTGCGTGGTGCTTGGCATTGCAATCCCGAAGAGGGACAAAGGCCAGGAAAGCCAAATTTCTGGAGACCCGTTTAGGAGTTCTAGCTTTAGTTTATCTCCTAACATCCCGTAGTACGTTGGCTTAACACAATTAAGTTGCTGGGATAATAATTCTAGTAGTCCGCTTCAACTTCAATAGTTTGTAAGATTAAAATAGTTGTCATACTAGTTATAGTAGTTACATTTGTGAGATAAGCACATTGTGACTTGTGGTTTCAGCCCTTTAAGCTCAGTGACTCAGGACAAAAACTACCGTGGCAACAGAATACGCAGAGTCACATTTTTAAGTAATAGAAACAGCCATTTAGGTATTGCCAAGAAGCGGTATTGGGGGTAATGAAACAGGGTTGATTTGGAATTTAGAAAAAAAAAAAAGTCTTATGTTCATGACTTGGCATTGTCACTTACTACCTGCATTTAATCCAGCAACTGTTTATTAAGGAGTCCCTATGAACAAAAAAAGTAAGGGATGCCAAATTCAATACAACATCTCATTCCAGAGCTTGTATATCCTAATCAATGAGCCCTCCTCAAAGTAGTCATCTTGAGCTGTTGCTCAGATGATTGGGCCCTTATCCTGCTTTGTGAAATTGCTTTCAGTATTTACAGTTTATATTTTCAAAGTCTGGTGAGTGCATAATCTTCATAGTTCAAAATTGAATTTGATTTAGAAATAGTCAAAAAAATTTGAGCAAAAAGATGGTGGTCAGACCTTTTTGATGTGCTTATTGATGATGATACTGATTTATTTGTATGCTTTGCAAATGACACGTAAGACCTTTCTAAGAGAGAGTTGTAGAAATGTTTTCTCTATGTTCCCCCACCTTCTTTTGAAAAAAATGATCACAGCAGACAAACATCCCTTGTTAAGGATCCTTTCATTTAATTCACTTCAACTCCATTGGGATTGAAGCAGTTATGATCCTCTTTCATGGTTTGTCAAAACTAATGAGAGGGACAAAGGCCGGAATAATGAAGTAGGGGCAACCCAGTGTTCTTGGTGAAAAAGCTGGTCCAGGGGGCCCTTGTGCCTCACTCTGACCTGGATTCTACTTCTGGCCTTGGTTCTGAGTAATTGCCATTTTCCAGCACACATGTTCTAATTAGGCATATCAAATAGTGATTTGGCATTTGGCAGTGGTAGCTTTTACTGCTAACATTTGAAAAATAAAGAATTCTTCCCTCATGAAGTTTGGTTCTGGTTACTTTATTTTCTGCTTATTTCTAATAACGCTTGGGGCATTGTGTCTGTGGCCTAACATAGATATACAACCAGTCAAATGTTCAGGTGCAAAGTAGAACTTAC
Source organism: Suricata suricatta (assembly GCF_006229205.1). NCBI lineage: Eukaryota > Metazoa > Chordata > Mammalia > Carnivora > Herpestidae > Suricata > Suricata suricatta. The sequence continues at coordinate 35,282,487 of NC_043704.1, read as the reverse complement.
TGAGGAGTGAAGAAAATTTAGGGCACAAACAACAGTATTTAGGAATGGTGATGGGGGACACAGTTTCTTTTCATTGATGGACTGTCTCCATTCTCAACCAATGTATCTTAATTAGAAATTCTGTTATATACATGTGTTGTTCTTGTTTACCTTGTCTGTAACTCTAAAAATGTCAGATCAGTGAGGATTAGTGAATTACTCTGTGACCTAACATAAAAATTAGTTCATAAGTGTGTGTGATAGCCCCTTTCATGTCCCATTGATTACCTCCTAAGATGGGATTTTCCCCTTGGCTGTCCTGCTTTTTTCACCTGGTATTTATACTGCAATTCGTTACTGTGATCCTAATTCCAAAATCTTAGTGTTTTAAAGTAATAACATTTAATTGTCCTTATATTACATGCCAGTGTGAGTCAGGCTCTCCTCATGGCAATCACTCAAGGATTTAAGATGATGAAGGCTTCATTTTGAAACATGCCTCTATAATGTTAGCTGGAGGGAACATGTTGAACTATGTGCAGGTTTTTACAGCCTTCGTCTATGAGTAAGTCACTTTTCCTGATACATTATATAGGCCAGTGTAAGTCAAATGTGACTTCTGAGCCTTGTGTGTGAAACATAAAATTGACATTTGTGAACAGCTTGAAGATCAACATAGTTGCAGTAACACTTGTCTATACCCTCTATTTAAAGTTTATAGAGTATTTTCAGATTTTAATTTTATCCTGGTAACAAAACCATGAGGCAGGAAGTATTTTTGTTTTTCCTCTCTTTCTGATGGTTTTCCCTGTATCTCTTTATGATTACTTAATATAAGAGATTCTCAGGGTTCTTCCCTAGATCCTTTTCTGTGTTTCTACTCTATATACTTTCCCTAGGCATTCTCTTCCATCCCGTGGATTCCATCTATGTACTGAGGCTGCCCACCTATCTTCAGTGCGCAGTCTTTCTCCTGGTCTTGGTCACATTTATAAATACCTTTGTTTTGATGTCCTAGAAGTACAAAACTCAACATGTGTAAAATCAACCTTAGAATTTTTCAACCCAAACATGTTTGTTTCTTTATACCCTATCTCTGTGTGTGGTATTCCTATCTACTAAGTGCTCAGCCTAAAGCTTAAAACTTATCCTTAATTCTTACCTTCTCTTTCTTTTTATCTCCTGGTCTAGTCTAGTCAGTGATGGCTCCTAACTGTTTTTCAACTATATGCCAGACTATATTCCTACGCTATTATCCTGCTCAAGGTGGTAGTAGCATCTCTAGGCTGGTTTACAAAAACAGGCTTATAGTTGCTCCCCTTTTTCAAATGTTTTCAATTCCACATGGCTTTTAAGGTATAACAGACTTCTCATGATGTGCAAGATTCTATATCATCTGGTCTCTGTCCACCTTTTTAGCCTCATCTTTGGACCTTCCTTCTCACTCTGTACTGTCTTACCAGAGCGGCCTAGGGATGGAGAGGTAGCTGAGATGTCTGAAGGCCATTCTACAAGGAACACTAAAATATCACTAGAATAAATTGGAAACAGGGTATCTGTTTCACACATGCCCTCTTTTTTAATACTGAAGGTTTTCATTTATGTGTATGTGTTCACAAGCAGTTAGGAGTCTAGGAAAATCACTGAATAAATGGCAAAAGAGATTAAGCACTGGAAACATTTTTTACCTTTATTAGAAGTGACTCCTTTAGTGGAAATGAATTAATAAGTGAACCCTTTTATACATTTTTATTAACATAATTTTCCTCTATTCCATTAAATAGATCTTTTAACAGATGTTTAAAAGTTATCGGTTTGAGGTGTGCCAGAATATTATTCTGTGTTGGAAGCCACATGTTTTGGTCTAGACATGATTCCAGCTGTGCTTTTATGCTTGCTGTTTATTCTGTTTTATGCACACTTTGCTTCTATCTTATAGCCTCCTATATGTGCTTCTGGAAACAGCTTAGAGGTATATACCTTCCCTGAGTTCACCCTGTCCTTATGGCTTCCTCATGTACCTTCTTCCTATCGTTATCCTTATACCTTCCTATCCTTATACCTTCTTCCAGGCTTGATAAGGAGCCTCATTTCTTGTCCCCACTTTGAACAACCCCATCTTAAAGATGCTCATCTCACTCTAATATAGTTGTCTTTCTGCTCTTTTGTATCCCTCACTAGATTGTTTGTGCCCTTGGGTGGGCACTTTTCCTGTACTGTTTGTTAATTGTTCTCAGTCTGTAGAACCAGATTTGGCTTATAGGAAACAGTATAGAATTTAAATAAATGTATTCTGAGTCAATTTATTTTTCTCATTTTCTTTTTTTTTAAATTTCTTAATGTTTATTTTTTAGAGAGACAGAGTGCAAGCAGGGGAGGGGCAGAGAGAGCGGGGGGACACAGAATCTGAAGCAAGCTCTAGGCTCTGAGCTGTAAGCCCAGAGCTTGACGTGGGGCTTGAACTCACAAACTCTGAGTTTATGACCTGAGCCAGAGTTGGATGTTTAACCAACTGAGCCCCCAGGTACCCTATATTTTTCTTTTTTTATGTACCATTGAGTCTCAGGTCGACTTACCTTAAGCTGTAAATTGTTGGGAATGCTAGGATAAACAGAAGAAGCAGTAGTTACCAGGGGATTATGTATGACAATCTGGGGGAAGGGGGAAATATATGTTTAACTGAAGAGCTGAAGGCAACTAGAGAAAATGAAGAAAATTGTTATGAATTAGATACTTCCACACAGACTAAATGTTTTTTATTTTTTCCAATTTATTTATTTGGAGAGAGAGCTTGCCTACATGGTGCGGGGGTCAGAAAGAGGGGGAGAGAGAGAATCCCAAGAAGCCTCCGCGCTGTCATGACCTGAGCCGAAATCAATGGTCAGATGCTTAACCTACTGAACCACCCAGGTGCCCCAACACAAGGACTAAAGGTTTAATCACTGAAGGATATTCAGTTTGAGAGAACCTGATGTCAAATTGTGTGCCTAAGAATGGGAGGAGAGGTTTTTGTGATGCAAAGTATACTAAGTGTTAGAATTACAGTGAACATCTCTATTTTGTTAGAAATGGAGATCGTTTTTACATTGGTAGCTAATCAGAGTTGGAAAGTACTTTGGATTTGTGTATCAGCAGCTACACCAAAAATTGATTCTCACAGCATAGAAGTTTTATATCATAGCTGCATGGTGCACTTTTTTCTCAGTGCCTGGCCAAGTTATTGGCTCTGAAGAAAGTCAAATGTCAGTGATTCTAGAAGGCAGGGATAAATCTGAAGATTACAAGATGTATCTGGCTCACTCTTCTGTACTAGTAGATTTATTTGCCGTTTGCAGCTGAGATCTGTACTAACTCCAGAGTTACTCCTGAATTTTCTACTGCGATGGGCAAGAGGATTTGACCTCTTTTCATTTTCAAAGTGCCTTAAAATGACTTGGTGGAACATTTGGGTAGGCTCTGGTGCCTGCTGTACCACCTCCTGAGAAATGACTCTTTATGTGATAACTTCTTAGAGGATTCAGTTCAGCTCCTACCAAGCTGGCCCTAGTTAGTCAGCGAGATGTTAATAGAGTCCCTGTGAAATGTGCTATAGTTTTAAACTGGTAAGAATGTCATGCTGCTGTTATTTGAAAGCATGTATTAAACTTCAATTATACAATGATAGATATTAAAAGAAAACATGAAAGTGTTTTCATTGGAGAGAATTGCTGCTACCAGTTCATTCTAAAGTAAGTTTATTTTTTTACTAAAGAGTACATTCTCTTCTTGTGATGTCTACCCATCAGTAGATGCTTACCACTGTTTTGAATCCAGGGTTCTTTTGTGTTTAACATCCAAAAGCAGCATATTATGTTTTGTGTGTTTAGAGTAACAGGAACTAAGTACATCAGTAAAAGGCAAAACTCCACAGTAAGCATATATTATTATACAATCTACATTGGTTAATTTATTATATGATTATGTTGCATCTTATTTTACATTGTTTGAATTATAGTGACTAACTTGTAAAACCTGATTGTCTTTTGATGTTTAAATTATTAGAATAACTTAGGTTCTAAATTTAGTTTCCTAACATGTAAACTGGGAAAGTATATAAAAATATTGCCCTGTATGTGTTGCAAAGTATGAGAGCAAGATGAAGCTTGAATTTGAGCTTTCATGTGTGCTAAAAGCTTTGAATCTGAGGGCAAATTAATCAACCTCTGTGAATCTCAATTTCTTTTTCTGTAAAATATGGATGGGAGATACCTATCTTCTAGGAGTGTCTTGAGGACTAGAGCTATATTAAAGGTAGTCAGTAAATAAATAATAGTTATTTGATGATGATAATATTATAAGCAAAATAACCTTCCATCTTAAATATTCACTAGGATATTATTTTTAGAAGATAGTATTGTTAGCTTTTTTAAATGCTGTATCCTGAAATCAACTATCAGATAAATAGTATGACCAGAAATTCTCCATGACTCTTCATTTTGTTGGGTGACATCTTTACTTTAGGGCATCTTTACTTCTAGTACAGCCATTGTATGAATGAGATGAGGAGGTGGTAATTTTAATCATAATCTAATATACAAGGAAAAGGATGTTTAAATTTTGATCCTTAATTTGGAGAGGAAATAACACAATTTAAGCTGAAGGCAAGATGAGTCCAGTATATACTTAGCATAAAGGTTTCCTTAGAGAGAGGTAAATGCTAGCTTGCAGAGGCTCAGAATCACTCCTCTTTTGATCTTCCTTTTCCATCTTTTCTCTTCTTTCATCTGACTGCTAACTGTTCATATTCTTGGGCATCAAACAACTACAGGGATTTTCTTCCTCTTGAACTCTGGATGGGTGGAAGAATGGTCTTATCAAGTTTACTGATAAGCAGGAATAACTTTGAAAATAAGAAAAAATATATAACAGCAGCTTAAAAGTTTGAAAATGAAAGAATTGTTCAGTGGAATCTTACCATGTAACCTATTAATAAGAATAAAATGTAAATCCAGTATCTTTCCTTGTGTTTTCTCTCTTTGATGATTTCAGTTATTTTCAATATGTTTGATTTTGCAATGAGATGTATAAAACAGAGAAATGGAATATTCATGTGTGTCTCAGTAGATCCATGGAACAGAAATTATAATGAGTTATAGTCTCTGGGTATGTACTCTAGGTCTGAAATCTAAAATACAATAATCAGAAACCAACTGTACAGATACACTTCTTATATAGGTAACCTTGAAGTTTTTCAAATATTTAGCAAGTGAGAATTAAATATGTCTTTTACCAATGAAATCATATGTTACTCAATATCATCAATCTAATTTGTTTTCATTTTCATAAATTATAAACAACTAGCCGCAGGTTATATTTAATTATGAATAACTGCATAATACAGGTACATCCTCTGTTACAGAAACATAATAAAATCAGTTATGCATTTAGGTCTATGTAACAGAAAACCCAATGCACTTTCAATTAACAGAAAATCCCACAAACTGAGTTAATAAAATAGAAACTTGTATTTCTCACAAAGAGAATGAAGGTGAATGGTTTGGGCCTTCGCATTGACTCATCCTTTATTTATCTTTCTGCTCTACTATCCTTAGCACATGGTCTTTATACTCTCGTGCATCTAGGCTCCATGTCTTAACTTCCTAGCAGGAACACATTCGTGCCCACTCACCCTGTCTATTTTAAGCAAGCATATGTTAATTTTCCTGTAAACTCTATCTAGATTTTTCAGTTTACAAATTGTTGATCAGAGCTGTTTCATGGTCTTTCTTGGCTGAAACTGAGCCTGGATACTCAAGGCTTTTAGTTACACACACCTCCCTGAGAAAAGCCCTTTGGCTTCACCTATCAGAACATCCCAGAGCTCTGTCCTTTGCTCCAAAAAGGACACTATTTCTACCTAAAGATGAAAAGTCCCAGTGAGACTGTTGTAGTGCCTTAATATCACATCTGTGTGTAAAACCTGCTGAGAAGAACCCAGGTGTTTTCTTTTCTGTCTACAGCCACATCCCTTAATATCACAAATCCCTGAGTCATGGCTTTCACTTTTCTAAACCTGTTCTGTTATTTTCCTGCATTATTTTCTTAGGGGAATATAGAGACTTTTGACTGCTCTGGCCCAAAATGAACTGCTTGGGTGTTCTCAGCTGGCCTGAAGACTGGGGAACATCACCTTTTCCTATTAATTTCATAGATATTTTACTCTTTTAAAATATGAGAATATTTTGAGAGGAAATGAGTTTGTCAACAGTTAATTCTTTTTTAATGTATTCTTGGGCTCATTAGAAAATGATCTAACTGGAGAGCCTGGGTGTCTCAGTTAAGCATCTGACTCTTGATTTCGGCTCAGTCATGATATCATGAATCATGAGGTCAAGCCCCACGTGGGTCTCTGTGCTGACAGTCTGGAGACTGCTTGGGATTCTCTCTTTTTTTCTCTCTCTTCCCCTCTCCCACTCATGCATGTGCACACACACTCTCTTCCTCTCAAAATAAATAAACATTAAAAATGGCAAACAGAATGATCTGATATATCTTCAAGTCTTTGGAGAATCTAATGTTTGTAAGGTTAGAACTAAAGCTAAATTAGAGATGTCAATTTATGCTTCATCTTTAAACATGATTATCTTTTATCTTCTAATGACCTGCATGTCTATGGAGCTTTAACCTTATACCTTTCTATGCTTTTCTTTTGAAAGCTTGTTACTGTTGTTCTTCACAACATACCTAGCACAGACTTTTCATATAAATATAGGATTTTATCATCATAGAGAAGTTTAGGGTTTTGTCTTTGGTAATGGGATTAAAAGGCAATTTGTGGAAGAGTGTGATTCCTCTTTGTTGTCAGAATAGACCACTGCTTTGTCTGGGGTCATATTAGTTTTCTCTCCTAAGAGGTTATGGGCCTAGTGTCTATGATCATTCTATACTATTATTTGGAGATCATGAATAACACATGTCTGAGTTACTATTGCTTTTTTAATCGTTTTATAGTCTTCTCTCAAGAGGACTGGTTAATTCAGAATTTTGGAGGTTCACAAATGAGTTCATTTCTCATTTCAATGTTTTTTTTAGCTCTTATCTTTCCACATTAAAATATCTGATACATTTGTAATTTGTTCATTGTTGTTGTTGACACTTGGGAGTCTTCCATTCTCTTGACCATTTCTGTTGGCAATATTATGTTTGTTGTTTAATGAATATAATGAAACTAACAGATCTCTTTTTGCTTCACTTCCCTAAGTTACCCTTTATTGAAAACTATATGCTATCCATGCAGTATTAAGTAAACTTCCACTCACAAGTGTAACACATAAACAGGAAGTACATAGAAATAAGTGTGTTGAAATAACTGAAATTTTGTTGTAGCAGGTGCAAAGTATCTTTAAAGATAGGAGATATTAAAAACAAACAAAAAACAATGAGCAAAAAAAAATGGTGAAAGACATTTACAAATAGAGTGAATTTAGAGAACTGCAAATTGTATTAGACTGGATTTAAAAAAGAAACATTTTACAATAATTATAGACTCATAGGAAGTTGCAAAGTAGTTTGAAAAAGGCTCCTTTCTCAAGCTTGCCCGTGTGTTAGTATTCTTGCATAACTATATTACAGTATCAAAACCAGGAAGTTGGGGCATCTGGGTGGTTCAGTCCTTAAGCATCTGACTTTGCCTCAGGTCATGATCTCAGGGTCTGTGAGTTCAAGCCCCACGTGGGTCTCTGTGCTGACAGCTCAGAGTCTGGAGCCTGTTTCAGATTCTGTGTCTCCCTCTCTCTCTGCCCCTGCCCCTCTTGTGCTCTGTCCTTCTTGCTCTCAGAAATAAATAAAACATAAAAAAAAAAAAAAAAAGAAAACCCCCAACAAAGCCAGGAAGTGAACATTGATACAATCTACAGACCTCATTCAGATTTGAGGTTTTTCTTACATGCACTTATTTGTGCACATCCACTTCTTTGCAATTTTGTCACCAGTACGTATTAATGTAACCACTGTCATTATGAAGATATGGAACTATTCCATCCATGGCCAAAATGGAATGCCCTCATTCTTTTATAGTTGTGCTATCCCTCTTCCCCTCCCCCGCAATCCCTAACCTTTGGCAACCAGTGGTTTGTTTTCCAACTCTATAACTTTTTTTTTCATTTTTAGAATGATGTGAAACTTAAGTCCTATACTTCGTAATCTTTGGAGATTGTCTTTTTTTTTTTTTTTCCACTCAGCATAATGCCCTCAAGATCTGTCCCAAGTTACACAGATCCATAGTTTGTTTCTTTTTAACCTTGAATGGTATTACACTGTGTGTATGTACCATAGTATGTCCACCTGTTGAAGGACATATGGATTATTTCCAGTTTTTGGCTATTATAAATATTTTAATGAAGTTAAGATATTAATATTTACATGTGGGTTTTATTTTTCTGGGAGAAATGCCCATGAGTGTGAATTCTGGGTCATGTGTATGTCTATTTTTCTAAGAAATTGCTAAACTACTCTCCATAGTGTCTTTGCCATTTTGCATTTTAACCAGAGATGTTTATTTTATTGCCTTTGGGTATTTGATTCTTGTTTAGATCATAAACTGACAGACTTATGTTGGGGAGCCACCTGACCAAAATCAATTGGTATTTAGTTAGGTCTCACTGTTAATATATGAATGCTGACACTTGTCATTTGGTGTTACAGTTTTTCAATATTTAATTTTCATATTTTTTTTCTCTGATGTCATGACATTTCTTGATTTATATCATAAACATATATAGATTGAATTTGTAATTTTAATTTGACTTTTTAAGGTTTTAAAAATTTCATGTCTTAGAACCCACTTGTTTGACAGCATCACATTCAGTTATATATTAAAAACATTGCTTTTCAAAACAAGTTTTTTTTTTTGGTTTTATCTATTTACTTAAATGACAAGCAAATCTTCAAAAAATATGTTATGCTCTTACTCGTAGGAATGAATATGTTAAATCTTAACTAAGGTAATGTTAATATTTCCTAAGATTAGCAGCTTTTTATGTAACTGAAATTAGCCTTTGGTTTATTTCTATCTTAATATTTACTTTGATGTTTGTCAGATTCATTGTGCTCTTAATATAATAGAAATCAGAGCCTGTCAATTTCCAGACAGAAATTGCTTAGATGTTGAGAGATGAAAGTCCTTAGTACATTTATTTGGCAAAATTTGTAAAGTTTATGAGTTAGATAGCTAAAAATTTATCCATCTTTAAACAGAAAAGTGAAGTGGAACTTTTGAGGATTTGTTCATTCTACACTGGTTACTTCCTGTGATGAACATGAGCCACTGAGCATCTAAAAGAGACTTCTTCCAACTCTACTGATAATAAATTATCAACATCACAATAATAATAATTATTACAATTTATGTGTACATCATTTTATGTGTACTGAGTCTGAGATCTGTATTTCTAAGAAGCTCCCAGGTGGCGCTGATGCTGCTGTTTCACAGATATTTTTGATTAGCAAGGCCCAACATTACCCCAACCTCAATTTAAAACTGTATTAGCGGGGCACCTGGGTGGCTCTGTTGGTTGAGTGACCAGCTTCAGCTCAGGTCATGATCTCATGGTTAGTGGGTTCGAGCCCCACGTCAGGCTCTGTGCTAACAGCTAGCTTAGAGCCTGGAGCCTGCTTCGGATTCTGTATCTCTTTCTCTCTCTGACCCTCCCCTGCTCATGCTGTCTCTCTCTCTCTCTCAAAAAATAAATAAAACATTAGAAAAAAAATTTAAACTTCATTAGTAACGGGTCAAATTTTATTCTATAAGTATTTAAGTTATATGTTCTAAGATTTTGAAAAGAAGTAATCCATATACACTAATCCAGTTAACCAGATTAGTTTTTAAATGTCACAATGACTTTTCTATTTACTGTTGATAAAAGGAGTTTTATTTTATCATTATCAAAGTTACTTTTTCTTCCATTTGCACTGTAAGTACATTTGCATTGTATGTATGCTGCATATCAGTCTTCAGGATAAGATATAAAAGAGGACTATATAGAGAAAATTATTTGCCATACTCGTGTTCCAGGGTACATATGAGCATCTGAGTCATAGGCCGTTTCATTAATTTCTTTAACAAAACTATTTTTGACATCCTCATTGTCTCAGGCATTTCTCTATGTGATAGTAGAACAATTATGGGTAAAGTAGGCTTCCTACCTGACAGGAGTTCTAACTGGGGAGATGAACAAATAAATGCAGTTATAGTAGATACTTGTGCATATTATTCAGTGTAAGACAGATGAAGGCATATCCTGTTCTGCTAAGGAAGTGGAGTATATACCACAAAAGAGTTAATTTGAATTGCCTGAAATTCTTAAAATTATTCCTCTATAAAAGAAGGACTGAATCTTAATGAATGTGGACAAAGTCTGAGATGTTTTTAGAAGGAGTCACAGAATGTGATAGCTAAAATATTAATCCACATTAAAACTATGATGAAGTTATATGACTTCTACACAGCTTTTGTTGCTTTTAAGTGAAAGTTTACTTGCAAAAATGGTTCAGTTGCAAAATATGCTTGTGTAAGAATTGCCATATTGTGTAAGAACTGAAGCCTCTAAAAGAGTTTATAAATCATATTTGATAACACATCATGTTTCTTAAACAGATAAGCCCATTTTGGAAGGGATAGTAGACTATTTTTAGAGGCAATGAAGCAATTCTTAAGTAAGCTAAGGGCATCCATTCTTGAATGAGTCAGGGGAACATTTTCATGAGTGTCACCCAGTCAGGAAGGTTTCAGAAATGAACAGGAATGCTGTGTGCCTCCACCTGAACCCCCTTCCCACCTTATAGAAATATAATATAAGCCACAAATGTAATTTCAAAATTTCTAGCAGCCACATGAGAAAAAAGATAAATAGAAACAAATAAAATGAATTTTTGGAATATATATTTTTAAACCCAGTGTATTTAAAATATTATTGTTTCAACATATAATTTTAAAATTATTGATAGAGGGGCACCTGAATGGCTCAGTTGGACAAAAGCCTTCAACTCGATTTCGGCTCAGATCATGGTCTCACGGTTTGTGAGTTTGAGCCCTGCATTGGCCTTTGTGCACGGGCTTACAGCACAGAGTCTGCTTGGAATTCTCTCCCTTTCTCTCTTGCCCTCCCCCACTTGCTTCCTCTCTCTCAAAATAAATAAATAAATATTTTAAAAATTACTGATGAGATATTTTATATGTGGTTTCATACCAAGTCCTTGGAATCTGATTGTATTTTACACTCACAGCACATCTCAGTTGGGATTAGCCATATTTCAAGTGCTCAATAGTCAAGTGTGGCTAGTGGCTAACATCTCAGAGTACAGAGGTTTAGATTATACATTTGGAAGAGTTTTTATAGAAAGTATTGGTATGACTGATAAAGACAATGAAGGGAAAGATTGAGAAGGGAGAGAGGTTCAGTCAGCTCTGTGTTCTTGATAAGAGAGGGAAGTATTCCCATAGTGATTCTGATTTTGCTACAGAGAGAGAATCAGCAATTATTATTAAAATACTTTTAAAGTTACTTTTGAGAGAGAGAGAGAGAGAGAGAGAGAGAGAGAGAGAGAGAGCAAAAGAGAGCACAAGCAGGGAAGGGGCAAGGAGAGAGGGAGACATAGTATCCGAAGTAGGCTCCAGGCTTTGAGCTATCAACACAGAGCCCAAAGTGGGACTTGAACTCATGAACTACAAGAAAGATCATAACCTGAGCCAAAGTTGGATGCACAACCGACTGAGCCACCCAGGAGCCCCGAGACTCAGCAATTATTGACTAGTGACATAAAAATACTTAATACTTGAAGAGAAATATGAATGGATGATGTCATAAATGTAAACATGGAGATATGTCACATACTTCATTAACTGGGGCCTACTAGGTAGCCAAGTTTTCCACAAGTTATTTGACATGGCTTGTCCACATTACCCTTTACATTTAGGTGATTCTTATATCCTTTTTATATGCTGAATGCAGTACATCTGTCCCAAAGGGCACAACAAACAAAACAAAATGAAACAGCCAAAGTAAATCTGGTCCTTTTTGATAAAGTGAGATTAGGTGGCTCCCGTGTGCTGTCACGGTCCTAGACCTTTTGGGATGTGCCAGCCTCCCTTTTGACTCTGCCTATGACAGCTGCTCCTAACTTTGTTGTCCTAAGAATCTTGCTTCTTTGCAGTGACTCATTATGACTTGCATTATTCCAGCGCCCGTCCTCTGCTTGTAAGAGAGAAGGGTTGGAAGGGCTGCTCCTTGATCACTCTTGGAACTATTGACATTATTGGGGTGTGTGTGCATGCATGAACATGAGTGGTTTGTGTTTTATGCCCTTTTCTTCACGTCTTGCTTTTCTTATTTCCTCTATCTGGGAGTTTCTTTAGTATTTATACTTTTTATTTATTTTGCTCCTATTCTCTTTGCATAGTTACCCTTGCAACAATAAACATCATTACCGCTTATAAAAGCATTTGCCGTCATGAAGTGCCAATCGGATTTTTCCCACAGAATGCTGTTTTCCTTCTCTCTTTACTACTGTGTTCTCCACATTATAGCCGCTCAGTCCATGCTGACTCACCGTGCATCCCTGGGATGCTGCCTGTGTGTTTTGAATTTAAGAAGAGAGGAATATATTTAGGAAACACATTATTGTCTTTTAGGTGTTTTCCACAGAGCATAGAATAGAGGTTTTTACTCAGGGGGTGCTTTGCAAGTTGATATTGACTGGGGGTCTGGTCCAGCTTGTTCTGTAATATTAGAAATCTAGAAATATTTATTGCTATAGTTGTTGGAGGGTCCCTAGAAACGCTTGAAACGAATTCTTCTATCATGTAGTGGCCTGTTGTGGGCAAAACCTCTCTCACATACAGCTTAACCTTTCTCACGTCTAATACTACTCGTGAAGAAGATTGTAATTTGCGCATTGTGCTTTTATCAGGTTGCTGTTCCCAATGCAGTTAGTGTAATTTTTCATTTCCTAACAGTCCTCGGGCAATTCTATTTAACATGCTTTCTATTTCAGAACATTCTCCTATTTAAAAAACTTCTTTCGCCTCAGGCCCAACATGCTTTTCCAGCCAGGCCAGTAGTAATTTCTATCCTTGCTGGCTTCATTCACCTTCACTGTTGAAATTTTATATAGATTTCCTAGGAATGTCTTCTTTTTATGGCATAGAAAATACTGGGATGTGTAAGTCTTCTATTTGTTGATAATATTTTGGTTTACAAAAATATTATTTCATTTTGATACTAAGGACAAGACATGTCTAGCTTTTATTTTTGTTTCAAATTTGTGTTAGATTGCAAACTAGACTTTGTTTTCTTAATGAATAGAATTTTAACTATCCACCTGAACATTTATTTCCTTTTAATTTTTTTTCCATCTTAACTTTTAAAGTCATCTGCAAAATGTTCGTAAACAGTAATGTTAACCCTAGAATAGGAGACTGTTTCACTAATTTAAAAAAAAATGTGGGGGGGACATTCAAGTTCATTTAATAAGTAGCAAATTCCTCTTCAGGCCTCTTAAAAGTGAGTAAAAAAAAATTATCTTGATTGCTATCCCAAATGAGCATGATTTAGGCTTGATTTTGGCTTAGGATAAAATAGCATTCTAAGTTGAGGCGCTTGAAGGTGCTTTTGGGTCTGATTTCAGTAATAATACTCTAGAGGGTTTAGGTTTTTAATGGGGAAATTCTGGTAAACAGAGGCATCCAAGAGAAAGTCTTTGTTCTCCTATCATTAGCCACTCTGGCTTATATCAGGCTTACATGAGGGTAGGTTTTAAACTATCTATTATAATATCAAGTTTTTCAAGTGATTGTAGGGAATAAAAATAAAGACCTCAGCCTAAACTAAAGTTAGAAATCTGCTATGCTATAAATATGTATTTTACATTGTATGTGCATACATGCTATATGTGTGTGTTTGTATATAAACAGCTTTTATTTCATGCCTCATCCAAGTGGGAATAAAGGTTTTCCTATTCATTGTGCCAAAACACAGAAAATGGGGAGTTTCTTCTCTTTGGGGATAGTTATCATAATGTTAAAAAGAAGAAAGGAAGAGTACTTCTTTTTTTGGGTTATAGTTTGCATTTTAAATTTCATTGCTGTTCCTCGCAACTTCCATCTGAGTTGACATTTGGGAATTGTGTCGTTGCTCTTTCTCTAGTAGAGTGGAAAAGCTTGAAACGGAATTTACACTTTAAAATACAATGGAGGCTGTGTCACCTCGTGATTCACTCCAGGTCTGAGTACTTTTTCTTTGGAAAAAAAAAATCAAACATTTTGTTGAACAAAATAACTCTCAAGCTGATAACATGACTCATTATTATGTATTATTAAATATTTTTCCATTTTGGCATTAACGGAAAGTTCACGATGATAAATACTCAGATTTTAGGTACTTAATATTTTATGATATAAAGTGATGTTTTCATATGTTGTACTGAAACATACAGATGTTTTCAGATGTATTGTTAATTGATTGTTATTTATTAATGACACTCTGGTTTTATTTTATTTTACTTTATTTTTTAATTAGGTTCATTTGTAACCTAGGAAATAGTAAAAATGTGAATGAGCCACAAATAGATTTGGTGCTCTGTGAATTTTTTTTTTCCTTAACTTTCTAAATCTCTGTTGGCATTCTCTCTGCACCCTCTGTGTGTGTGTGTGTGTGTGTGTAAGTGTGTAAGTGTGTAAGAAAGAGACAATCTTTTGGTTGAACAGTAGAAATTTATTTCTCACAGTTCTGGAGCCTGGAAATTCTGAGATTAAGGCTTTGGCAGATCAAGTGTGGTAAGGGCACTCTTCCTTATTTGTAGACGTCTGTCTTTTCCTCATATCCTTACTTGGAAGAGAGTAGAGAGAGAAGCAGTGAGCTCTCTCCAATCTGTTTTTATCAGGGCACTGCCATTCAGGAGGGTTTCACTGTCATGGCCTCCCAAACACCCCACTTCCTACTACCATCATATTGGGGTTAGGATTTCATGGGGGTGCCTGGGTGGCTCAGTCAGTTAAGGATTTCAGCGTATGAATTTTAGGGGCACACAAGCATGCAGTCCATAACAATTCCCTAAGACTTTCTAGCTCTTGGTCTTTGGGATGGATTCTTTTGGGCACAATTGGGTTTTAGATTTTAAACAATGTGTGTGTGTGAGTGTATGTGTATGTGTGTTTTTTTCCAGCACTCTTAGGTAATACAGCAGAAGCTCATTGTAGTTTTCTAAGGCACTCATTGATCATTTGATAATCATTTTTAATAATGAAATCTACAATTGAAATTAGGGAGTGTTAGATTTGGGGTGGCATTGATTTTACATACTGTGAAAGTCAAAGAAGGAATAGTGCAAGTCTCCCAAAATTTGTAATCTTCAAATTGGGACCATTAAACATTCCAGGGTTCCTGGAAAGCGAGGCAGAGGCTTGGTTATAGGCAGACATAATTCATTCATTGGGTATCCTGGGAAGGAATAGGTTACCTATTTATTTCCTTAGATTGAAATAGTTATAATGAAATTCTTTTGGAGAAAAATAGCATTGTAAATGAATTTTGTGTAAGATCTGAGAAGGAAAGGATATTTTAAGAGTATTTACTGCATTTTAGAGATTCTTACAAAAAATAACAAATGTAGTGCCAACTCTGGACTAAGCAGATATAACTGGTTGTCATACAAACAATTAAGCGTTCATTTTAATGTCTTTGACATGACCTTAAACCATTTCTTTTCACCTTCCTCCTTGCCTAGTCATTAGAATTCTTCAGGCACATTTAATTCATAAAAAAAGAAAGGATGCAAATAATTTATACTAGATTTCTTTGTGTTTTATTTTGATGTTTCTGTATAGTGCAGGATAGTAGAATCGGTGTTTGTTTTTGAGTGTATTAAGGAAGTGTTTGCTTCCCAGTAGATGCATAGATGAAGTGTGGAGACCCTACAACATAATTTCAGTGTAATCTTAATAAAGGCTAATTAGTGATTTTAGAGACAAATATACATTCATTACATAGTAGACATATTGTTGTGATAACTGAGCCTTTTATTCTGTTCCCTTTCCTGCTGTTTACTTTCCCTTGGTTCCATTTCTGTTCTGTGACCTTTAGTTGACTTTCTGGCTGATCAGCCAATTAGAGGTAAAGTGATAATAGCTGGTAATAACAATATTATGCTCTTATATATTATATACATTTAAATAATGATGTTTGCAGGCTAATTCAAGATCAGCCATTTGAGAATTTATAAGACTTTCGGCCAGCCACTTTTTCTTTTGTTTTTAATTTTTTTAATGCTTATTTATTTTTGAGAGAGAGAGAGAGAAAGAGAGAGAGAGAGAGAGAGCTTGGGCAGGGGAGGGTCAGAGAGAGGGAGAGACACAGAATCTGAAGACAGGCTCCAGGCTCTGAGCTAGCGGTCAGCACAGAGCCTGATGCGGGGCTCGAACCCACGGACTGTGAGATCATGACCTGAGCTGAAGCTGCAACCATCTGAGTCACCCAGGCGCCCCAGTTTTATTTTTTTTTAAACTGGAGTCTACCTGTTTGTAAGGCTGACCCTTAAGAAAAGCCAAAACAATACAGACAAAAACCCCAAACAAAGCAATCATGAACTATGCCATTACCTGTTGGAGACTACCTAAGTTCTGATTACTCTTTTCCTAGTAAACAACTGTAAGGAAAGGATTGCTGCCGTAACAAACCAAAGGCCACATAAGGTTTGGAATGAAAAATGGGGAGTATGAGATAACTAAAGCCATAATGAAATCTTGCTTTGTCTCTCTGCCTCTGCAAATAGCCCAGAATAGTGTCTCTGGATCACCTGTGGGTCTGTTAAACTGCAAATGTGGTAGGTCTGGGCAGGGGCTTACATATTTGTATTTTGAACAAGTTCACAGGAGATGCAGCTGGACCACACTTTGAGTGGCAGTGTCAAAGAGTGCATGCAGTTGTTGATGATCTGAGCTGTCCACTCCCCTCCCACTCTGATTATTACTTGCTCTGTTTCTTTTCCTTCCGTTCCTCCCTTCCCCTGTCTTCCCCTCTTCTCCCTACCCCTCCCCTCCTCTACTTTCATCTTAGTTGCCAAAACATATTTACCTGTGTTTTTAATGAAGTCATAACCTTTTAATTTATTATAAGAATCTAAAGTTCTTTTCTTTTCTTTTTCTTTTTTTTTCTTATAGTGCTAATAATCCATTGCTGCCAAATTCTTACAGTCTTTCAGTTAAAGTTAATTTTGTGCCTTTTTCCCTAGTTTATAATTAAGGAGCCTGTGCTGTTGCCCCTCAAAGTAACTCATCTAAGATACTAGAATTTCTCTCTATAAGGGTTTAAATTCGCTCTAGTAATCTTTACATTGTACTAAAAATGCACATAATAAAACCAACAGAGATGTCTAGTGATTATTCTTATAGAAATTGCATTACTACAATCACATTCCTTATGACTTTCAAAGAATTTTTTCCATGTGACACTGAATTAACATGTCCAGATTTTATCACAAATGAATCATGATTTAGATTTAGACTTTAAGTTAGAAAATCATTCATTTTTCCACCTAATTTTTCTTAAAATTATCCAGAATCTAATATACGTCCACAAATCCAAAGAAGGAAATGTTTTTATTGTAATCTGCTGGAGACAATTAATATAAGAAAATATATGTTAGCAAACTGTTCTATAGAAGTGGTCATTACAGTGGAAGTTTTGTACTACAAAGGGGAAGATGTGTATACGTAATGAATAAAAACATGGACTTTGGGGTGATATTAGGTTTGAGTTTTGGGTCTGCCTTTGACTTTTTATTTGTTTGTTTGAGACACTGTTTCTTCATATGTGAAAATGAGACAAAAAATACTTATGTGCCAGACTCGTTCCAAGGATTAACTTTAGTGGGAGAGCTATTTAAGACCTGTAGCATGCTGCCTGGTCAATATTAAACACTGAGGTAAGTAGTAACCATTGTTAATATTATTCTAATACTACATTTTCTTGGAGGTAAGAAAAAAAATCAGGTGTAAGACCAAAATGGAAAAGTGTAGCTAAAATAAAAGCACTGTAATATGCATGTAATATGTAATATATAATGGTTATTTTAATTAATTATTTATTATGAGCTATTGAAAGGTATTTTAGAAAACTAGGCAAAAGCTATGCCAAAAATTTGATATGTATTTATGGTTAAAAATTAATATAAGAAAATTAGCAGAAATATTTTTGAAAGGAGTAGAATATATGAGTCAGTCCTCAATGGATGATGAGCCAAAGTAAAATTGGTTTAACCCATTTGGGAAACCTAATGGAAAAGATTCAAGTCAATAACGAAACAACTCTTAGTAAAATCAAGTCAGCTAGAGAACTAATGTGACCATATTGCTGTGTTGCCAAAGTTGATACATATTAAACTATTTTTCTCTTAAGAAAAGTTAGATTCTTAGGTCCAAACTCTCCTGAAATAGGCATTAACTCAGTCAATATTTTCCAGGCATTACGTTAAATTCTAGAAGGTGTGCCTTTATCTTTTTTCTTGAGCAATTATTACCTAGTTGGAAGTACTAAGAATAACTCATCAATAAATGCCAGTATATAAAACTTCCCTGATAACCAAGATATAATTAAATTCCTAGTTCTAGAAGACATATACCCAGAAGTTTTCTGATAAGCTTCATGACATATTTTATTTAAAATACATAAAAGAGCTGATTGGTAGGTTGACAGCAATATCATTTGGTCTGTGTTCCAATCCCGGCTCCCTGATGTATTAGTTAAGTGACATGGTAAGTTATTTAATGTCCCTAGCCCTTAATTTTTGACTCTATTACATAAGGGTAATGGTACTAGCTTTGCTGAGATTTAGTGAGTATTAAATGAAATAATCCATAGAAGAATTGCCTGGCAAGAAGTTAGTGTTTGGTAAATATTATTGATGGTATTAAGGAGATATGGATGATAAAATGATCTTCAGAATTGTGTTCCAGGATATACTACTTTTTTTTTTACGATGCTATAACCTAATGAGAGCAACAAACACAAAATACATAACCATACCTAATCCCGAAAAGTTAGTTTTTTTCCCCCTAGATTTCTTTCCTTAAGTGAATGCATCCATGACCATAGCTTTAAATCAGTGCTTTCCAACCTATGGAAAAGGATCAGCCTTCTTTTACTTTAAAAAAATTTCTAATTTTATAGATACTTTTATAAATTCATCAAAAGTTATAGGAAAAATTAAATTTAAAGCCTAAGTTTTAAAATTACACTTAAAAGATATGAAAATACTTAGTACAATTGCTATGAAGGTTTCTAAATGCTTATTCTCAAGTTTACTGCTTATTTCATCATGGACCAGTGATACCTAGTTGGCAGCTTAGCATTGGTCCATGGATCGCACTTTTGAGTGGTATTGCTTTAATGTGTATATTCATTTATTTCAAGATTTATGTTTCGGGGTGCCTGGGTGGCTCAGTTGGTTAAGCATCCTGCTTCACCTCAGGTCATGATCTCATGGTTCATTGGTTAGAACCCTGCGTTGGGCTCTGTGCTGATAGCTAGCTCAGAGCCTGGAGCCTGCTTCAGATTCTGTTTCTCCCTCTCTTTCTGACCCTCCCCTGCTCACGCTGTCTCACTCTGTCTCTCAAAAATAAATAAAAAACATAAAAAATTTGTTTAGAAAAAGATTTATGTTTCTACTCAGATCTTTTCTCTGACCTTTAGATTCATACTTGGTGATGACCATTTCTCTCTTTTAAGTAAATGGTACTATATATCTACTTAGTAAAAATCTACTATTATCTTTCTTTCCTCTCTTTCTTCTCTGCCCCTCCCCTGACCAGTTCATTTACTTCCTACTGAATCTCACCATTGTTTGACAGTTCTACATCACTAGTGCTAATACTCTAGTATAACCTACCATCAGTGTCTGGCCCAATTTGGAACTTGTCTTCCTCTTTGTACTTATTACCTCCCATCTTAGGGTTAGGGTTAGTTTAGAAGAATGATTCTTCTAGAAGTAGTAAGTCTGCTTATAAACTTTTAGTGCCTTTATGTTTTAATTATAGTCTCTTTGGCTGAATGGTATGTAACAATTACATTTTCAAAGGGTTAGGAGGAAATTGCATTCTAGGTAAGTGATTTTGGAAGCCTAGATTGGGGTGGTGTTAGTGTAAATGGTAAAAAAAAAAAAACTAATTCAAAAGATTTCCAAGTATTAAAATCAATGTGAATAAACTCCAGTGAGGTATGGAGACCATTTTTGCTTCCATAGAGAAAAGAATACTATTCATCTTCAGATACCTGTATGACTCTTAATTCCCATAACCAAGTCAGAGCCTAGCCTATCATAGGAATGATTGGCATTTTAAGTAGCAAGCTAATTTATGTCTGCAGCAATGTGGAAATAGTGTACTGGGTTGAATTCTAAGAAAAGCAGACTAAGGAGGATGGAACATACTGATAAGAGTATATTCAGATTGAGCCAAATTTATCTATATGAGTATTCTTAACAAGAATCCGGATGTAATGTGGATTTAGTTTAATGGCTCTAACACTTTGCTTGATTATTTGACTAGAACTTGAGCTCAACAAGAGCTAACATATAATAAGGTCAAGGTGCCTGAACATTTCTATGCTGTGAAGGAGGAGAGAGGCATGGAAAGATGGGAATGGTAGTGTAGATTTATCATGTACAGCCTTGTCCAGTTCGCCGCCCCGGCCGGCAGGGTGGTAAAGCCTTGTGGGTTCCTTCCTGAGGGAGGGAGAGAGAAATAGGGCAGGAGGGAGACGCAGAGAGTGGAGGCAACGCAAGGTTTCTGATCAAGCCTCTTCTTCTTTATTGAGAAAACACCGTTATAAAGGTTTCAAGGCGGGAAAACAAGGCAGCTGACCTAGGTCGGTTGCTAGGAAACAGGGTCAAGGGATTAAGGCTGGAGTAAAAGAGGAACCAAACTAAAGTGTTTTAGCACAGCGCCTGAGGGGCTGACACTACCCTGCCTGCCGGCGGTTGATCTTTGATCTTCTGGCTTCTCCTGACAGGGAGTGGCGCTCCCCTGCCTATAGGAGGCTAATCTCCGTTTTTCTGGCTCCCCACACAGCCTCATCCACTGTGTCACTCTCTCCTCAGGGCACAACTTTGATTAATCATTTTAAAAACTTTTTAAAAAATGTTTTTTATTTATTTTTGAGAGACAGCACAAGCAGGGGAGGGTCAGAGAGAGAGGGAGACACAGAATCCAAAGACAAGTACCTGGCTCTGAGTGGGGCTATAACCCACGAACCATGAGATCATGACCTGAGCCGTAGTTGGACGCTTAACAGACTGAACCACCTAGGCGCCCCTGATTAATACTTTTAAAGTGCACTGGTGAGAGGAACAGATCTCTGTGGTAGTAGCTAAAGGCTTGGGAATGTTATTAAGGTATGCTGCCATTGAACCAGACTAATTGATTTTACTGAGGATTATGGGATCTGGTAGCAAAATGCTTTGACAAGGCTTAGGCTTCATTGATTAAGTAATTATAATGGTCATAATAAGCTTCAAGTGTAGAATTGCAATCATCATTTTGAAAGGTAGAGTTTTGTGGTGTGGCTAATAGATCGTAGTGTCCTTATAAATAAGATACATTGGTAGATTACTGAATTTTTACCTGATCTATATAACTGGGGAAATTCTAGGTATGTTAGGTAGAAACGACTTATGTCACTGAAATAGGAAGAACAGCTTCTCTTGGAGCCATTTGATTAAAGGAGAGGCCGATTTCCCTTGAGAAAGGACATAAAATAC
>NC_043704.1:35224776-35260622 GCF_006229205.1 Suricata suricatta | reverse complement strand
ACACACACACACACACACACACACACACACACACACACATTCTCTAAGCAAACAAATACATGAAAGTTTTATTATGAGGAATTTGCTTATGTGATTATGTATACTGAAAAGTCCTGTGATCCACTCTATGCAAGCTAGAGGCCCAGGAAAGCCAGGGGTACAGTTCAAGTAAAAGTCCAAAGGCCTAAAACCAGGAGAACCGATGGTGGAAATTTTAGTCTAACTCTGAGGGCCTGAGAAGTACAGGTGCAGATGTTATAAATCATATTCCCAGAGCAGGAGAAGATGAAATAGGCAGAGAGATTTTTTTTTTTTTTTTTTGTTTTACTTCCTCACCTCTTTTTTTCTGCTTGGGACCTCAGTGAATTGGACAATGTCCACTCATATTGAGGAGAACAATCTTCTTTAGTCAGCCTACTGGTTATAGCTACTACATAATCCAGGTGAGAGACAGAATGGTTAGGACTGGTAGTTTAGCAGTGGAGGTGCTCAAATGTGATTGGATTATGGAGCTATTATAAAATTTTACTCAAAAGGACCTCCTGACTGGTTGGATTTGAGAAAATAGAGGGATCAAGGATGGCTCCAAGATTTTTGTTAGGAATAAGAGGAAAGAATTTCAGACCACATTTATTTGAAAGGTTTTTTTTTTATATAGTCAAATGTGGGATTTTATTTATTTTAGATGGAAATGGGCTTGCTGTATATATCCACCTAATATAAAAGGTACTATATGCTTACTGGCTTGGCTCAATGTGATTCTCATGTGTTATGTATATTCACTGACTTAACAACTGTATTTCACTACCTACCAGGCATCAGGCATTGTGTTAGGTGCTGTTTACAGCAATAAACATATGAAGCAGATAGTTATCTTCATGGTATTATAAGCAGTATGTCTAAAGGTCTTTTGTTTGTTATTGCTTTGTTTTTTTTTCCCATTTCCAATAGAATTGGATACTAATGTTCATTTGGGGGATAAAGATAAGTTTTTAGACATATCCTTCAGAGCTTTCACAGGAAATAGATGTCAGTTAAAGCAGCATAATCTAAAGGCAATTTGTTTATAATATGAATATTTATAAAGATATGGTAGTAGGGAAGCCTTGGTGGATAATGCAGATACTGGGCGCTTAGCTTCTGAGCCGCTTCCATAGGTAGTCTGAAGAAATAAGGGAAGGGGAAGTTAGTGTAATCTGGAAGGAAAAATATGGTATGGAGAAATCCATTTTGAGAAGAGCAGTGGTCTAGGTCAGGGGACATGGTAAACTCAGCTGTAAATAGGGAGCCTGGAATGTAAGTATACTGATACACCTCCCTCCTCTATCTCTTCCTGGATCTCTCCAGTGGCCAAAACCTATTGGCAACCAGAAATCTGTTGACATAGTCCACATAGGTCACGCTCCTGGAAGAGAGAACAGTATGCAGAGTGATGGAGAATGGGCCTGGAGGGACAAACGAAAGATGTCTGGAACAGTTTGCTCCTTTTGCCTCTCTGCTTATACTCTTGTCTTTAAAAAAAATTTTTTTTAAATGTTTATTTATTTTTGAGAGAGAGACACACACACAGAGTATGAGTGGGGGATGGTCAGAGAGTGAAGGAGACACAGAATCAGAAGCAGGCTCCAGGCTCTGAGCTAGCTGTCAGCACAGAGCCTGACTTGGGGCTCGAACCAAGGAACTGTGAGATCATGACCTGAGCCAAAGTCAGCCGCCTAACCGACTGAGCCACCCAGGCACCCCACTTGTCTTTTTTTCAAGGTGACATATTTGTGATACTAGTGGAGGCAATGCACAAGTCCCATCACCTATGTCTCCATCAGGTGATGTCAATCTGGTCCTACCCTTACTGAAATATAAAGCATTGACTACCACTAGTATTCTTCATATAAGATAGCACAGAGGAGAAAAATAGAGAAAATAATGTAATATGTAATATAAAACATAGCTGCTCCAGGCCATTGTAATCATAGCTGTCTCCATCTACTATCCCTCACCTTCTACCTTGACTGGATGGGGTTCTTTGCAAGGTGAACCTTTCTGGGGAAACTTTGCAAGGTTCATTTCTGTAGGATCTAAGTACTTGGTAGTTTCGTTTTTATTGGGTTATACCTTATTGGGACAGTACACCCCCTGATTTTAAACATAGTCCTCTTGGCCTCCATTGTGAAACTATAAGTCATTTTCCTCCTCATCTTCCCATAGTTCAATGGCTGATGAAGTACAGGACGGCAAGAGAGTAGTCTTAGCTTTCATTTAATCAAAAGTATGACCATATTTCTTGGTAGAAGAATTCCCTCTCCCTTGGGAACTGGGACTTTATACCTACCAAGTCTAAGATTGGTGTGATGCAAAATGCTTCCTGTATCTTATCAGATAGGATAATGAGAGGGGCTATACCACATCCTCCATTTGATTTCTGGACCTATATTCTGTCTGTGGAGAGATAATACTATATACTGGCTGCTAGTGTGGAGCATACACTGAATCCTATAAGATAGTACCTCACCCTCTCAGGCTGTTGCCTACCAAATGTCATAACTGAGCCATCAGCAGGCCATTCTACTGTTTTATAAAGCCAGCTGTTTTCTGGGTGATAAAGGATGTAGTAATACTGGTGAATTGCCTAAGATTTATCTCATTATATATATAGGCTGTCCTGTTGTCAGAGGCACTGGTGTTTCATCCAACATGACAACTGATAAAGAATAAGGTAAATCCATGAATGGTAATGATGGTGGAAACATCAAAGACAAATCTATACCCAGGATATGTTTATTCTTATGAGGACAAAATACTGCCCCTCCTTGAGTCCCTTCTTGATGTGATGAGTCCAGTGTAATCAGCCTACTACCAAGTAGTTGATCAGCTCAGAAAATGGTGACATTCTTGGGTTTTGGCTGGCTGCATACTCATCATAGGTATTAGACTTGGTAAGGAGAAGACCATGCTATTGAATGCAGGCGTTCATTACTGCCACACTAAAAACCTTGTATATGAGCATGGACTGTATTGGCTGAGGACAGTGGCTGACTGGCATAAATATTATTATACTCCGGATTATTCCTATAAGACAATCAACATACCTGTCTGCCACTGATTTTTAAATGTCTCTGTTTACAAATGTATGGCTTGCTGGCTAGACCCTGTAGTTACTAGCCTATAAGTCAGTGTCAAACTGTACTTCTGGTTACTTCTCATTCCACTCAAAGTAGAAGACCAGATGTAAAAACTCATTTTGCTCACTGGGAAGGTTACTGCTGAATGGAATTATAGTACAGTCCTAACTTATGCAGGCATAGTATGCAGATGCATTCATTACCCAAGCTCAAGCTTTTCTCTCCTCTGTCCTGAGGCCAAACATGCAGGCTGAGGGAGAGGCAGTGGTGTGTAGGAGCCAAGTGTCCTGGGACTCAGCCACTTGTTTTGTGTAGTTTTGTTTCCTTGTATATACCACTTGTTTTGTAATGGGATTCCATCACAGAACGAAGAATGGAAAGTTTGGTGGATTATATAATGGAATGGAATGGAATGGTTTGGTGGATTATATAATACCTAGTTCAATGGGGACAATTCAGATCTCATAGTCATAGGCAGATGGTTAATGTCTACTACCACTTAGTAGTAGTAAACTAGGAGCTGCTTTTAAAATTGAGAGCAGTCATCTGCAGAGAATAGCATGAATTCTCTTTGATGTAACCTACATATATCAGTTTCTTGGGGGTAGGAAGGCAAGATGGAGAAGACTGGACTGGAATTTAGAGGGGCAAAGGGTAAATATCTGGCATAATTTGAACACTTTGAAGAATTTCATCACCTTTTTAATGATAAATATTTAGTCAGCTCTTGTTACTATGTATATTTTTGTATAAGAGGTCATTAGTAATGCTATGATTTGATATTCAAATTTAGACTTAATTTCACAGTAGTATAGTGGTGTTTTTTTTATTTTTTATTTTTTTTTGTGAGGCATACATTTCTTTTTCTTTTTTTTCTTCCCTCACCAACCCTCCAACATGGCCAAGTAATAATTAGGAGGTATTTCAGGCCTATATTTCGTTGTAATATGTGGCTAAACTAAGAAGGTTGACTCCAGACTAGACTGGTGATTCATTGTTAGCCAGATTTACTGTTTATAGTTCTCTTTCTCTTAATACCTGCCTGTTTCTGTATTCAAAGGAAAATTTGGATGATGTGGTTTCATGTTATTTTTATTATCTATGTTGAAATAGATCTATGGGCAAGGTGATTGGAAAGCATAGGAGTATAATTGGAATAAATCAATTTCTCTAGCACTATTATGGTTTCTCCTCAACCTCACCTAAGGAGTCTCTACTCCATTATTACTATTTTTTGTATTGTTTTTTACTTAGTTCAAATCACTTTCAATACATTTAGCTATCCTTAGGATGCCAGTATGTTTTTATTCCTATAAGATGTGTGTGTGTGTGTGTGTGTGTGTGTGTGTGTGTACGTAAATGGTAGATTCTTCCTGTGAGACGTTTAAATTCAGAAAGCTTTCATATCATTCTTTTCCCCCCTGCTCAGTACTATATCTTTCAGTTCATTTTCAATGTTTTATAATGTTTATGATTTAATAGCCAAACTATATACAAATAGGTACTGGCAAGAAACTATTTTTTTTACTGGTGAGTCTGTGGTACTTGGGAGGTTAATTCATAATTCTATATAATTAGTAAATATTCTAAATAATCATAATATGAGAATCTTTAAAAATAATCTTTTTCTTGACAATTCTGGCTAGGTGTCAGTTATAGTGGAAAAAAAAGAAGGCTACATTTAAGAATCTGTTTCTTTGGAGGCCATCAGGACAGGCTGGAATTATGAGAAACCAAATGTCACTTCAATTTATTCAGCATGAATTTATCTTCCAAAAGGAGCTTAAAAATATACTGCCTACTTTTTTCCCCCTGTTTTTGCTGGGAGTCTTACTTTATAATGACATTCATATTCTTTTGTACTTCAGCTTGAAAATCATTAAAATTTCTTATCATATGAAAAATTGCGTTGAGATATTTGTGTGTATGTTATACGATGATGGCTCAATGGCAGGGGATTGAAAATTACTTATTTGTTAACATATAAATATAGGAAGTTAACATGTCTGGATTGATAATACTTTATAAAGTTTTCTTAATGTTTGTTTATTTTTGAGACAGAGAGAGACAGAGCATGAGCGAGGGAGGGGCAGAGAGAGAGGGAGACACAGAATCTGACATAGACTTTGAGCTATCAGCACAGAACTCGACGCAGGGCTTGGACCCACAAACCGTGAGATCATGACCTAAGCCAAAGTTGGAAGCTTAACCAAATGAGCCACCCAGGCGCACTGATAATACGTTATAAAAAATAGTTTGTTGTTCTGGGATTACCTTGATCAAATTCCCATTTATTGGCTTAAAGATCCTCTAACACTCACAACATAATTAATGATTTTTTTCCTGTTCTCATGGTAAATTTATCATCTGTGACTTTTGTTCTCAAATAACAGTAAGGCCTGTTAGTCTCTTTTCAGAAGATGTTACACATGCTGCATTAAGGGAAGAGAATAATTCCTATTTGAAGTAACTTTGCCTAGGAATTAAGCAGGTTTATATTTTCATATTTTCATTAAAAAAATAACAAGTACTTTGCCTATTCAACTGCCTCAATTTGGTAATTTGGTTGATTTGGATTGCCCATAGGCATCATTTCTGCCTTAGGGAGGAGAGCAAAAGGGGCTAAAATCCCCTCACTGGTATTTCTCTCCCTTGTCATTCCTTCCCAAAGTCCCCACGATAGGGCCACATACCTTAGCATCACTTTATTTGGTGCCCAAAGGTAAGTGCACATCATAAGCTCTGGGAAGTATTGCTGGGGAATTTGGAATAAACCCTTTGTTGGTACAGACTTGAAACACAATTCATGTAAAGCCCAATGTTGCTTAGCAACTTCTGTATCTAGCGCTTTGAGTGATCTCTGCCTCTTCCTGTCCAGAAATGAACATCTTATTGCTCTTAAAAAGGAACTAAAGGCCTTCTTTCGAGAAGGGGTATTTCTCTTATACTCTCAATGCTGATGTGTCTCAGGAAACTTCCAAGATCATTTTTAGCCCAAAAAATATCCTGAAGGGGGATGTATTGTTGAGACTTACCCTGAAAGGAGAAATACGACCTTATGAAAAATAAATGTATTTGAATTTTACCAAAATTGGGACATTGGGTAAAATTGGGTTATTAATATATTTTATTCTTTTAAAAAGGCAGAAATATATCTTCTTGATTATCAGTTTAAGTAAGCTTATTTAAGAAACAATGTACCCATCAATTAGCATTTAAAACAGATTGATATACATAGTAGGGATGTGGAAAAGTTTTGTTTAGAAGGCTATTTGTGGGCCTCATCTCCAGAAATTGGGTTTAGTTAACAAACATTTTGGGAAGCATCTCAAAAATCTCGATTGTGGTAGGCACCCTCGTTGAGTGGGATGCAGGAGGGACAGCACTTAGAGAAACACGTTTTGGGAGTTATATGTAAGTTCAAATGCATTCATTGGCTGTGGAGAATTTATGTGACACAAATATCTAAAATCGGTTTTGCTATTTGGCTTTACAGTGTTTTAAATTTGTATTTTATACTTTCAGAAAAATTAATTTTCGCTTCTCATGAATGAGATTCTTTTCCCCTCCTGACGGAAGACACCACATTTCCATGAG
Organism: Suricata suricatta; assembly: GCF_006229205.1. Taxonomy (NCBI): domain Eukaryota; kingdom Metazoa; phylum Chordata; class Mammalia; order Carnivora; family Herpestidae; genus Suricata; species Suricata suricatta. Next base: position 35,253,906 of record NC_043704.1, on the reverse strand, counting down.
CACAGGAGAAATCATTAAAGCACTGTTTGCTAACCTAGGGTGTTAAGACTACAGAGGCATTTTGGCATTCTGTTGGAAAAGCAGGGAAACTGGACGTAGAACTTTGGAATACTTATTTTGTAATTGGTTGAGGCTTTTCTCTCTTTAAAACTTTTTTCCTTCTTGAATGAGAGAAAACATTTTCTCTGTCCTGAAAATCTGTGATTATTCTTATTGACTAAAGATCTTGGCGAGTGGGAGATTTTGGTTAAAGACGATAATTTTAAGTCCTGTCTTGATACCATAAAACTGTAGGAAATAATTAGTGAACAGGATCATAATTTACTTATTATCATACTTGGAAGCATTTTCATCTTTTAAATTTAGAATGTAAATATGAAAATGCTGGCAAATACTATTTTTAGTGTGAATTTGGAAATAAATCTAGTTTCATTTAAATTTAGTTGTATAAAATATTTTAAATATATACACAATATATTTCCTGTGCGATGAATCTATTCCTTGTATTTGGACTTCTCTCAATTATAGCCATGTTCACTGAACCAGTACAAGAATCGAGAATGGAGTCTTGTGGAGAAAAATGTCAAACATACTTTTCTCAGCAGTTGTTGAACTGCCCAGTCCCTGATGGGGTACAATTATTGTTTAGGTGTTCATTCTAGTAGCAAGTTAAAGGGAAAGAACTTGAAACCTAGTGTTTTCCGGGGATGAGAAATAAAACAAAAAAGCACAATAAGCGAACACACACCAAAGCTCAGGCTTTGATTTTGGAGTTGATTTGTAAGAGCAACCGACTAATGCTTTTTCATAGTACTGCACACTGTGTATAGGCAGGAGGCAGGGCAGATAGAGTGGCTGCAGATACATAATTACTGGCTGCCTCTGTCTTCTCTGGGGTTTTAAAATAGAAATAATGTTACTCTTGAGGGTGCAGAGCAGGACTTTTGTGCTCTGGTGGTAACCGGTCTTAGGAGAGAATGTGTGTGTCATGCTTCAGTGCCACTGCTTTTAGTATTTATTATTTGTAAGCGTGGTTTTGAGACTGTTGCTGGAAGTAAGAAGAAAGGAGGGAAATAGGTATTGAAGCAAACAATAATAAAATAGATCTATCACTGGAACTGTCTGTGAACAAGCAGTGAAGTAATTTAAGATGTATTGCACTGTTTTTCAAGAAAAAAATAAGCAGATAAAATTGAATGGTTTATTCTATTGTTCTACAGGTGGTAGTTTTTATTTAAATATAGCACCTTTGATAGTACAGTCTTCTTTTTAAAAAATCATTAGTTTTATTTAATAGAGAGAATGTGTGTCAGTTTCTGCTGTGGGTGAGGTTGACATTTTGAGAGTGAGTAAGGAAGTGTCAGGAAGATTGTGGTAGGTTAGATCCTTGAAGAAATGATGCTATATAAGCATATATATATAATATTACTGCATTATATAAGCATATTATATATATTATATGCATACATATTGTATAGATAAGCATATATATAATAATACTGGGGAGCCCTACCATACTGAATTTCCTTGAAGACAGGCATCATATTCAGGGTTTTTTTTTTTTAATGCTTTTTTTGTTGTTGTTAGCTCATGAGATATTTCATTGAGGAGTGCCTGCTGTTGTTAGGCACTTGATTAGGTATTGCAGACATAAAGTAGGAGAATTAATAAATGGATTACAGCGGGGTGGGGAAATGTGTATAGGCAGAATCAATTTTCTCTAAGGCTTTAAAGGGCCTTATATATTACATTTCAGCAGAGTGATCTGTGGTTGCAGATGATATTATTGACTTAGGAGAGTTATGCCTTCTATTATAATGATTTGAATAGTAGAAGAGCTAATGAGATGTAAGTTTTCATTATTTGTTTTTCTTCCTTGTTTCTTTCTCATTTGCTGTTCAACAAGTAGTCTTTTAAATTTTTGTTAAATAGACAAATGAAATATGCTCTACCTTGGAACTTTGAAATTTTTTGAGCAATAAACTTTAATAATTATATTGTAGATCTTTCATAATTTACTTCATATTCTGTTGTCTTTGCATTCTTATAGTAGGGAAAATAGAAAAATTAAGACAAAAATACAGAATAACTTCATTACTCCAAGATCATGGTTAACATTTTGATGTATAATCTTGAGATACTTTTCTATGCATTTGTAATTAAACAACAAAAGACTTATGTACTATGTACTTTGAGTATCCTTTTATGTCAATAAATATAGACTTAATACTTATATTTTATGTGTTAGCATACATATTTAGTGAAACCTTACCTGTGATTTCCATGGGGGTGCTCAAAAATTTGAAGATATTATGTATGAATATTAATCCTTAGAGCTAACTTATTCCACATGAACTTTGGGAATTCTTATAGAGAATTTGAAATTGAATTGCATGTACAGCCAAAAGATTAACCACGGTTATAAATCATTATAGTCGTCTGCCCTTCTCTGCTGGGGATATATTCCAAGAACCCCAGTGGATGCCTGAAACTGCCGATAGTACCTAACTCTATATATACCATGCTTTTTCCTATACACACATAACTGTGATAAAGTTCAATTTATAATTTGGGCACAGTAAGAGATTAGTAACAATAGCTAATGATAAAATAGAACAATTATAACAATATACTTTAATAAAAGTTATGTGAATGTGGTCTCTCAAAATATTTTACTGTATTGTACTCACCTTTCTTCCTATCTGATACGAGATGATGAAATGCTTCCATAATGAGATGGAAGTGAGCTGAATGACATAGGCATTGTGACATAGTGGTAGGCTGCTTCTGATTTCCTGAAGTCAGAAAGAGCATCATCTAGACCATGATTGACAGCAGGTAACTGAAACCCATGGAAAATGGAACTATGTGTAAAGGGGGACTACTGTATTATGATTATTTTTTAAAGGTACCTTAACATAGAATTAAATAGATTTTTTAAACTTCTAGTTCTGACACAAATACTATATGATTTCATTCATTTATGGAACTTTGGGAACTAAACAAATGAGAAAAGGGAAAAAGAGAGAGAAGGAGAGAGAGAGAGAGAGAGAGAGAGAGAAACCAAGAAACAGACTCTTAACTAGAGAGAACAAACTGATAGTTGGCAGAGGGAGATGGTTGGGGGCTGGGGGAAATAGGTGATGGGAGTAAAGAGCACACTGATCATGATGGGCACTGAGTAATGTACAGAATTCTTGAATCCATATATAGTAAAGTACACCTGAAACTAATATACTACTGTATGGTAACTGTACTGGAATTAAAATTAAAAACTTAAATTCTTGTTCTTGCAAAAACTTGCTGAGTGATCTTGATCACATTGCTTAGTCTCTGATCCTTGGATTCTTCTTCATTTGTGTAATGTACAATTCTCAACACATCGAATTGAGAGAGTTAAATGAAATTCTGTTTTTAGAGAACTTAGCACAATGGTAGGTACATAGTAAGTGCTCAGTAATAGGTACCCATTATTACTGAAATCTCCCCAGGATGTTAAGACATGGTCTGTGATTATGAATGCCCCATGGTGAAACATACTGAGGGAACCATTTGTTCCATAGCTATCCCTTTGGAACAGTTTGGCCAGAACTCTCTGTGAACCCAGGCTTAGAACTGGCTGGCCTTTGAGCAGTGAGCAGTCTGTGTGAGTTCACAGTGCCAGTAGTTTTGATTATGAATAGGCCACATTAATTTTAAGTATCACTTGCGATCTGGCCAGAGCATTTTAGGAACACAAAACTGGAAGAAGTGGCCCAGAAGCGATAAAAGTCCTAGATGAATTTAGTTTCCATTTTACTGGCATCAGATAAGCTACCAAATTAAGCTTCAGGGAGACTTTATTAGCAAAGAGATTTAATTGTATTTAAATGGAATTTAATGTTGGGTTTTCTTTCAGATCTTCTTATAGTAGTTCAATTTATATGGTTTTATTTATAAATATATACAGTTATAGGAGTTTAATTTTGTACAGGGGCTCATGGTAGTTTGGAGAGTGAAATTTATAAATGTTATTTTAGATTCATACTTCATTAAAAAACCTACTGAGTAATATTGTTCAGTAATAATTAAATAACTTAATCTCAATTTAGAGATTAAAAAAATCTCTTTAAAAGGTCTTTAAAAGAATAAAATATGTAATTTAGGAGCAATAATAAACTGGGACATGTAAACAGTACAGCAGACCACTCTACTTGTTAAAGTGTACCATACTTTCAATTCTATTTTGTTCACTCTGTTTTAGGCCATTGGATGTAAAAAAAAGAAATTTGTGTACTTGTGAGTATAATACATATATGTATGCATAATATGTAATACATAAGCATATTAAGCATATATGATATGCACTATACATATATATATGTATGTATACACAGATAGATGGATAGATAGAAAATTTGATTTTTAACTTAAAAGAGATCTTGCCAATATGTTGGAAGTCACTGTGAATGCTCTTTGATCTTTTGGTTTTGTAGCTGACAGAATTTGGAAACCTTTGTCTCCTTCAGTAAAGGCAAAGAACTGTCTGGGTATTTGATAGACCTTTGATATTTTGTAGCTATTTAGCCCAAAAGATGTGGATTTTTTAGTTGGAGATATATATATCTCCTTGGACTCTTTTTTTTTTTTTTCGGTTTCTTTTTTTTTTTTTTAATTTTATTTTTTTACACAATTTATTTTTTTAACATATGCAATTATTTTCCGTCATTTACAATACAGTAGTTACAATGATACTCCAAACAGAAAAGCAAAGTAAAAAATCAAAACCCCCACTTCTATTTCATGTAATTAGACTTATACAGAAATTAGAAGGTTATGTACCAACTAGTTAATCACCTAATTTCACAGCTATCTGAAGTGGCAATTGTAATATAGCAGCTTATCTATGATACATTCAAGATACATGATACAATTTATTACTTGCCCATAAGCTACAACACAGCCTGCTTAATACCTTTCCTTAAATTCCACTTCTATACTACAGTATACTTGAGGTCCATGCAAATATATACTAATGTCGTGTGTTCTATGCCATTTTCAAAGTGAAAATTGATTAACTTATCCTGTTTCTAATATTAAAAACATTCACAAGGATAAAGTTCATGGCTATCTGGCTATATTTAATAAGTTCAATGGTGTGATTGGGTCTGTTGATTTTTCAGGTGCCAGTTTTTAACCTTTCTGATCTTTGGCAGTTTTTTAAGTAAAAAAGAAATTAGTGTTTGTTGGTTTTTATCTTACAATCAATATAATAACCATCCAGTTTGAAACCTATATCAGGGGTATAAATAGTACTTTTTGCATATTTTGCTTCACTTGGTTAACTCAGGTTCATTGTGACAGGTACTCCTACTCCCCAAATAAAATTTTCTGGGCAATTCAAATCAGCACCAGTGTGATTTCTGCTCCTTTTAGTCATTAAAAAATAAAATAGAAAAAAATGCTTTGTGGATTTCTTTAGTCAGTGTAAACAGGACCAGTTTTATTTTTTTATGTGCGTTTTCTGGTGATTTTATTTTTGACCATTTATACCACTCTTAACTATAACAATCTCTTGTGCACAGTAAAATATACCCTTTTGGTGTATGTGGGAGATGTCCAAATAACCTTTGTATTGAGGTGTATTTTTAACTTTCTTGGTTGGAATTAGGATTCATTGTTGAATTGGAGGAGATTAGAGCATGGATTACAGGTTCTTAGACCTGGATAGGACTTTTCAGTTCAGCTTCTGCAATTTTATGGAAGAGGAATCTAAAGCTTTGGGTGGTTATCTTCCTGAAGTTCCCATGGCTAATTGCCTTAGAATTCATTTAGAACGTGTGTTTTTTGATTCCTTACCCTCCCTCTCTGTTTTGGTAAGTAAAGAGTTTTTGACAGTGTTTGAGTAACAGTGATATTCAATATTAAGAGATGAAAAGACATTTTCATCATTGCTATTAAACTATTTATTGATACAGTGAGTCGCATGAAAAAGAAGATTCTGGTGGTGACTTGGAAGACTGGAATTGCTTCTCAGCAGATGAGTTGGCTTTATGTTCTCACTAGCATAGCTATTGTGTAGATTGTGGTCTACATCACAAAGGGTCTAACTCCCCTCTCTCTCTAACCCAGACCTGTGGTCTTCAACATATCCTTTTGCCAAAAAGAGAAACCTGCCCACAGAATAGAATGTTATTTGAGCCAAGAGCGGTTGAAACATTAAGTTAGATTTCTTCCTAGAAATCAGTAGACTAAGACTGTGTTAGCTCATGTTTCATATTACACGAGAGAAAATAAACTGAAAGGTCAGTTGAACAGTTACAGCATTGCCCTTTTCCAAGGTAATCAGCAGAGCATGTAGCAAAGACGTGAACAGGAGCGTGACTGGAAAGAGAGTGGCTGATAAAGAGCTGGCTGCTCCAGGCGTGTGGGACAACACTTGACACTTCCAGGCCTGACCAGATGGGCTGTCTCACAGGGCTTACCTTCAGTAATGCTGATTTATTACATTCAGATGATTCTTTTTTCTCTAGTTAGGCAGTCAGGTTTTCACATTGCCAGAAGACCCCAGAAATTTTAATATTGACCATTAATCATACCTTGGTAATATGCAAGGGCAATATATTATTAATTTGTTTGTGACCAAGAGACAAGGCACAGTGATTAAAATTAATTTCTAGCTACATTTTGTTAATTTATTCTAATTAATTAATCTGTTAAGAAGTGAAAATATGTTTACACTAATGGCTATATCGAGGTTCTTTAAGTTATGGCATTAAATATCATTTCCATTATCCTAAATGCAGAATTCTAGAGATAAGTACTTTATTATTAAAATAAACAAGGAGTTGTATAAGGCTAAGTAATACCACTAAGCAGATATTTCTAGATCTTCATTAATCAAATAAGAACATTTCGTGTTTTGGGTTTTGTACAGTTAAAATTGGCAGGATCTCAGCAATCACTTCCCCCAACCCTTCACCTCTATGGCCCAGAACTAGAATTAGGAGAGAACATTCAACAAACAGCAACCACTGTTTGCCTTTAAACACAATTTTAAACAGTAGCAACTCTAACTTTTAAAAGTTAATTTTTAATGGTTTTGGAATGATCTCATTCTCCCCCTCCCCCAGAAGAAAGACTTAATGACTTCTATATAATCATGATTTTCTACATCTATTTTATTAATCTGAAACTCCAAAGTAGACAAATTACGCTTAACTTTAGGTCAAGAAAGAGTAAAACTGTCATTTATATAGCTTTTATTCTATAACATCAGAAAATAAGGGACCAACCATTTGTCTTTAAATGTGATCTGAGGATGTATTTATTGGATTAGCTTGGGCATTAGATTGTGTTTTAGATATGATTTGAAATGAGTAAGATGTTTTAAAGGTTAAAATTAATAATGTGCTGAATGCTGGCTTGTAAATGCATAATAATTTAGATTGTACTATAATTAACATAATAGAACTATTTCATTTTTTCAAAAGTTTATTGATTTTTTCCAACTTAGAAATCCCTTTATTTCTTTTTTCTTAAAAAAAGAAATATGAGACATGCCATCAAATAATTTATTTTTGGTGTGTTAGTTAGCCAGTTGATGCTTGAAAAATGCAGGTGTTAGGGCCATGAACACCCTGCACCGTTGAAAATCAGCATATAGCTTTGGACTCCCCAAAATAGCCTACTGTTGACTGAAAGCTTCACCAATGATAGTCTATTAACATGTGTCATGTATCTTGCATATATTATATATACAGTATTTTTGTAATAAAGTAAGTGAGTGAAAAAATGTTATTAAGAAAATCATAGGAAGAGAAAATACATTGACAGCACTCTACTGTACTTATTGAAAAAATCAGTAGTATAAGTGGACCCACACAGTTCAAACCTGTGTTGTTCAAAGGTCAACTGTACAGAAGCACAACCCTGAAATCAATGGTATTATTTTTCTACTTTATTAATGGGCAAGCTGAAACTCTAAGATCATGAAGAAAAAAAACCCAAGATCAGTTTGCTAATGGGCCTAGCAATTGAACCTAATCTTTTATTTCTAAAGTCTATCTTTTCTGGTTGGCACATAGTAGGTGGTCCATACCATACGTGAAATAATTATTTTAATTAACATCTAGTCCCAATTCTCATGAACACGGGCATTGGTAAGGATTATAATAGTGAGAAAAACTACTTGAATAAAAACCACAAACATGCGTGATGCTATCAATGTGAGTAGAAATGAGATGATGGGAAGTCATTGCCATCCACTCACTTTTGATTAGTTCTAAAGCACAGAATGGTCTGCATCCATCTTAAATAGTGCTGACTGCGGAGGGGGATGTGTGTTGGCTCCTGGCGGCAGTTGTGTCTTTATTGGGTCATCACATCCCCGTTTGCGATTTACTTTTGTGGTTCCATATGTTTGATCTTGATATAGCACCAAGTTGATGAATCAGATTCTTATGTGAGATAATGTATTTCCTTACAAACTGGTTGTTTGGTCACACAGTACCTTCAGGAGGAAGGGCGAAGAATTTCTGTGAGGACTCTTTCCCATTTTCTATATCTTAATGGTCAAAGTTGGTCCCCTGGGGCCTTTATTGCTCTGTGTTGTAGAATCTGACCTCTACCAGTAGAGGCTTTACAAGCCACATCCTCCTTAAGGCCAGTCAGAGGTGGAGGGCCAGTGGGACTGAGTGAATCAGGGAGTGTAGTACAGTTACGGTGCATTGTAACTCTCTTGTATTTTAAGATTTTTACTATGGATCTCAAATGCAGGAATCAAATTTAATACATTTATTTTCCTAGTGGTATCTTTGTTTCATGCAAAGGTATAATGCTAAGCATTTTTAGATATATTATCTCACTTGATTGTAAAAGCAGTCTTATGAAGTGTAGGTTCTGTTACTATTCTTAGATTAGGAAATTTAGTCTTATAGCTGGTAAGAGGTAGGACTGGGATTCAAATCCCAGCATAATAATTCTAATCTTAAATCTAAATCTAACCATCGTGTCATCATTGCTTAGCTACAATGTAACAAGTAATAAGTGCTCCCTAAATATTTGTTCACTGAGTGTTTATTATGTGCTAGTATTTCAGGTGCTTGATTACATCATTATGCAAAACAGTTTTCCCTGTCTTTGTGGAATTTATATTCTAGCTACTTCTGTTTTCTGGTTATAAGCCATGACCAGTGACTTACGTACGTTTTTCCCACTCTTTGCTTTTTGCTTTACTGTTTGCATATATACATACCAAACAGTATCTTGAAGTCATGGGCTTTGTGATGTCTTTCATCTCGGTGTTTGTAGTGACTCGCATAGCCCTGGATATATAGTAGATGTTCAGTAATACATATGGAATAAATGGATGCACTTCACCACTCCTTGTTCCTCCCCTTTACTTAAACATCATCTGGTGTTTCCTGATAGATGAAGTTGAGTATACACTAAATTGGATAGAGATTAGAAGTGTGACTGAGATTTTATTTTTTAAAATTCTTTAATTTCATTTATTTTGAGAGAGAGAGAGAAAGTGAGAGCAAGAGAGTGCATATGAGCAGGGGAAGGGCACAGACAGAGGGAGAGAGACAGACAGAATCCCAAGCAGGCTCTGCACTGTCACAGGGCTTGAACTCAGGAACTGTGAGATCATGACCTGAGCTGAAATCCAGAGTCAGACTCTTAATTGACTAAGCCACCAGGTGCCCCATAAATGTGACTGAGATTTTAAATGGAAGTTTTGGGAAATTTACACATTTGTTGATTAATGAGATTTTAAGCATTTAAAAATAAGGAACAACATTTAAAAACAAGAAACCAAATATAGTATAATACCAATTTTAAAATTCTTTTCATTAATCAGTCTTATATAACAGAAGCATCTACAAAGCCCTGTGCCTTTAATATTCATTCAGTCTATTTTAATAAAGATTTCATGAACCTATGGACTCTGCCTACCAAAATTCATCCTGGAAACTGCTCCCTTTAAAACTTGTGTTTGACTTTATCAGTTATCTCCTTTGTAAAGTCTTCAAGGGTTTTCATTTTATTGTCTAGCTGAAAACTGTCTTCTGCATCCTGATTGGCTGCTCGATCCCTTCCCATTTTCTTGCTCTGGCTACACACAGCTATTAGTCGTCATATTAGCAAGGACTTCTAGTTCTTACACTAGTAATATTCTTCTCTGTTAGTTCTCTGGCTTTCAGAGTATACTGTTCTTGGAAGGTACAGCATCCATGTCAGCTACTCCCTAAAAGCCTTCTCTACCCTCCTTTTCCACTAGTGACTTCTGTCGTTTTTCTTATTCTTCTGTGCCAGTGGTCGCTGATCCCAGCCCTCTCCTGTCATGAGTGGAAAACTCTTCAATTGGATTGATGGACTTCTAAATGAAAGGATTTTTTTTTTTAAATGTAACTGGATTATTTGCACACAATAAAGGTATTTATTCTATAATAAAAATATTGTGTTTTTTGTGGCTATGGAATTTTTATTCTTAGTTAAAAGATATAATAAACTCTGCTTTGAAGTCTCACATGCCTGAGTCTTCATATATGGGTAATTTTTAATATTCTGCATAGTTTTCACCTGAGAAGGAATTTTCTGCCAAGCATCTTGAAGTCTACTTGAAGGTTGATTCACAAAGTTATTTTTTCTTTCAAAAATCCCATTCTTCTTTCTTTTAACCTTATTTCCCCACTCTTTAGCTATTAAAAATACTGCTTGACCTTTTACTTCTGTGCATTTTCTTGCCTCTAATCCAAGTCTCCTCTAAAATCTTGAAAACGAAGCTAGCAAGGAAAGAATTTCTCCCCTGGGTTCCTTAGGTTTCATGACCACTCAGAAACACTTGAGAAAGGATTCTATATCCTCAACATTTCTAGATAAGGTATGATCCATCTCTCTTGACTTATCTCTTATGTTCACAACTCTGCTTGAAATTAGAAATTCAGTACTGGTCTAGGATGAATTATCTTCCAGGAGAGCAAAGATTTCAGTTTGTTTCATTTTTTTCCCTAAATTTATTTCTTGCCACTTCTGTAAAATAACTATTCCCCTCTCCCTGCAAGTCAATCCAACCTACTTAATTTTTCCCCAGACTCTCCATAATCCATGCATTCAAGCCCGTATGGAGTACTTAGTGTATGTTATGTGTTAGTGTGCCTGTATTTGTAATTTTTCATAGCAGTAAAAAATAGTTAAGATTCTCAAATGCTTTTAGAATTTGAGGGGAAAAAATCCTTAATGTTTGCTAATAGCTAACATGTATATTAAAATGTAAATAAGTGCTATAAATAAAAAATATATAAATTAGAAAGTATCCTACAGCATTGCGACTCATCGAGGTGGAGAAAAGTTGCAATCAACAGTTACTCAGCACTTGCTACTGTGAGGATGGCTCTGGGGGCGATTTCATTGATTCCTTTGCCCAATTTAACAGGGGGAGAAATTAAGGAAACAGGGAGGTTAAGTGACTTGTTCAAGGTATGTAACAGGGTTGGGATATAACCTACTCTTTACTTCTAGAGACTAAGCTGAATCACTTAATTAAAAATATTAATGGCCTTGTGAATGAAACTTTTAAGGACATCCTTTAAAAAGAAAATGTGACATTTAACTTAAGATTTTTGTCTTTTTACGAAGTATATCTCTTGCGATGAATGGTACTTCATCTCTGTTGCTTGTTACATTCTTGACCTCGGACAACTTACATATTTATCTGTGTCTCTGCTTCTTCCTTTGTAAAAGTATTAAAAACATCAATGTAGAGATCGAATCTGATACTATTTATAGCATTTTATATCTGTACAGAATGCTAGTTGCTATACTAACTTTATGTTCTTTGGTTACTAAGAATTTGACCTAGTTTTTAAATATCCTATAAATTCAAGCAAAATATTAAGAGATATGAGTGTAGCAGGAGAGGGTATGGGCATGATGAGCCTGCTGTCTCCTCCGGCATGTTCTTTTTTGAGCCATAGTGATTTCAAAGTGGAATGTGTATTTCTGTATCAGAAGCTATAGGGCTGACCTTGAGGGAAGTCAAGATATCTAGTTAAAGTACTATAATGCTATAATCCTGTTTCTGTTGAATTTTTAGTAAATAGGACATTTGTACATATGAAAGTTCTTAGGAATGATTTTTAAAAATTAAACCTTAAATAAATCTACAGTGTGTTTTTAAGATATTAAACTCACATTAACAAGAAAATTATTACCACATTTATTTAACCTCCCAGAGTTTGTATTTTTTTTAGTGAGTAATTTTCCAAAATAATTTTAAATCTGTTTCCTGTTTGACCATTTTATTGAAAGTTGTTACTGTGTGGTTTAATATGGATTAGAGTTTTCATACACCAAGAATAATGGCAGAATGATATCTGTAAGAAGTAAAAACAAAACAAAAAACAACACCCCCATTTTCTCACAGGGCTTTGAGAATATGAGTTTGCATACTAGTATCTCATTATATCTACAGACTTATTTTGTGTTTGTTTTGTTCAGGTCAGTCTTTTAAGGAGTTTTGAAACATTGCTAATATTTAATTTAGGGAGAGTTCATAGAAAAATCTCAGATTTTTTTTTTTGGTCCCTGAACAATTATTTGATCTGGCAAATCATGCATGGTAACAATAGGTTGTAGCTACTAAATAGAAGGTTGTGCTTTTCAGCGGGTTTACAGTCTCCATCTCACCAAAGCTCCTTTCTGCTTTGTTTTTCATACTGGAAGACAAACTTAACTTTTTTGCTCATCAGACTTGTGCTTTCGTGTTTCTTATGAGGTGCAACTCCTCATGTATGTGGTACCTATCTGGTTTCTAATGGTGGTTTAGTTTGTTTCCTCTGGGGTAAGGACATCAGTGAGACTGGGCTTATGCCACTTTGTTAAAAGCTGATTTGCTTAAAATTACAGATTAAATATAATTTTTATATTTATAAAACCATGGATGTATGTGCATGCACATGTGCCTGTGTGTGCATGTACATGTGTGTATTTACATGTTAGGTATACATACAATACAGAAGGGCAACTCAACACCAAAACGCCCCAAACAAATAGTTAAAAAATGGGCAGAGGACCTGAATAGACATTTTTCTAAAGAAGATATATGGATAACCAACAGATGCATGAAAAGATGCTCTATGTCACTCATCATCAAAGAAATGCAAGTCAAAACCATGAGATACCATCTTACACCTGTTAGAATGGCTAGTATCAAAAAGATAGATAACAAGTGTTGACAAGGATGTGGAGAAAAAGGAACCCTTGTGTACTGTTCATGGCAATGCAAATTGGTGCAGCCACTATGGAAAACAGTATGGAGACTCCTCAAGAAATTAAAAATAGAAATACCATACAACTTAATAATTTCACTACTGGATTTTACCCATAGAAAACAAAAAGACTGATTCAAAATGATATGTGCCCTATGTTCATTGCAGTGACTACAATCAACCTAATTGTCCATCAGTAGATAAATGAGTGAGAAGAAGTGCTGTGTATACACATACACGTTGGAATAGTACTTAGTTAAAAAGGGATGAGATCTTGCCTTTTGCAACAACATAGATAGACCTACAGGGTATTAGCTAAGTGAAATTAGTCAGAAAAGACAAATCGCATATGATTTCTTTTATATGTATCAAATCAAATGCACAAACAAAAAGCAGAAACTGACACATAAATACAGAGAACAAACCGGTGGTTTCCAGAGGAGAGAGGGGTAGTAGGATGGGAAAAATGGGTGAAGGGAAGTGAGAAGTACAGGCTTCTAGTTATGGAATGAAAAATCAGGAATAGAAGTTACAGCATACACAGAATAGTTAGTGGTATTGCAATAGTATTTTATGGTGACAGATGATAGCTACATTTATGGTAAGCACAGTATAGCATAGACCTGTCCGATCGCTACATTGTACACCTGAAACTAGTGCAGCATTGTGTCAAATATACTTCAATTAACAATATAAAAGGGGGTCATATATAAAGTATTCCACCCTCACCTACCACTCCTATAGGCCACTTCAGTTCACTGGTTAGGTTATGTGGCATATTTCTGTCATTAAAGCAAATTTGGTGACTGTGGTGGTGTTAGGAAAGCTTAAGGCCCCTCCCCACCCCAGGCCATGGGAACCTAACCCCTGGAATTGAGGAGCAGACCCTGTGACAATGGATCTGCATGCCACCCATACTAGATCTATATTTTTTTATGCAAAAAGCTACTTTTCACAATATTGTTCTATAACTTCTTTGCCTAAACATGACATTTTTGACACCTTTGCATATCAGCTCATTTCTCTCTACCCCATTCTTCTTTATGACTCGTGTGTAATTATTGTTTGGAAGTCCCACAGTTTAGTCAACCAGTCTCCCAATTGTTGATCTGGTAGGTTATTTTCCATGGTTTTGTGTCATAAATAGTGCTATAATTATTATCACTGTTCACCATAGATGTCATTACTTTCTTGTTCTATTTATCCATAGAGTAGATTTCTAAAAATGGAATTACTTAATGATTTTGAAATTTTCATAGGTGATACCAAATATTTCTCTAATTTATATCCCACCAAACAGTATTTGGGGATGTCTTTTTTCCTGTACTCTAATCTGTTCACACAGACTATCATGTTTACTGATTTTTGTTTTAGGTAGAAACTAGAATTTTTAAGTTCAGGATTTGTGCTTCTTTAGTTATGTATAAATTTGAACATCTTTTCATATGTTTATTGGAACGTTTGTAATTTTTTTCAATGAACTGTTGGTTTTATTTATTTTTAATTAAATGTTTATAACTGTGATCTTGATGTTATTTTGGTTTCAGAGATCCATTTTTTAAAAAAAATACTTATAAGTTCTAGTATTTTATTAGATAAGAGTTCCTTTCATTATTGATATGAAATACTCTTTCATTAGATATTTAATTTCTACATATGCTGAAGGCTATTTCAAGGACTCAATTTTGTTTCATATATCGATTTCAAATAATTTCAATTCCTCAAATTTCACAAACAGTTTTGCATGCCAGTAAAATTCCTAAGGAATACTATATAGAATTATGTAGATGTTTTAATGATATTAAAAATTATAGAGTTTCAGAAATAATTCTTTGTTTTTATTTAAATGGTGCTCATTTCTTATAAATGATTGGAACAATGCAAGGGAGATTATAAAAAGAAACCATGTGAAAAATGTTGTCACTAATATTTGGAGAACTTTATTCATGATATTTTTACATGCTTAGATGTAGGTAGGAGAACAGAGAAATATCTTAATAGATAGAAATAATGAAACATAAGAAAAACATGTTAAATTTAAATTAAATCATTTGAAACAAAGAAACTGAAGTGAAATGAAAGAAATGGATGAAATTTATATACAACTTCTTTATACTCAAAATTGTTATTTTCTAGAGTTCACATCTAAGGCCAACAATAGGATTAAATCACTTATAATTGTACCAAAAAGAATAAAATACCTAAAGGATAAACATAACCAAGATGGTGAAGATCCGTACTCTGAAAACTATAAAACATTGATGAAAGAAATTGAAGGCGACACAAAGAAATGGAAGGATAGTCCATGCTGATAGATTGGGAGAACCAGCAGTGTTAAAATGCACTATCCAAAGCAATCTACAGATACAATCCCTGTCAAAATACCAACAACAGTTTTTACGGAACTAGAACAAATAATCCTAAAATTTGTGTAAGTCACAAATACCCCAAATAGCCAAAGCAGTCCTGAAAAAGGAAAACAAAACTGGAGGTATCACAATCCCAGATTTCGAGATATACTACACAGCTATAGTAATCAAAACAGTATGATGCTGACACAAAAACAGACATAGATCAATGAAACAGAAGACAGAGCTCAGAAGTGAACCCACACTTTTATGGTCAATTAATCTATGACAAGGGAGGCAAGAATATAGAGTAGGGAAAAGTTTCTTCAACAAATAGTGTTGGGAAAACGGAATAGCTACATGCAAAAGAATCAGATTGGACCACTTTCCTACACCATACACAAAAGTAAACTCAAAATGGTTAAAGACTTAAATGTGAGCCCTAAAACCTTAAATTTCTAGAGGAAAACATAGGCAGTAATTTCTTTGACATTGGCTATAGAAACCTTTTTCTAGATATGTCTTTTCAGGCAAGGATAACAAAAGCATAATTAAACTATTGGGACTATACCAAAATAGTTTCTTCTGCACAACAGAGGAAACCATCAACAAAACAATAAGGCAACCCTTTTGAGTGGGAGAAGGTAATTTCAAATGATATATCTGATAAGGGATTGATAACCAAAATATATGAAGAACTTCTACAACCTAACACTGAAGAAACGAATGCAATTTAAAAACCAGTGGAGGACCTAGATGGACAGTTTTTCCAAAGATGGCATACGGAGAGCCAACAAACACATGAAAAGATGTTTAACATCACTTATCAGGGAAATGCAAAACAAAACCACAATAAGCTACCTGTCATACCTGTCAGAAAGGCTCATAACTGTTAGAATGGCTAAAATAAAAAACAAGAAAGAACAGGTGTTGGTGAGGGTGCAGAGAAAAAGGAAACCTTGTACACTGTTGGAAGGAATGCAGCTGGTCCAGCCACTGCAGAAAGCAGAATGGAGGTTTCCCCCCTAAATTAAAAGTAGGATTACCAGATGATCTAGTAATTCTACTCCTGGCCAGTTACCCACGGGAAATGAAAACGCTAATTCAAAAGGATATAGGCACCCCTCTCTTTATTACAGTCTTATTTACAAAAGCCAAGATATGGCCAACTCAAATGTCCATTGATAGTTGAATGGATACAGAAGAAGTGATATATGTGTATTATTTTAAATATGTACACACACACACACACACACACACACACACAAACACACGCACTACATTATATTACTCAGGCATACAAAAGAGTGAGATCTTGCCACTTGCAACAGCATGGAGGGACCCAGAATGCTAAGTGAAATAAAGGAGTTGCGGAAAGACAAATGTCATATGATTTCACTCCTATGTGTAATTTAAGAAACACATGAACAAAGAAGAAAATAGACAAATAAAAAGCAGACTCCTCTATAGAGAGAAAAACTGGTGGCTGACAGAGAGGTAGTTGGTGGGGTGAATTGGTAAAATGAAAGGGTTTAAGAGTACACTTATTGTGATGGTCATGGAGTAATGTATAGAATTGTTGAATAATTGCATTACACATTTGAAGCTAATACAACACTGTATGTTAATTATACTTGAATAAAAATAAAGAGATTAGGGCGCCTGGGTTGTTCAGTTGGTTAAGCATCTGACTTTAGCACCGGTCATGATCTTGTAGTCTGTGAGTTTGAGCCCGCATAGGGCTCTGTGTTGACAGCTCAGAGCCTGGAGCCTGCTATAGGTTCTGTGTCTTCCTTTCTCTCTGCCCTTCCCTTGTTCATGCTCTATCTCTTTCTCAAAAATAAATAAACATTAAAAATCTTTTAAAAAGATTAAAAATATAATGAAGACAAACAATTCTAGTTGATCAGTTACTCTTTTAAAATGGGGGTCTGACTACTCCTATATTTTCTTCCATTTTCCTTTCATCTCGTTTTTTTATAATAAAACTTTTAATTTATTTATTGAGATTTTTTTTGTTGTTGTTGTTATCACATTCACACATTTACACAGTTGCCTCATCTGTATTTACTGACTCAGGGCTCAGCAACACAGCTGCAATGACAGTTAATTCCTCTGTATTCATGTGTTTAATCTTTTAATTGCCTAGTTTTGTTTTTGCTTCCCCCTTCAACCATAGTTCATTAGTGTCATAAATTTAAAATTATTTTTTAATTTGACAAAACTTAAAGAATTCCTTAGGTTTGACTAGGAATTTGTCTCATAGAATACCCTTAGGTTATTCCCTTTCCTTCTCAGAAGTGTGTGGATTTGGCATTATCTTCTGGTCTTTAATGTAATATTCCTTGGGGGAAACAAAATAAAACAAAACCAAAACCTCCCCCTCCTTCCTTTTTTGTAGCTAGTTGTCTGGAGAGTTGTTTGTTTATCCTTTGCGTTTCAATAGCTTAAATTGGGAGGTGTTATAAGTGTGACTTTGTGTGCTTTTTGTTCCAGATTTTTCTTAAATCACAGTATGCTCTTTTTAATATGAAGATTTAAGTCTTAAGGTAAAATGTTCCAGCTTTATGATTTTGACATCCATTTTATTTGTTTTTTTTTCTTCAGGGTCCTTATACTAGCTATCCTTATTTAGATTATTGTTTGTCTATTTTGTGTATCTCTTAGCTTCTCTTTAATATATTCAATTTCTTTGTCTTCTCTGTTTAATTATATAAATTTCCAGTTACTTATTCATTGAATAATTTGTGATTTTTACTGTGTGTGCATTTTGTTTCTTACCAATTCTGATTATTTCCAATGATACATTTTGTTCTTCATTTTGTTTCCTTAGGTTACTAGAGTCTCATTTTATTCTCATTCTATTGTTTTATCATATAATCCCACATCTCTTTTTTTTTTTTTGAGTTCATTTTTAATTAAGTTGAAATACAGTGTGAAATATTTGTAAGAATTTCCACATCTTTGGAAGGATTTATTTTCTGTTCAGTACACTTGGAATGCCCTTCATTAGTCGGCTTCTCAAGCTTTGTATATTCCTTGTATATACCCCACTTGGATTCATGCCACCCTCCTGGGGTTCTCTTGCTAACCCCTCAGGGTCTGGGGAAGTGCAGGGAAGCTTATTAGCATTGCTCAGTTCATTGTTCTGGAGCCTTCACTTCTAACAAAAGTACCTACCACAGGTTTCACATCTCCAATCCTAGCTTCTCCCTAGGTTTGTTGGTGCTAGTGAAAATAGTAGCATTTTTTTGGTATAGCTGTATGGGCTTGAGTCCTGGGAGAGGGTCAGGAACAAGCAGGTGCTGTCTTGGTTCTGCTTGGGAAGGAATCTTTGGTTTCTTCTCGTGGCCACTAGCTTTTACAGTTTGTCATGATGTAGTATGTTCTTTCCATGCTTAGTTGCTATAGGACAAAGCTCAGCAAACTAACACAGAGGCCAAATTTAGCCAATAACTGTTTTATAAATAACGTGTTATTGGCTCCAGCCATACCCATTCATTTACATATCGTCTGCAGCAATTTTCATGCTTCAGAGAGATGGTTGAGTGGTTGTAAAAGGACCAATTTTCTATCCACCGTTTAATAGGAAAAGTGTGCCAAAACCTATTGGAAGGTAATTTTATTTATCTTGCTGGCTTTTGACTACTTTTATTACTTTAGGGGTTAGAAGAGGGACATGTAGGGATCTTCCTTCATTATACTCATTTGACATAGAGGTTGCTATAATGCTGATTTTAAAATTTCATGGAATATAGAATAATCATTTTCTCTCGTATACCAAAATGCATGAAATATAAAAATGAGATTTGTTCAGTTTATTTGAGATAAGAATGTTTTTATCCACTGAGGCCCTGAGGTAACTGCTACCAATAAGTGAAAGTATTCACATTATTCCTCTTTAATATCTTTTCTTCCCTTTTTGTGAATAAGAGTAAAGCATTTGGTTAATTATAGTAGCTTGGAAGACAATTTTATTTTCTAACTTCCTTCTTTTGCACTTTTTTTAAAGGTATAAGCGGTTTAATGAGACTTTGAACAACATCGGGGAGAACGAAGGTGGTATTGATAAGTTTTCCAGAGGTTACGAATCATTTGGTGTCCACAGATGTGCCGATGGTGGTTTATACTGCAAGGAATGGGCCCCAGGGGCAGAAGGAGTTTTTCTTACCGGAGACTTCAGTAAGTGTTTGAGAGAATTAAAGTCCGCTGTACTATTTTATTTATTTACTTAAAACATAGATTTATTATATTTCATATATTTAACTATATGAAGATGAATGATTACACGTATCTGACTTTTCGGATAGAACCGAAGACTTTAAGTCTTCACTTGCACGCGGTACTGGTGTCTCTGCTGTAATGTGATACATGTGTTTCTGAAAAACTTTTATGTTCTGTAAAATCCTGTATCAGAAGTAACAAAGTTTATGAGAAGACTGCTCCAAATTTATTCCACTTTGTTATCAAGGCCTGACAAAATCAGTAACAATCTGGGTAAAAATAGTGGGGGAAGTTAAATCTCCACTAGCATTCACACCTGGTTAGCTGGCATTGTAGTTCTTGGGTGTTCTAGAGTCCAACTTTCTGTTTTTGAGACCTCATTAAAAGTAGACATCTAATCTAGGGGGTAAACTTCATCTCTGAGTTCTTTTTGTTTTCTTTTTCTTTATAATACAATCTCAGTTTTTTTTTTTAAACAAATACCATCTCAGCCTTGTTATTTGCACTGTTAATTTCATTAGACAACTGACCCTATGGAAAGCACAGTTGGGCTACAAGTCATGTGTCTAGTGGGAGGAGGGACCTATATGTAAATAACTATGATACATTTCCCTCAGTTTTATTCTAATGGTATAAATAAATTACTATAATAGTGACAAGGAAGAAATCTCAGTTTTGGAAGTAGAATAACAAAAAATAGGCTTTGGCAAAATATTCATAATATAAGGAAGTATCAGAATGATAATCATCCTTTAGTGCTCTGTGAGTGCTGGAGTATTTAAAATTTGATTTTACCAGATTCAAAGTCTGCATGTTATATATTCCATTTATATGACATTCTAGAAATGGGAAAGCTATAGAGGCAGAAAACAGACTTGTCAGGGTTTGGAGGTAGGAGTTGTGAGCTGATTACAGAGGAGCATGTAGACTTCTTGGGGTGATGAAAATACTTTATGTCCTAATTGTACTGCTTGTTACATGACTGCATACATTTGTCAAAATTTATAGACCTGTACTCATAAAAGAGTGAATTTAATTGCATGTAAATTATACTTTAAAGAAGCTGACTTTTAAAAAGTTTTGGTTTTATATATGTTGTCTAAAGTAGTATTGTCTAATAGAAATATAATGTAAGCCTCTTATGTAATTCAGAGCGTTTAGTAGCTATATTAAAAAAGCAAAGAGAGGACAGTTGAATGCATTTTAATAATGGTAAATTTTATTTAACCCCATATATAAAATATTTTAATGTAATGAATATAAAGTTTATTAATAGGGTATTTTTGTTCTTTTGTATTCTTTTAGCTCTAATATTTTTTGATTGGAAATACTCGATCCATATTTAGATTTAATAAAATTTATTTTTAAAAAATATTTATATTTTGAGAGAGATAGTACAAGCAGGAGAGGAGCAGAGAGAGAGGGGAACATAAGATCTGAAGCAGGCTCTGCACAAACAGCAGTGAGCCCAATGTGGGGCTCAAACCCATGGATTGTGAGATCTTGACCTGAACCAAAGTCAGATGCTTAACCAACTCAGCCACCTGGGCACCCCTTTAATAAAACTTTCAATTTAAGAATACATACCCAAGTGTTTTCAAACATAATTAAAAGTTCTAGTAACTGAATTGAATAATAATTTTACAATTATAATTTAATAAAGTAGTTAAAATTAAATAAAATTTAAAGTTCCGCTTTTCAGTTGTACCAACCTTATTTCAATGCTCGATAGGCCCATGTATCTATTAGCTGGTTCCCTCATCAGAAAACATAGGTCTAAGAACTTCCAGTTCCCCCAATTAATGATTTTTTAATTTATTTATTCATTTTTGAGAGACAGAGAGAGACAGTGTGAGCAGGAGAGGGTCAGAGAAAGAAAGGGAGACAGAATCTGAAGCCGGCTCCAGGCTCTGAGCTAGCTGTCAGCACAGAGCCCGACGCAGGGCTGGAACCCACCAATTGTGAGATCACGACCTGAGCTGAAGCTGGACGCTTAATGGACTGAGCCACCCAGGCACACCCCAGTTCCCCAAATTAGATGATGTAAGCTGCCTGTTTCTTGAGGGTTATTGAAAACCTCATGGAGAGTTTTGTGAAAGATCCTATGGTCTGCTGATTCAGATTAGTTTTGTTTGCCTGACGGTAATCATGAAATATATTTTGGAGATAAGAGACTCCTCACTGAAATTATTGTTAAAAAGTCCTTAGTACTTTTTTCTTAAGCAGAAACACGGTTTTTCCCCATCTTCTCTATACAACTGCCTCGACTAGGAGTTTGTTGGTAAAAGACCATTTAGACATTAACCTATTGTTAAGACTCTTTGGTATTCTATTTCATTACTTCTTTCATGGCCATTTATAAGATTGAGAAGTATTGACTGAGAATGTTAAAATTAAATTCTTACACAGACATACCAACACCAGTATAAGAACCTCAGTGAAACTTAGGCACTTGTATCAGTGCCACATATTTATGATTAAACCCACGGATTAGGCTTTAGAAATATAAAAATATAACTATATGAAAACTAGATTTGGGAACTATCATGTCTAAAACTGATTTATTGGAAGTTGTGCCTTATAAATATAGTTGGATCATATGTGCATTTGGATAATTGCATTTTAAAAGTTTATTTAGAATTTAATGCTTATATATTAAAAGTATAATAATTGAAAAAAAATTTTGTAAACAGAAAACTAAAAATTACCTTCTTCCTATTTTAATGTAAAAATGTCCTGTTAATTTTTTTTCCAATTCAAGTTGATTTTAAAAAACCCTTTGTGGTGTATCACATTATTTAAAATCTCTCCATATCTTTGGGATGCATTTGGTGAATTATTTTTATCAAACTATATTTATTTCGTGTTCAAGAGCACAAAGAACATCAGATTTAATCAATGAGCCTTTATTTTTACTGGAGAGATGGGAAAGCTGAGATAAATGAAATTGTGATTGAAAATAGGAAATGACAGTATGCTGGGAAAATTTAAATGACTGATCTATTTTCCTATCTATTGAAAGAACAGCTTTTCTGCCCAAAGTTGCAGCCTCAGGGTCTCTGTATATATGAGATCTCAAATTTCTCACTAAGGAGATTTGACTTTTTAAAGAAAGTTAGAGTAGAATCAAAATGTGGGGTTGATAATGCATGTAAAAAAATACTTCTGTGGAAAAATGTATATCTGAGTAGTGAGCATTAATTTGATATGACTGTGTAGAGCACAGAATATTGATGATAATGAGAACATAGCTGAGAATATACCCTTAAATAACTGAACTAACTATGCCTTTTTTAACATTAGGAATTCTATATTTTGTTTTTCCCTATTTACATTCTCTTTCTTTCTTTCTCTTTCGAAGAGTTGAGCAAGAAGAAAGTCATTTTTCTTGAGCTTTTGCCCAGGATCAAAAATAGGTTAACAATTTTCTTGTTATGTTTCTAACATATAAATTTGTACTAAACCAAAAGGAAAAGAAAATGTACATTAATTAGCTAAACATCTTTGTTAAAAATGTGTATGAAAATTAAAATGTTTTTGGTAGTTTTGCTGATCATATTAAAATGCTTTAGAAACATTTAAAATACATTTAAAAACATTTAACTGTAATTATGACTGTACTCTTATTTATCAGATGATGGGTTGACAAAGTAATAAACTCAAAAGGTCCTATAGAATTAATCTCCAACTATAATAACACTGATCAATTCTTAGAATTCTATTCCTTACTTTGTGATGTAATGTAACACAGTTAGCTTAACTTTCTGTATATGTACTTGAAATATCACCTTACAAAAGCCCAATTGCTTCTTTACCTATTGGCAGAGATTTAAAACGTAACATAATTTTGTTTATATTTTTATTGCAAAAGTATAAATATAATTTAAAACATTGCTTTTCTGTACCTTCTTCTTCTCTCAACCCCCAAAGATAACATAATACAGATCTTTAGACACCAGCAACAAAAACTTTATTTCTACTAATGGTTAAATTGACTGTTACTTATATTTAGCTGAAAAGGAAAATTTTAATTTAGTTTTTATCTGAATGACTAGACATTTGTGGTGTTTTTTCAGAAGGATTTAAAATTAAAGAATGCCTAGACTTAAATTCTATATTATGAAAAATTACATCTGTAATCAAAATACTTTACCGCACTATGATGTCTTTCTCCTCTTCTGATCATTTTAGAAATGTACTGCACTAAATGGTTTTATTTTTTGTGTGTGCTTCCTCAAAATATTGCTGATAAATAATTTATTGTTCTGGTGTATGTTTTTTTCCAACTGACTTGATATTTTTGTACAACTGCTTAGAGTAGTCAAATACAAATGATCTTTAAGAAAGAAATTGCCCAGAATTGGTATGGAAAAAAAAAAGTTTGAACTCATAATTGAGCTCTTGAAACATGGTTCTACCTTTGACTCGGTAGGGGTAAAGCGATGCTGTTTGTCTTACCTGCTTAAACTGAGTTGTGATAGATACTAACTAGATTGTAAATATGAAAACATTTTATACCTTATTCAGTGCAATGGAAATATTAATTGATGAGATTGAAAAAAACTCCCATTTGTAATGGTCTTTTTTTTCTTCTTAAAGAAATTACTACTAATTTCAAATGGCAGTTAACTCTTGCAAGAGTCAAATGACTTAGTCTCTGTTTTGCCTAAACCAAAACAGATCTAGCTTTTGCCATCCACATTTTTAAAACTTGGAAAGCAACTTCACTTTAAGTATATTATACATATTTTTCTTTATTTGAGAGAAAGTGAAACAATCATCTCTCCCTCTCAGTCATTTTTTTACAAACCAGCTTTTTAAGCAGCTGCAGCAGCAGCCCAAGGCAGTGGATGTATAATGGCATTCATCAAGATTGGAGTCTTAACACCCAAAAAGTATTTCTGGGCAAGCCAGAAACTACTTTAAAGGTTGAGGATGAATTTCTAAAACTTTGAATCATCTTCAATACAGCAAAGATTCATTCTTTAGAAAATTAAATGTGATTTAAAATATACTTGGAGTTTCGGAACCAAGCCTGGTTTATTGCAGGTTGCTAAATAATTGAAGAAAACTAGGTGCTTTCCAGTCGCTAGATGATAATAAGCAGAGAAAAAGGCAGTAAACTACCTATGTCAATATAAAATAATTGGGTTCCACTTGCTATAACTGAAAACATTTCATTTAAAATTACTAAGTCTGGGAGCTATGCACTTTTCAAATAACCTAAATGTCTATCACTGATAGACTTAAAAAAAAAAAAAAGAAAAAGAAAAAAAACCACCCTGAGTCTTATGCCTGTAGAATAAAGGAAGCATAGATATTTTTGCAGAGTAGGAAGGATGTTAGGAGAATTTTACCTGTTTCCTGGACAAAATTTATCTATAATTTTGTTTTCAGTTATACAATTGCCCGGAAGTTTATATCATCACAAAAAGCCTTTGTATTTCTTAATCCCACATCTTATGAAACCGCGTTTTCTACTCAAAGTGTACTCTGTGGATCAGTGTGGTTCCATACACTAATTGTCTTACAATCATGTATTGCCAGAAATTGGGATTGTATGCATTCAGAAACTTTAATAGCAGTTTTTTTTCCCCCTGGTGAATCAGATAATGATAATACAAAAATTGGCATTAAATTTTGAAAGTCTTTCTTCTTCTAATTTTCTAATAATATATTATTACATTTTACATAGGATTTGGTCTGTAATAGATTGGAAAAAATAAGTAACTGATCCATAATCACAGGTAGTTAGAGAATAATTGATCTGAAAATTAGTGATTATTTATTGGTGTATAAGCCTTTATGGTTGGAAGGTATACTTGTCCTTTGTGTTCTTTTCCTTCAGATAAATCTGTTAGTCAGCTTTCACTGTAGTGTGCCATGTTACACAGAAACTCTTAAAGCTTTGCAACAACAAAGTCTACAATTATCTGCTGTGGTTCAGTCCTATGGGTCAGATTCTTCCCAGGATCAAGGGTTCTGGAGCAGCGCCTGTGTGGGACATGCTAAGCTTCTGACAGAAAGAAAGAGCAATGAAGGAAACCTGTTAGGACTTTCAGAGCTTCAGCTTAGAAGTGACAAATGTGATTTGCACTTCCATTTCATTAACCAAATAATTTGGCCAAGCCTTATGTCAGTAGGGCATGGAAGCAGAATCTTCTATGTATGGAAGCTCATGAAAATTTGGGAATAATAGTATAAATGACCCTCAATGCAAAAAATGCATCATGGCAAAAAATATGTCATGGCAAATCACATACATGGCAAAAGGTGGCAACTATGAGGTAGAACTGGAAGACTTTAGGACTATTAATCAATTCAGCACCGATGCTGAGAATTGGCCTCTTCAACATATGGAAACTTAAAGTAACTAATCAGCCAAGGCTTTTTGTAGGAAGTTATAAGGAATTTCTCTAGCTTTCCAACCTGATGTTGATACTTTCACCCCTTTGATCAGTTTTCACGGATAGATTGTTTGTTTTCAACAGAGTAGTGGTTTACTTAGCTAATGTCTACTTACCAAACATACTGAATTTGCTTCTACTTGACAGGCTCACCATAAATGATACCAACAACTTTCCTCAGGATACTGAGCACACATGGACAGTAAGCTATAGTCTATACATGTATGCACTTCTGCTCCTGCCAGTTACCTTGAGTGCTTATTAGCCAGTTTTCCAGCCCATTCAAATCCTGTGAATGCCAATTCTTCTCATAATAATTCTACAATATAACATTATCTAAAGAGATGAACTACAACTGTGACAGCAAAGAAAATTCTTCAGTGTTGGGGAAATCTCAGCAAGAAGTTGGAAAAAAATGATTCCGAATTGAGTATGCCCAAGCGAACTGTGAGACCATGATAAAAATCTAACAATTCACATGCAGATTACTCTGTGTGTACCTTTTAGCTTTCTTTCCATTATGATCCAAAGGGAATTGGAAATATAAATGTTGCATTGTAGGTTTAGGTTCATATAAGAAAGATACTAAAACTCCTAATCAGAGGACCTTTACTCTTATATCAGAAATGCCTTTTCTCTTACATGAGGTGAAAATTTATATTTCTATTTTAAGTTAAAGCAAATTTTTTACTGTTTGTGTATATGTATGTGTGTGTACATATATATATATATGCACATATATTCTATATGCATATTTTCTCATTCTCTGCTTTAACCGTTATTTTCAATATATGTACCATTTTCTGCCCCAATTGTGCTGGATAAGAGAGCTCTGTTATAATGTCTAATGGGATTATTTTTATAGGGAAGTATCCTTGCCTCTTGGGATTTTAGGAGATTGCTGTTAGGACCTTAATGCTAGAAGGCAGATTTCGAACTTGGTGACATAAATGATAATTTTCTAGCCTTGTGTTGCTTCTTCATAAATAGCCAGTTAAAAGTTTATGGTGTTTGGATTTTACAATACTTTTTGTTAGGTTTCAGTTTTGGTGTTTCCCTTGCAGTTAATATTTGTAAAATTACTTGGTTTATGGTTGTTCTTCAGCATTTGTCTTTTGAAGTTTTTACAGTTTTATCCATTAAAATGACATTATTAAACACACCACTTACACAAAGAATTAATATTATTCTTTTATCAAGTTAGATGTTTCCTTAAAGAAGTGCTATTTTGGTTTTTAAATAGTCCCATGTGGCCTTAAGTACAACTGATGATAATATCTATAAACATCTCTGTCTCTTGATCAGATGAAACTATTCATTTTATGTTCAAATTGTATTATTCTAAGAAGCTGTCACTTATGATAGACATTTTAGGCAATTCCAATTTAACTTGTGATTTTTTTATGCCACACATAACATACCTGAATATCGTTTTGCCTGGTAGAGAGGTTTACAGGAATGTAGTAAATCTGTAAACGATGTATAGCACTGTTTGTTTTGCTTATCCAGACCCCCACACAGGTCAACTGAGAATCACTGATTAGTCCTGAAGCTTTGTCTTTTGTATTTTGTCAGGCTTTGAATATGTAGCTCTCTCCTCGTATCCTTTCCATCTTTTTTCCTGCGACGACTAGCTTGTATTCTTTACATTTTCAATTTCTGTTCAACTATTTTTTTTTATTAAAAAAAACTGGTATGTTCAAGCTTGAATAGATCTTGAAAAAATATAAAAAGGAAAACTTTGGTTCTTTATTGCTTGGCAGTCCCTCATGTGAAACTGTGAAAATATTAATTTTAATTAAAAATTAATGTTTATTTATTTCTGAGAGAGAGAGAGACAGAGCGAGCAAGAGTGACCACAAACAGGAGAGGGGCAGAGAGAGAGAGGGAGACAGAATCTGAAGCAGGCTTCAGACTTTGAGCTCTCAGCAGAGAACCTTGGGTGGGGGCTCGAACTCATGATCTGCAGATCATGACCTGAGCCAAAGTCAGAATCTTAACCAACTGATACACCCAGGCATTCTTATTAATTTTAATTTTGACTGCCAGAGGCCATTCTCTCATGATAGGTTCCTGAAAAAGTCACTTAGCCATCTTAGTTACTTATAACTCAGTGGCAGAAGTACCTCAGATGCATTATTTAGAAATTAGGAACCTGAAAATAACACTACATTTTTTTCAGCAAATGTTCAATGCCCTTGGATAGTGATACAGTTGTGCAATGTCACTGCCCAACCATGGAGACGAAATGACTTTTGACTAAAATTTTGTAGGCTTATTTCATACTCCTACTTCTTATTTATTTTCTTTCATTATTATTTTTTTAACATTTTATTTCATGGTGTCTTCTTCAATCTCTTTCATAAGTTTTCTATAGTTTTCATCATATAGGTCTTTTACATCCTTGGTTAGATTTTCTCCTACGTATTTTATGGTTTTTTGTGCAGTTGTGAATGGGATCAGTTTCTTGATTTCTCATTCCACTGCTTCATTATTGGTGCATAGGAATGCAACTGATTTCTGTACATTGATTTTGTACCCTGCAACTTTACTGAATTCATGGATCAGTTCTAGAAAGGCTTCTGGTGGAGTCTGCCAGGTTTTCCATGTAGAGTATCATGTTATCTGTGAAAAGTGAAAGTTTGACTTCTTCTTTGCCAATTCTGATGCGTTTTATTTCCTTTTGTTGTCTGATTGCTGATGCTAGGACTTCCAGCACTGTGTTAAACAACAATGGTGAGACTGGACACCCCGTTGTGTTCCTGATCTCAGGGGGAAAGCTCTCAGTTTTTCTCCATTGAGGATGATATTAGCTGTAGGCTTTTCATAAACTGCTTTTATAATGTTTAGGTAAGTTCCTTCTATTCTGACTTTCTCAAGGGTTTTTTTTTTTTTTTT
>NC_043704.1:35220262-35224676 GCF_006229205.1 Suricata suricatta | reverse complement strand
CTGCTCTGGAAAACAGTGTGGAGGTTCCTCAAAAAACTATCAGTAGAACTCCCCTATGACCCAGCAATAGCACTGCTAGGGATTTACCTAAGAGATACAGAAGTGCTGATGCATAGGAGCACATGTACCCCAATGTTCATAGCAGCACTGTCAACAATAGCCAAATCATGGAAAGAGCCTAAATATCCATTACCTGATGAATGAATCAAGATGTGGTGTATATATATATATATATACACATATATACATATATATGTATATATATATACATATGCATATATATACATATATATGTATATATATATATATACATATATATACATATACACATACAATGGAGTACTACATGGCAATGAGAAAGAATGAAATACGGCCATTCGTAGCAAGGTGGATGGCCTCAAGGGTGTCATGCTAAGCGAAATAAGTCAGGTGGAGAAGGACAGATATCATATATTTGCACTCATAGGTCTAACAGGAGAACAGGAGAAACCTAATGGAGGACCAGGGGGAGCGGAAGAGGGAAAGAGATTCAGGGAGAGAGAGGGATGCAAAACCTGAGAGACTGTTGAATACTGAACACAAACTGAAGGTTGAAGTGTGGGGCAGAGGGGGAAAAGAGGTGGTGGTAATGGAGGAGGGCACTTGTGGGGAAGAACACTGGGTGCTTTATGGAAACCAATTTGACAATAAACTATTAAACATTTTAAAAGTTGAGCTATAATTCACATATCATAAAATTTACCATTTCAAAGTAAATACTTCAGTGGTTTTTGGTATCCTTATTAGGTTGTGTAACTATTATCACTGTCTGATTCCAGAACATTTCTTTCACACTAAACAGAGACATCTAACTGTTAAGAGTTAGTCCCAAATATTCCCCCCGTGCATTTTCTGGCAACTACTTAATCTCTTTTCTTCCTCTGTGGTTTTGCCTGTGTCAGACATTTCCTATAAATGGAATCCTACAACATGTGGCCTTTTCTTTCTACCCTCTTTCATTAGCATAATGTTTTCAAAGATCATTTATTTTGCAGCATGTAACAGTCCTTTGTTCCTTTTTGTGGCTGAATAATATTCTACTGAAGAGATACATCATATTTTGTTTATCCTTTCCTTGGTGGTAGGACACTTGAGTGCTTTCTACTCTTCAGCTATTGTGAATAATGCTTTTATGAACATTTGTGCATAAGATTTTATATGTATATGTGCTTTCAATTCTCTTGATTTGCCTTGGATATTGATGTTGTTACCAAATTCACATATTTTACTGTGCCTTGATTATTTCCCAAAGATCCTTTCCTCTACCCTGCTCTGCACCACACTTCCCCAGCTCTGTTGGCCTCTGCTTCTGTTGAGTTGGCTTAGTGGGAGATACTAATGGATAGCTTGAGGGTGAGAGGAGGGAGAAGCCAAGGAATTCCCCCCGCCACCCCATTTCCTTGTCTACACCTCTATTTAATTTTTTAAATGTTTTTTATTTATTTTTGAGAGACAGAGAAAGACAGCAGGAGCAGGGGAGGGTCAGAGTGAGAGGGAGACAGAGAATCTGAAGCAGGGTCCAGGCTCTGAGCTAGCTGTCAGCACAGAGCCTGACGTGGGGCTCAAACCCATGAACCATGAGTTCATGACCTGAGCCATAGTCAGACGCTCAACTGACTGAGCCACCCAGGTACCCCTACACCTCTATTTAAAGTGAGGCTGGCTGTTTCTCATGCAGCAGGTGTGCTTTGTGGTTCTTGTTGCTTTTTTATCCTGAGCTCAGCTCTTGGCAGGTAGGCTTACCTTATTGCCACCTTCTGTTGGATGGCGCTGGCTTCTGAGTTCCAGTAATCCTGCCTCTCCCTTAGGGGTGTTACCAGATTCCTGTTACTGCTCATCTGTTTGAATTCTTATCTCCTCGGAACTGTGTAACCAGTGCCCTGTATTAAGGCCCTGTCTTGGAAATTGGTAGTGTGGTTTACACTCTGGCCTCTCTTTGCTGGAATAATATTTCTCTTCCCTAAGGCCTGCTGAGTTATGCAAATATACAGTACACCTTTCGCATTGTATCTTAGGTATTTTAAAGTAGTCCAAGGCTCAGTACAATGGCTTTATTTCTGTTAAAGTGTTTCCAGTAATTTTTTTGAAAGTTAAGTTACTGGGGTACCTGGGTAGTCCTGTCATTTCAGCATCTGACTTCAGCTCAGGTCATGATCTCACAGCTCATGAGTTCAAACCCTGCATTGGGCTCTTTGCTGTCAATATGGAGCCCACTTAGGATCCTCTGTCTCCTTCCCTTTCTGCCCCTCCTCTGCTTCTATTCCTTCCCTTTCAAAAGTAAACATTTTTTTTAAAGTAAAGTTTACCAACTTTGTAAAGTTTTAAGTCTTTTTGTGATAAAGAGATATGTATTACAGAATTTCAGTTATTCAAAGTTCTAGAAAACTCAGCAATGAGCGGTATTATTATATTCTTTCTCTGTATTGTAGCAAATTAGTTATGTTTTATTTAAAAAAATTTAAATATTTATTTTGAGAGAGAGAGAACGAGCACAAACAGGGGAAGGGGAGAGAAAGAGAAGGGGAAACAGAATCGGAAGCAGGCTCCATGCTTTCAGTATAGAGCTGGAAATGAGCTCAAAATCATTAACCATGAGATCATGACCCGAGCCAAAGTCAGACACTTAACCAACTGACCCACCCACGTGCCCCAGTTATGCTTTATTTTAAATAGGATTTTTATGTTTTCTCTACTAGAGATCAATTTCATCTTCATCATGCTTTGTTAAGTCTAAAACAACTTTTCCTGGTATATGGTCCGTATATCACTTGAAGCAGAATAAACTGAGTGTTGGTAAAATGAAGATTCCAGGGTAAATAACAAATCTAATGAGTCACAATTTTAGGGTAGATTTTAATTTTGAGGATTTGTATCATTTATATGCTAGTGGCTATTGTAATATTTTATATTCTTTCTTTTTATCTCTTCCTCTCTATCTTCATTGGAAAGTCACAGAAATATATTTTCCTAGCACAGTATAGGCAATGTGCAACCTAAAAGCAGACCTATATGTTTTTATTTAGGAAAATTTTCTAGAAGGAGGGATAAATGCATGTCTCCTAGGAAAGAATCAGATGGGCATGTCTTTTACAGTGGAAAGTAGAGAACGATGAAACAATTATTTCAGATTCGTGGGATGGAGGAAATTTAGTTGTTATTCATTGGTATCTAGGCAGAGCTGAGACATTTGCAGATAGGTAGAGATACAGAAAGTTTATTCTCAAAGCATTCTTTCTTAGGAGATTATGTATAGACACCTGCAAAACGAGGGAATAAATCAAGAAAGAGGAAGATATGCGGTGCAGAACAAGTGTCTCAGGTTTAGGAAAGTAAAGTGGAAAGAAAAGTTGTCATTGAAAACAGGCAATTAGCAAGGGACCAGGTGGAGAAGACCCCATGATATTCCCTGTGAAGAGGTTCCCTGAGAGGGAAAATGGTAGAATGGAGAAACCATCTGGGAACTTAGAAAATTTTAGGATATAATTCCAGGCTTTCAGTAGAAGAAAAAAGTGAGGCTCAATTTAAACATGATGCTGGAAAGAGTCTTTAGGCAGATGTTAAGGATTGAATTTTTGTGTGTCTTTCCCCCTCCCCCCATTTATGCATTGAAGCCCTAACCCACCTCCAGTATGATGGCATTTGAAGGTGAGGTCTCTGGGAAGTAATTTGATTTAGATGTGATCATGAGGACCCAATGATGGGATTAGTGCCCTTAAAATAAGAGCAAGAAGGACCAGGGTGCTCTCTCTGACTTTGTCCCATGTGAAGACACAGTGAGAAGGTGGCAGTCTACAAGCCAGGAAGAGGGTGCTCACCAGGAACCACCTTTTCTGGCACTTTGATTCTAAACTTTTCAGACCTCACAACCACGAGATATAAATGTCTGTTGTTTAAGCCACCCATTGCATATGGCAACCCAGATAGACTAACAGAGTCCTACATGGTCATGTTATGGGACTGTAGATGAGCCTAGTTTTCTACTTCGCTCTGCAATGAACAATATTTACTATAATATAAGAAACGTTCATTAGTTTTTAACTTTTGAATTAACTTATAGATATTGCTAAACTATCAATGTTTAATTGTTTCTGTAATAATAATGCAAGATTTAGGAAGATGTTTTTAAAAGGCTATATTTTTAAAAGGCTATTGTTATATGAGTAATCATGTCCATGCAATTAAAAATTACTCATTAATCCACTTATCAAGAAGATGTGGTATATATACACAATGGAGTACTACATGGCAATGAGAAAGAATGAAATATGGCCATTTGTAGGAAAGTGGATGGACCTTGAGGGTGTCATGCTTAGCGAAATAAGTCAGGCAAAGAAGGACAGATACCATATGTTTGCACTCATAGGTCTAACAGGAA
>NC_043704.1:35210672-35220162 GCF_006229205.1 Suricata suricatta | reverse complement strand
GGGGGGGGGGGGGAGAAAAGGGAGAGAGAGAATCCCAAGCATACTTTGCACTGTCAGCACAGATCCAACATGGGGCTAGTTCCCCAACCGTGAGATTAAGACCTGAGCTGAAATCAAGAGTTAACTCTCAACCGACTGAGCTGCCCAGGTGCTTGAAACTTTATTTCTTAATCTACTGAAAAGCAAACAATGAACTTTGTAGCAATTTATCAAAGTCTTCTAAAATATTGTAAAATAATGTATATACTATTACCAGTACATCTAAAATCTGGGCACGTAAAATCCAAGTTTTCTTTTTTTTTTCCCAGAAATTACAGAATATAATTCTAAAATAAGGTACTCAACTTTGTTAACATTGTAGAATCTCCCAAATCATACTCTAATTCACTAAATATACAGTTGTATGTGAGTATACAGTGATTTCTTTAAAGTAGGTTTCTTAAAAAAAAAAAAGATATCTGCTAGAGTTCTTTAAGTTAGGGTCTGGAATTTAAATTCAACAATTTCACCTTCCTCTTTCCCTACTTTCCTTCCCCTTAAGTAGCAGTATTTATTGAGCATCTTTTATACGCCAGACACTGTGCTAAGTAGTGGAAATCCACCAATGCAAAACAGGAAACATAACCTCATCTTTTTAACTAACAATAATTATGTAAGGTCACCTAGTCATAAAATTAAATTGAAATTTTGATATTATTTTAACATAGTATTTTCTAAAGATATTTAGAAAATAAAGAATTATATAAAGATTTCTTCCTATGTACTTTCTAAAGTTGAAACAGCTTTTAGAATATAATTTAGTAATAAATAGGGGCGCCTGGGTGGCTCAGTCGGTTAAGCCTCCGACTTCGGCTCAGGTCAGATCTCACATTCGTGGGTTCGAGCCCCACGTCAGGCTCTGTGCTGACGGCTAGCTCAGAGCCTGGAGCCTGCTTCCGGTTCTATGGCTCCTTCTCTCTCTGCCCCTTCCCCTCTTCATGCTCTGTCTCTCTCTGTATCAAAAATAAATAAAACATTAAAAAATTTTTAATTTAGTAATAAATAATGTACTCTTTCATGATAGTGACTATTTTTAAGGATTTATTTTATTGCTTATTTATTTTGGTGATATTTTGTGTGTGTATTTTTAAACCAAAAGTATGAAAATGAAACTTTTGAGGTATATTTCCAGAGAATCTGTAATTGATTTAAATGATACATGAGACATTTTTTGTCAAACTGAAGTGAGCTAGAAAAAATCTCTTAGAATAGCTGTATTTAGATTTTAATGAAACTAGGCAGAAAGGAGACTAAAGTGAATTTCCTTTTTAGTCTTTTAAATGAAAAAGTGCATCATTTGTCCTATATATCTTATTCATCATCAGTCATAGCAAAGCATTCATTCCCATGAGAGAGATAATGGATTCAGAGAGCTGAGAGGAATGGAAGATTGTCATTCAATGCAGATGAGTTTTAGTAATATTTTTATCATGAGAAATTGGGTGGCAGAACCTTAAGATTTGGAATTAAGTTGCCATAGATATATTTAATTAAAAGTAGATTGCTTTAACCTTTCTTTAAGTTAGAAATAGGTTTAAAATCTTAAATTAAATTTATGGTTAGTTTGTATTTAACTTGTATTCGGGACTTGCTTTAAATAGGGATTCTTTATAAAGTTTAGCCCCAAAAAGGTACATTTTAATTGAACTATTACAGTGAACACATAAAGAAAGTTTCTGAAAGGATGTTAGAACTTGGTATATTGGATCAAAGTACGGTTTACTTTTCTGCTGATGGAGAAAGTAACCAAGCTCATCAAACCAAACTAAAAACTGAGACCGAAAGGGGGCTCTGTCTCCCGAAACCTCCTAGCACTTCATCAACACATCTCCTTAATCAGCATAAATTATATTTCCTAGTGTTTTATTGTTATCACCTGATGGGTGGGTTTCTCATTCATAATACTGTTCAGTGAATACTTTTCTAAAAGTTAAAGTATTGAAGAATGAAGTTGCCAAAGTAGAAAAGCAATTGAGCAGATATGTGTGTATGTACACATGTTCATATTTATACATGTATGTATACATATATATGTGTCAGATTTACAATTTTGATATTATAGAATCAGTTTTAGGTTAATTAGAGGAAATTAGTTCCCCCAAGCTCATTCTGTAGTCTTATCTGGTTGTGCATTCTTAGTTCAAAGAATTAGGAAAAAAAAATAAGTTAAATAAAGATGAATGTGTAGTCAGCTACTAATCTCCACCATACCTCCCAGCCCTGGAAATATATCCTCTTGTTTCAGGACATTGTTTACCCCCATGTTCTGAGCAGGCAGTGAGGTGTGGACTATGTTTAGGGCCATGCCAGTTCTCTCTCCTGAGAAAAGCCAGAGGAGTAGAGATGGGGGACAGAACTGACACCAATTGCTGCAGCTCTGGTCTGTCACCAGGCGTGTGATTCCTGTCAATCAACTTTTTTCTAAAGATTACAAAGTCAGAAGAGGGGCATTATCTTAGATCTACTGAGATGCTTTATAACTTTATTCTTCCTGCGAATGAAAACTTTTTTAAATAGCTAGGTCATGCTGACTGGCACAAAAGTCTCTCAGATTAATTGTATGTATTAAATCAAAATAAACCCTGTCAAAAGGTAAGTCTATTCAGCGTAACTTTCATTTCTTTTTTAAAGGAAACGCTTCTATAGAAAATAGTCCATATTTGTTCTCCTTTTTCCTCCTCTCCACAGGGTGAGGTAATCACAAACTGCAATCTCCTCTAAATATACCATTATTACCCAGAAGGTAATTGCAACATTATATAGTTGTTAATCTTTTCTCAATGAAGATCGAGATTCATTCACTCGCAGAGGCTTAGTAACAAAGCTTGGCCATGTGAGGAATACAGAAAATGGGGAGTTCATTGTTGTCACAAGCATATAGATTATCCCCATCTAGACTTAATTTTTTTTCACACCTTCATCATCAGCCATGTGAGAAGAGCCTGTTATGTACAGTGCTGTATAGCAAGTAAGATCAGATGAAAATGTGTATGTTAGAGCTCTTAGCATAGTGTCTGACATCTTGTACATTCACAGTAAATATTTCTTCACTAACTCATATTTGTCCTTGCCTGGAATGTTCCAATTTAAATGGAGAATATGAACATTATTGTTTAGTTTGTCCAACCATGCCCTTGCCGGGATACATTTTGAAGCTGTGGACTCTCTTTCTAGACTCACTGGTGGTGGTAGTGATGGTAAGGAATGCATAACAGTTCTTTTCTATGGAATAAGGAGACTGTGCCTGGTAAAATCTACTCTTAGGTTTCTCCAGAATAATTCCTATCCTATGGAATTTGGATTCATCCCTTCACCAAATGTTTCAGTATTTTTCTTGGAAGTCTTTGGAACAATATTGTTGAAAATAGAATGATGGAAAGCTTACAGTTAGGGGTACAAGGATGATGAAGACAAGAGAGAAGAAATAGCAATAGGAAAATGAGAAGAGTGACCTACCATAACACAGAAAGAGAAGAGGGTTTTCAAGGAAGAGATGGATATATACAGTATTATTGTATTATCTTCATAATATCTAAAATGTAGTGAACATTTAACTGTGTAATGAGTGCTTAACAAAGACTTTCACTAAATCTTCTCCATAGCCCATCGAGGTTGATACTATTACTGTTCTCGAAGTCCAGATGAGTACACTGAGACTTAGACTATGAAACTTTCACCAGCTACCCTAGTTGTCCGTCGTTTTGTTTCTATGCTGTAATCACTGAACTGGAGAAGGGTTGAGGACCATGACCTTTAAGGAAAGTGAATTCCATTTGCAGCTTTTCTTTGTAGTGTAGGAAGTGTTGCTTAACAGAGGTTGTTCCTATATTTTACAGACATGGACATTCAAATTCAAGAAGTTATATAATCTGCCCAAAGTCACATATGCAGTAAATAGTAATGGAAAGGTATATCTACCAGTATTCTACCCATATCATTCTATTAAGGCTCCCAGTTTCATACTTTTAAATTACATATAACTCCTGTGATGTACCTCTGAAGTTTATGTTTATATCTCTAGAAGGTGATTTATACCTTTGAGATAATTTTACATATAAACTTTAAGATATCCATGTTGAGTGTATGAGTGTGTGTGTGTGTGTGCTTTGTGTGTGTTTGACATTATATACATATATATATTATAATAGATAAATAATTAGTTTACGTTCTTTACCTTTGAGTTTTGAGACAAGAAAATCCAAAGATGATGGACTTGAAAGAGAATTCATATTAATTTATTTTCAAAGTATTTGAGGACTCTACCTTTACATCATTAAGATCACTTTCATTTTTAACCTTTGGCTACCACTTTTCAAATCTAAACTTCTTTGGCTTTATCTTTCACATACAGTTTCACTGGATTTTTTCTAATTGCATGAATTTTACCTTTCAAGGTGATTTTGAAATTAACTTTTAAGGAAGTTTTAAGAAATTCTGTTTGTTGGTTCAGGTACCTGGGTGGCTCAATTGGTTAAGTGCTCAACTCTTGATGTTGGCTCAGCTCCGAATCTCATGGTTTGTAAGATTGAGCCCCATGTCAGGCTCTATGTTGACAGTGCAAACCCTGCCTAGGATTCTCTCTCCTTCTCTCTCTGCCCCTCCTCTACCTTCTCTTTTTCTAAAATAAATAATTAAAAAGTAAAAAAAAAAAAAGAAAAAGAAAAAAAAAGAAATGTTTGCTGGATGATGGGATCTGATGATTAATTGAATATGGTGGGTGAGGGAAAGGTGGAAATCAAGTTATAGAACATAACAGTCAATATTATGTCATTTATTTTAAGACACACACAAGCATATACAACACACACAGCCTTTTGTTCCCAAAATAAAAATATTGTATAAGTATATATGTATGAAGTATGTATGAATGTACTGAATGTGTGTGTGTGTGTGTGTGTGTGTGTGTGTGTGTGTGTGTGTGTGAAGTAGATACTGAAGAAGAACCACCTGACTTTTGAGTGTTCTAAGGAGAAGAGGAAGTCTTTGGTAGGTGATCAGCTGAGTTATTTTAGTTGGACTTAATCACACAAACAACTATTATAGTGGCTAGTACAGGAAAACAGGACAATAAAGAAAATCAGAGATGATTCTTATAGATGAATCTCATAGATTTAATCATAGGTGATTAAAAAACAGTTGCATCTTTTAAAATTATGGTCATATGAAGATATTCAGTTAGGATAAGTAGTAATGACTAAAAAATGAATTATTAGCCAACATTTAGTACATATTTTAAGATGAACAGTATCACTCTTGTAGATTTATTTTTTTTTTAATTTTTTTAATGCTTTTTATTTATTTTTGAGAGACAGAGAGAGACAGCTGGAGCAGGGGAGGGTCAGAGAGAGAGGGAGATACAGAATCTGAAACAGGCCCCAGGCTCTGAGCTAGCTGTCAGCACAGAGCCCAACGTGGGGCTCGAACCCACGAACCGTGAGATCTGACCTGAGCCGAAGCCGGATGGTTAACCGACTGAGCCACCCAGGCGCCCCACACTCTTGTAGATTTAAAAATGCACGTTAAATGTAATGATAAAATACTGATTAGTTTTGGTAACTATTTATTTAATGCACATATTGATTTTCTTCTATGTTCCTGATCCGCTGCTAGAGCTGGTGGGGTCTCTATGTTATTATTTTTTGGTTGCTCTTTCTGTATCTAGCTCTTATTGTCTTACTTGATTGATAGTGCTACATTGGAGATCTAGTTCATTCATTTCTTAGGCAACCTACTTAATAAGAGAAATTTGGAGAGAAAACATGCACCTAAAGTTAGGATGAAAGTATGCACACATGACCTCCATTGATATTGAGTGTCCACCTAGTATCAGAGAACTGGAGTCCACATAGTTTCAGGTAGGACTGTTGTCTCCATAAATGAGGAGATCTCTTTACTGTGAATAGAGACCAGGGGCAGGCACAGAGAAAGCAGATAGTTTCTCTATCCGATTCAAAGGATTTGTACAGTGGACAAATCACCAGTAGTCAAGAGAGGCTGGATGGAGCTTACTCTGTTAAAAAAAAATAATAAGGGGTATGTGTGGTCGCCTAGCCCTCCAGTGATGGGGAGAGTGTTATGGGATAAGAAGGCAGAGCCTTGCAGACTCTGTTAGGAGGTAGTTAAAAGTGACAGAAACATTTTAATGATTTTGTTTCAAATTTTAGAGTTTTTGAGTCTGATCAGTAGAGTAGTTAAGAAAAACATGATTATTCACTTTGTTTGACTTTAGATAAATGGCCATTAAATTAGAAGCCAGAAAACCTGGTAAGAGTAAGTGGTTTCAATGTGCTTTATTTTAATGGAATTGCCTTAATGGAAGTCAGATTTATTCTTGAACATGTTAAACCTCCATATAACTTGCCAGTATTTTCCTGAAATTGGCTCTCTGATTTCTGAAATGGGAGTGAGGAAAGATGTGAAAATTGATGGCCTCAAGCTTTTTAAAATCCAAATTGAAACTTGTACTACAAAGAAGGAAGTTTAACCTGAGAGTTTATGCCTATATCAGCATGACACAGAGCAGCAATTGAAGTTTTCTTACACCCCACAGATCTAATAAACACATTGGTTCATTTAAAAGTGATTCAATTTTCTTGGATTTGGGATTTCAGAAAAGAAGGAGCATAGTCTAATGAATTATGTGTCGTGTGTGTTATAAATGTAGATATCACACATAGAGGTCTCTTTGTGTGTAGATGGGGATAATTAGGCATTTTGTGAATCTTTAGATTAACAGCCTATTGAACATTTTAGAAAATCAGCTTTGAGTGGTGATACTTTTTTTAAAGTAAGCTCTACACCGCACATGGGCTTGAGCTCACAACCCTGAAATCAAGAGCTACATGCTGTGCTGAACGAGCCAGCCAGGTGCCCCTTCAGTGGCGATATTTAATTGTATATTTTAGATTAACTATATATTTATGTATTTTATATGTAATACATTTTACAACTTATAGTTTTGTGACTTTTCACTTTATATATTTTATGCAATTACTACAATTTAAATATTACCACTTATAAAAAGATGATCTGAAGTATGTTTATATATTATATAAAAATACACATATTTTTAGAGTTTAGAACATAAAGAAATCAAGATCTATCTTCAAATACAACTAAATACATTCATGTTTCTTTTATTAATACAATTTAGCTTATAAGTTAATTCTACATAATTTAGTTAGTGATACCTATTAATTGAAAAGACTAATAAGAAGGAATTACTTAGATATTTGTGCTTCCTAATCATTTATATTTCTTGCTAAATATAGAGATGACTTTTTATAATCTAAGTGTACAATGAAGTCTTATTAAAGGAATACTGTTTATGTTTACTTGTAAAACTAAAAAAAATGATTTTTTTGTTGTTGTTAATTCTGCTCTTTACTGAATTTCCAGTTGCCCAGTTTTCTTATAAATTTAATTCAGCATAAAAAGTTGAAATTTATTCTTTCATTAATGAATTGTTGAGTTACTATGTGGGACGTACTGTGCTAGGTACTGGCATAGAAAGATGGGTAGAACTTGAGCCCAACCTTTAGGTAGCTTATAGTAAAAAACAAATCAGCATATACACATGTAAAATAAGCACTGTAATAGTTACACATTTAGGCTATTTGTGGGTTGTTCAGAGGGGTAATGCTCGCTCTTCCTAGGTGCCCAAGTCAGCTGTGGCCATAGGAATGCCGTGTAACACACTATCCCAAACTCACTATGTAACAACAGAAACATTTATTTCTTACACATGTATTTATGAATTTGCAAGGGTGGCTCTGGTTTTTATTTTTATTTATTTTTTTTAAATTTTTTTAATGTTTTATTTTTAATACAGAGAGAGACAGACCATGAGAGGGGGAGGGGCAGAGAGAGAAGGAGACACAGAACTGGAAGCAGGCTCCAGGCTCTGAGCTAGCTGTTAGCACAGAGCCTGACGCGGGGCTTGAACCCACGAATGTGAGATCTGACCTGAGCTGAAGCCGGAGGCTTAACCGACTGAGCCACCCAGGCGCCCCATGGTTTTTAGAGGTCTAGATATACTTAGAGAAAAATGATGCGGTAGCAATCAAGATTTTTTTGGTGGTGAATGAGGCTGCTGATGAGGGATGGGGGAATTGTTGCAAAGCATTGTCAAAATTCATTGTGTAAAAGGGGCAAAGAAAAAAAATGAGGTGCAAGGATTGCTAGAGCAGCATTTTCCTGTTCTGACTCCACGATGCAAGTTACTCCAGGCTGAAGGAGACCTCTACATCCATGAAGCTTTCTGACATGACTAGATCTCTGATGTTTGCTCTGGACCCCTTGCTCTAGACTCTCCAACTACTGTCTTCCTAAAAGTTTCTTCTTTGAACACTGGCCTTCTACCACTCTTGTCCTGTAAATATACATCTGACTGATTTCTCTGCTTCTGCACAGCTTGTAGGCCCCATGGGGAAAATCTTCAAATACAAGTAAATACCTTCATGTTTCTTTTAATTAATACAATTTAGCTTATAAGTTAATTCTACGTAATTTAGTTAGTGATACCTCTCTCTCTCTCTCTCTGTGTATGTGTGTGTGTGTGTGTGTGTGTGTGTGTGTGTGTGTATGTGTGTTGCTATCACTCTCTTACTTTTGTGGTTATCTTCCATATGGCTATACACCAAGGGTAATACTGGGATTATTGTTGACAGTTAACACTTAGTGTCTAGGGAGCAGCCTGAATCATGTTCTCTATCAGTTTCTTGGCTTGGCTGGGAATGGAGACTTGTTTGGGCACTGTGGTCCAGAGTGTCCTGCATTTGACAGACTGATGTAGCTCTTTCTCTGGTAACTGCCACAGACCTGCCTAACAGTTTCAAGGCTTGAAAACATTTACTGTTGAGCTTTCTGTCAATGAAAACATCCACATGCAGAAGTTATTTCCTAAAGCATAAGATTCTAAAAGGATAGCTTTAATGCATAGTTCAAGGATAAAATCTACTTAAGTGCCCACTGCGTGTTATGCACGTTCCTAATGGAGAGAGAAGCTGGATAGGGTCCAGACAGTTTATGTATGTCCTGCAGGTAAGAGAACACAAAGACAGAAGTAGGAGCCAGACTAACACGGATTCAAATCCTGGTTCTGCCACTTACTAGCTGTGGGACTTTGGCTTTATTGCTCTCCCTCTTTGAGCTTGTTTCCTCATCCATCAAACGAAATCTGTGCTACTTTATAGGGCTTTTGAGATAATTGAATTAGATATTGAATGTCAAGCTCTGAGGACAATCTATAACTACTGTTGCTGCCATCAGTGTCACCAAGTCATCCTATTTTTTGTTAATGTAATGACTTTTATTACTTCTTCTATCACAATAAAACCCTCCATTCCTGTGTCATTTGTGACAGCCTCTGCTCAGACCATTTTTTTTAAGAG
Organism: Suricata suricatta; assembly: GCF_006229205.1. Classification (NCBI taxonomy): domain Eukaryota; kingdom Metazoa; phylum Chordata; class Mammalia; order Carnivora; family Herpestidae; genus Suricata; species Suricata suricatta. Next base: position 35,210,731 of record NC_043704.1, on the reverse strand, counting down.
AGTGGGTTTTATGATAGTTTTATAGATTTCTTTTTCCTTATAGGCCTTCTAGAGTCCAG